>NW_016107386.1:3454383-3490603 GCF_001604975.1 Cebus imitator | reverse complement strand
CCCAGCTAATTTTTTGTAGTTTTAGTAGAGACGGGGTTTCACCGTGTTGACCAGGATGGTCTCGATCTCTTGACCTCATGATCCACCCGCCTCGGCCTCCCAAAGTGCTGGGACTACAGGCTTGAGCCACCGCACCCAGCATCTTGTGTTTTTAAAACCAGATTCTCTCCTGTCCGGCAGAGAAGCAAAATGTTCTGTCTGGGCAGCTCCCGAACTCAGCCGAGGTTAAGGAATGGGGTTTGCAAGGGCCAGTGGGTTGGACCCAGGACACAGGGAGGTGGTAAAATTAGATGTCTCTTTTTGTGAGGCTTTGTTCAGCTCGAGGTCTGAGATCAGAGGTCAAGGATGGGGCTGGAGGGATAGGTGTTTCACTAAGGTGGGCGTGCTCTCTTGAGACCTAAAGGGCTTTGAGAGCAGACTCCCTGGCCTTAGCGCTTTCCTCCTGGTGCTCCAAGTTTCCTGTGGCATGGAGACAGAAGTTCTGACCCGTTCCTCCCCCTTCTCATCTTCATACAGTCCCAGTCATAGACTCATCTTCTTCCCATCCTGTTTCTTTTTCTTCTCTAGTTCTCTGGCCCATTTTCACTCCTTCCCTCCTCAAGTGCCCTGTCTTTTCCACTCTCCATGCCCTGTCCTCTGCCCTACCAGCCACCCCAGTTAAGGGTCCAAGAGAAGGACAGCTTTTATGTGGCTTGTAAAATTCTATTATATCTGTATTCAAAACCTAGCAGCTGAGAAACATTGGTAATAAGCGTGTTATTAAGCGTGTAAATACACTTCCACTCCAGGGCCTCCAAGGGGCGGAGGCGAGATTCTCAGCTGGGGTGTCTCCCTAGCATGAAGTCCCTTCCCACCTGGCCTCCACCCCAGATGAGGACCTTGAGCCTAAGCCCAGCCTCCTCCAGTCTCCAACCACCACTGTCCTGCAAAACCCAGACTCTTGGAGAAAGAGGGCGGGGGAGAGGGCCGAAGAAAAAAAACATTAGGAAAAAAACTCCCACCCAGAGAGCATTCTTTCTGCAGCACTCAGGAAAAAGGATGTCTCACAGGGGACGGGAAGGCGAAATTTTTTCACATCCAAATGGATTGCAATTTCCCTCCATTTAGCACCTGAAGGTAATTAGCTCGAAGAGACTGCCGAGTGCGAAACACGTTCACGGAACATTAACTCTCACACATTCTCCAGTTGCAGGGAATTAATAGGAAAGATTAAAGTTTAAAGAGAGCAAAATGCCATTACCTCGCCAGCCACCTCTCTCCGCGGCAGTATCCAGCCCCCGAAAACCTTCAGCCACTGCTTGGGCCTGGGGCTCAGGTCTCAGCCTCCAGCCTGGCTGGCCAGGGTGCCTGGGTGTGCACCATTAATAGTGCTAACATGTGCTCATGGGCACTCACGTGTGCAAAACAGGGCAGCTCTGACCCTTCCCAAGGCCAGGGCAGCCAGCCCCCTTCTCGTTACCATGAAGTTTGGGTTGGACAAGGACAGATGTACCTTCATACAGGCTGACGCCTGGCCTTGGTGTGTGCTGAGGCCCGGGTGGGGGAAGGGTTGTATTAGGAAGGTTCATGAGCAAGGGTATGTCCTGTGATTTGGGGGTAGAGGGTGAGATCGGCCAGCCTGGCCAGCAGTAGAGAGTTGAAAGGTGGCACTTCCTCCTTGAGTGTGAATAGAGGCATCTGGGTGAGGTGGTGGGGAAAGCTGCCTCCTTGCCTCCACTGCTGTAAGACAGGCAGGACCCATGGCAATGTGTGCACACACGCAGCCGCCCACTGTCACACGCAGATGGCCTTTGCCACTATGATTTTCTCAAAGTTTATGTAGGCTTCAAATTCAAAAGGTTTCTATGTTGCTCAGTATTTTAGGAAAAGATGAGAGACAGAGAGAGAGAGTTGGGGGGGGAGAGTATGAGGGAGAGAGAGAGGGGCAGAGGCAGGCAGGAGAGAGAGAGCTCGAGATGAAATTGAGACATGGAAGAATTTATTGCCCAGAAAATTCCATTCTGCTATCTGATTCAAAAAGTCCAGTCCCCCCAGCTTCGGAAAATCTATTTTCCACATTTTAATACCCTGCAGAACAGTCCTCATAACTCATCCGAGTGTGTTAAGCACAGTTTTATTAGATCTGAAACAAATTTTGGTGGGGAGATACTATAGGTCATTAACCATGGAGTAATTTTATCCTTGTTTCCCTAATGATGCCATAATGGCGAGCGAATTTCTTAACTAAAGACCAAAGAACATTTTGAAGGTCAGTTTCATCTGTGAGCTCCTTCAAGCGCTTCTCAGAGAAGATTGGAAAACTCGCCGATTTTTTGAAGAGTCATTAATAATGTGAAAGCTGAAAGCACCCTCCATTTGCGTTCCTGCTTTTTACCTTTTAATTTTATATCGTCCCTGCTCAGAGCCCCGCTCCCACTCCTTCACCCTCCTCTGGACCTCCCGCCTGTCTACCCACCCCACGCAGGGAACAAGGCTGCCCGGTACCAGGTACCAGGCTGGCTGTGAGGGGGCAGATGGAGGCTGCAGTAGGGAGGTGGGAGAGCTGGAGAGGCCAGAGACAGCCCTCTGGCCAGGGCACCCCAGGGAGATGGGGGGCCTTTGTGATGTGTTTTGAGAGAGTGGGCACTGTGTGAGAATATTGTTGTAGGCGTGGTGTGTGTGTGGTGTGTCTGCGTGTGTGTGCACCTGAATGTGTTTGTGGGGGATAGAGGTCTCCGGATTGCCTGCTGGCTGTGCACACACACATTTTGGGGATTTAGTAGACTCTGGAGGTAGGTTTCCCCTATTGGAAGTAGGCTGGAAAAGGGGACTGAAAACCAACCCTGGGTCCAGTGTTCAGAGCTGGTGTTCAGTCCCGTTTTCCAGCCTACTTGGAAGGGCAGTGGGTCAGTTGGGGGACTTTTGGTCTGTTGGCATTGGCAACAGAGATAGACACCATGTGGAATGCTTGAGAATATTTATAGCATGCCATGAGCCGTGTGTGTGTGTGTGTGTGTGTGTGTGTGTGTGTGTGTGTGTATGCATGTCCTGGCGAGATCATCAAGGCAAGAGCCCCAAGGCCCATCCCCACTAGCAAACCTCTAGACGCTAGAGATGGTGACCGTTGTCTTGTCCTACCTTTCACTCCTTGGTCCACTCACCCCCTTGTTCCTCTGGTCTGGAGCCCCTCATTTTTACCCATGTCACTCACCTCCTAATCTCAACCGCTGGCTCTTTAGACCCCCTAGTTCCATCCCAGGCACCCACCCTGGGGCCCCCGGGCCTCCATCTCCTCCTACCCATCTGATGGCTGCCATTGCGGGGTGCCCAGCCGGGAGCTGTGACGGGGCAGCCCTTCTGCATGTGTGTGGGTTTGGGGAGGAGGGGGCGGCGTGGTGACACTCCGTGCTCCCAGATGTGGTGGCAGCGATAATTCCAATTTTATGCCTTTGTTATGGCTTTAATCACTTTCTTTATGCGTTTTGTTCCAGCGATCAGGGAGAGACACCTGATAGGCAAAGAGGATACCAGGGGAACCATTTTTATTTGGAATGTGGTGAGAAGTCTAATTAGAATCTGAATTCTGCTGAGCCTTGAAATGGCCAGCACTTTATCCTGATCGCCTTAGATATTGTTTCGAGTCAATCATCTGTCATGGTGCGGCAGGAGAGCCTCTGCCTTCACACCACATTCCCTCCCACTGCAGGCCCCGCCGGGGCACCCTAGGGGAGGGGACCTCAGCCCCCACTCTCATGGGGTAGGTGCCTCCTCGTCCAGGGCCCCCTGTTTTGTATGGCTTCTCTCCCTGGTGAGTTCTGTCTTTGCTGGGATGCTGCATTTGAGCTCATGGAGGATGGGGGTGCTGCAGGAAAGGGGTGCTGAATGTCCTGAATTAGAATTAGGAAATATTGGGGTGGGACCAAGCTAGTCTGAGGTACCTTCTAAGTGCTGTCAGCACATTGACCACCCCCAGCCTCTCCATCAGTGGCCTTCAGTTTCTCTCTCATCTCTTCACTGTCCCCTGAATATATTGTATCACTCCCACCTGCTCACCCTACCCCAAACTCACCAATCCCATTGCCAGCCCCTCCCTGACCCAGCACTGGCCATGCGTTCACCTTCCATTAATCTCTCTGACTTGGCTCATTCTGGCCCTGCTGCTGGAATCCTGCTCCTAGTAGTTTTCTCCTGTTTAGGACTTCTGCCATCTGTTAAGTCCCCAGACTGGTTCCACCTCCTCCAGGAAGCCTTCCCTGACTACCTGAACCCATGGTGCATGAGCTCCCTGAGAGGTGGGCCAGTTACAGCATGCACCCAGCCAGCAGGGGCCACACTAACTGCACACATTCTCTGCCACCAGATCTCCAGTCCTGTCATTTATCTCCCTCCTGCCTTTAAATGGTTTTCAAGTGTCCTCTCTCTTCTTCTTTGACTGTTTGAGTGGTGTGTTTGTGTGTGTGTGCCTGCATGTGTGCATTTCCTAATCTCAAACTCCTTTGAATATGGCAAAATGTAAAGTAGAAATAAATATTACTTCTTTTTTTTTTGATGGCGTCTCACTCTGTTGCCCAGGCTGTAGTGCAGTGGTGCAATCTCAGCTCACTGCAACCTCCACTATCCAGGTTCAAGTGATTCTCCTACCTCAGCCTCCTGAGTAGCTGGGATTACAGGCACCTGCCACCATGCCCAGCTAATTTTTGTAGTTTTAGTAGAGATGGGGTTTCACCATGTTGACCGGGCTGGTCCCCAACTCCTGACCATAGATGATCTGCCCGCCTTGGCCTCCCAAAGTGCTGGGACTACAGGCATGAGCCACTGCACCTGGCATAAATATTACTCTTAATGATAATTTCAGCTCTCTAGCCGAACTGTGAGCTTCTCAAAGGCTGCTCATTTCCTCCCTGTCTCCTGCCCTCCCATGGCCTAACTGTGAGCATGAGGATCAGGCACACAGCAGGGAGCTGTATCATCATCTCCAGAAGGTTCCTGATCACTGAGGCTGTCTGCTTCCCCTCATCCCCCACCTCCCACCTCCCACCATACATCCCTTCCGTGTGGTAGCTACAGGCATTGTGGGAGACTGTCAGTATTTGAAGCAAGTGCTGTTTCTGGCAGGAGGAAAAGGATATGTTCTATGAACATATCTCCATGGAAGATAACCTAGATGGTTGGTGTCTCTTTGGAGGGGATCAAGGAGGTCAAGGATTCCCACAGGGTCAATGTTGTGACCTTTTTAGATAGTTGGAGTATTCAATGTCAGCTGGCTGGTCAGTGTCCCCTATGTACCAGAATGTCTTCACTGATGGTCAGTGCTACCACCAGCCTCATGGAGGGTCACTGCCCTCTAGAGATTGTCAGTGTAGTGGCCATGCCTTATGAATGGTCCAAGGGCCATGGATAGTGGGCTTATGAAAGGCCTGTAGCCAGGCCTCCCTAAGGAAAGATATTCACAGACTCAAAGGGTTCCCAGAACACCCTTCTGAACCTCCTTACCTTCCCACCCCCATTTGGACTCCACTTCAAATGTAATCCCGACTTGTTTGATCCTGGATAATCTCGTTCCTGATTTGCTCCTTGGCCCTCCCTAGTCCCTGAGCTCTGGGCAGGGAGTGGAGTTGGCACCGGCAAGGTCTAGAAAATCCTGGGGTTCATGGCCAGGACATGGGGGTGGTTCTCTGGGGTGCATCATCAGGACCCTAGTTCTTTCTCCCTCGCAGCAGCCCTCATCCAGAAGGCATGGCTGTGTTGGTGGCACCACACTGATGGATGGAGAGAGAAGGGCTGCAGGGAGATGGTGGAAACGGTCTAGAATTGGGCTTCTTATTTACAAAGGAAGGCAGGACAGTGGCTGGAGAGACTTAGGAGCAAACTTCCTAGTGGGAAATTGCAATCTACTATTTACAACTAGGGGAAAATCAATATATCAGATGATGTGCATATGTGCCCGTGTGATGGAGGGTCAGTAGGTGAGGGGCTCGGGCCCCTGTTAGGGAAGAAGCAGGGGCCCTGGCACTTGAGACCATGCTGAAGGGGTGGAGTGTGAGGGCGGCTCATTCTCTGGCTGCTGTTTCCCCATCTACACAAGCCGGGGGAGATCAGGCTTTGGGTCCAGGGAGCACATGTGCTGGGTAGGGGTCCCAGTGGATGGGAGGACAGAGATGCCAAAGCTAGCAAAGGCCTGGCCTCTTCCCATCTCAGACACCCTGGAGGCACTGGCCTCTCTCTATATCCTGAGCTTGGCTGCAGCAGGGGTAGATGAAAAGGAGGAGAAACTGTTGGATAAAAAGAAATTCAAAAAAAAAAGTAAGTGAAATATTCAAACTGGAAAGTGATATTATAGAAACTGCAGCCCACGGCTCAGTGCATTCAAATTTATTCAAACTCGGTGCCTGACAGTGATGGATGCGGCAGCTTTTCCCACAATATGGAGAAGGCGCGGGGGCATTTAGGACTGTGGGTCCCCTCCCGGAGAGTGGGCGCCCACACTACTTCCCGTGCCTAGCTCCTCCTAAATGAGAGGCAAGGTTCTGGGTCCTGTCTCCTCTGCTCACCTGCTTCCCAGCCACATTCTCTACCCCAGGGTCCTGGGATCCTGGGGACCTGGACACCACCAGCCCAAGTGCTTGGGGTATGGCCAAGGATACTAGGGAAGAAGATGGCTAAGCATGTCTGGAGGATGACTGGACACAGGTGTGGACTGCATCAGAGAGAAGAGTGTGGCGGCGCGGTCCACAGCCAGATAAACAGCGTGAACTCAACAAGTTCCGATGTGCGGAGATCTCAGCATCTTGGGGATCCCAAGACAGACAGCAGTCCATCTCATTGATCCCCACTTTCCTCTCCAGTCCAGCTTGGCAGCTACTCTATCTAGGAAAGGGAAAGGAGGGCCTCTGGGGAAACGGCAAGTCTGGGGGCTTGGTCTGAGCAGTGGGCAGGCAATGGAGAATCTGTGAATACTATGTTCTGGGGTGTCCCCTGCTCTCAGGAATGGGTTTCTGCCTCCACTCCACCCATAGTTCCCTGAACAAGGTTGCCCTGGCCTCCTGTCCAGCCTCCTGACCAACAGACCCTATATCTGATTCTCAGGCCCCATCCCATGGGAACCCTTAAGAATACCGTCACTCCCTAAAGCTCACTCCTCCCCTGGCTCCCTCACCTTTTGCTTTCGCTCACTCCTCTCTCATCTCTAACATTTCTCTGTCTTTTTTGCTTCCCACGAACTCCCCCAGGTATGGATAGAGTGCAAAGCTTCAGCTTCAGCTCTCTGCTGTCCCCTCCCTGCAGGCTCTCAGGAGATCTCATACTCCAGCCCCTTCAGCAGGCGATGGAAACATCTACCTCTAATTCCAAGCTTCTCTTGAGCTCTAAGCCCACAATTCAGGCAGTGCAAGGCTAACCTGTGGGAAAGCAAGCTCATAAGTCTCTCCTAAAACCAGCAACAACTTGTGACTCCCCTATGTTGTTGATAGCCCTGTCACTCACCATTGATCCTCACAGGACTCCTGGAGCCTCTATCTCCTTCCTGGTCCTCATCCCTACCTTCCGTCGATGAACAAGTTTCAGACATACTTCCTGATGCCTTTTGCACCCACCTTTCCTCACCGTCACCGCCACCCCCATGAAGGTCCTTATGGCTCTCCTCGGTCACTTCAATTCAACCAACAAACTCCTGTTGAGTGCCTGCCGCACCAGGCACCAGATCAGGCATCTTCCTCTGCCTTTCAGTTTTCCTGTCTCCAATTGTTCTACACACTGCTGCCAGAATAACGCTCCTAAAGCACAGCTCTGATCATGTCACTCCCCTGCTCAAACACCCTCAATGGCTCCCCATTGCCTGCTATAGAATGTACAAACTCCTTATTCTGATATTCAGGTCCTTTTGTTATCTGGCCCCTGCGCATCCCGCTCTCCAAGCCTTCCCATTACTCTCCTCTGTGCTTATATTTGCCAGCTAAATTGGACTCTGGTTCCCCAAACATTCCCCACCCAGTGCCTTCCCACCTATGAGCATTCACACATGTCCTTCCTCTGCCTGTGACAATCTCCTTCTGGAATGGCATCACCTTCCAAAACCCCAATCAATAACCTTCTCTGCCCATCAATATTTTATTCCTCTGCAAGTCTTGATTCAAGCAAAGCCATCTTGTGAATATTACCTATAAATGCGTGCAAGGTGCCTGCTGGCTATTATAATTATTATATTATTGTTCTCTCCCACTCAGCAGTGGTTCCTCTTCTCCAGAAACCTTCCTTCCCTCTCTACAGCTTTCCTGGCTCCAGGCATGGCTGTCCTAGCTGCTATTGCTTGTACGTCTGCCCTACAGCTTTCTTGAACTATAAACTTCTCGAGAGCCAGGACCGAATACTGTTTGTTTGGATGGCCCTCAGCCCCTAGCCCAGGATCCTCAATCAACACTTGTTGAATCAGTGAATGAAGGAGTGAGTGAATGAACAAATATACCTTAACTTGCTAGGACATGACTACGTGACACAGACTTGGCTCTCCTGAGCATCCTGTTCTGGACAGTGACCACCTAAGAGTTCCCTGTCATTACGCCTGGCAGTCCTGACATGTGTCCAGGTGAGCTGGGACGTGCATGTGCAGGCTGTATGACAGGTGTGTCATCCCTCCAGAGCGAGAGGGGAGTGTGGCAGAGTTCAGCCTTCCCAACTCATCAATCAAAGGGCACTTACTGACAGCTCCTGAGAGCCAGCTCTGGGCTCTGCTGGTGGGGTGGGAGATGAGCAGGAGATGAGAGCTGCCCTCCGGGGGCTCCCAGTCTTGCTGCTCCTTGCAGATAGGGCCTGCTTCTCCTGTGACTCTCAGACCATGGGAACTCAAAGGACTGCCGCAGTCACTGATGGGCAGGCTGATGCACCGGGCCACCTCTTTTCTCCCAGCTGCTTGGCAATGCTACTTAACCCAGGAGTGGCTCTTTTACCCTTTTGGTCTAGATTGACTGCCCCATCCAGACTTGGGATCCCCTGTTGCCTCCTGCAGAATTCTTTGTTACAAAGCCCAAAACCACAGAGTGGAAAGTCACTGAATGGATGGGTGGTTGGAAGCCGTGGTTAGCTGACTAAATAAAGAAGCAACTTAGCAAATAACTGGAAGAACCAAGTGCTAACTGAGCTCATGGGCATAAAGAACACTAATTAGCATTTACTGAGTACCTGCTATGTACCAGGCATGGTGCTAAATCCGTTACCGGATGCACTCATCTACTCTTCGCTTTACCCTTAGTAGGAATGATCATTATTCCATTGAAGAAGAGGAAACTGAGGCCCCGGCAGGTGACATAACCTGTGTGAGCACACCCGGCTTATCAGTGGCAGAACCTTGGTTCCTAACCTAAGCAAAATCTCACTCTGGGCCTCCCCTAAACTCTGCCCTGTCCTTGAGTGACCTCTTGCCGGGCATGTGCGATGATGAGGGACCTCTTCCAGGCTCAGGGTCCTTCCTTCCTTCCTCCCTCCCTCCCTCCCTTCCTTCTCTTTCTTTCTTTTCTCTTTCTTTCTTTCTTTCTTTCTTTCTTTCTTTCTTTCTTTCTTTCTTTCTTTCTTTCTTTCTCTCTTTCTTTCTTTCTTTATTTCCTTTCTTTCTTCTTTCTTTCTTTCTTTCTTTCTTTCTTTCTTTCTTTCTTTCTTTCTTTCTTTCTTTCTTTCTTTCTCTCTCTCTCTCTCTCTATCTCGTTCTCTCTTTCTTTCTTTCTCTCTTTCTCTTTTTCTTTCGACGGAGTTTGGCTCTTGTTGCCCAGGCTAGAGTGCAAAGGCGCGATCTCGGCTCACCGCAACCTCCGCCTGCCAGGTTCAGCCTCCCGCGTAGCTGGGACTACAGGCGCCCGCCACCACGCCCAGCTAATTTTTTGGTATTTTTAGTAGAGACAGGGTTTCACTACGCTGGCCAGGCTGGTCTGAAACTCCTGACCTCAGGCGATCCACCCGCCTCGGCTTCCCAAAGTGCTGGGATTACAGGAGTGAGCTACCGCGTCTGGCCAGGCTCAAGGTCTTTACTCCTCTTTTTTTGGTCCCCTTGGCGAAGTTCAGAAGAGGTCGGGCGAGAGCCTTTGTTTCCCCAGAAGAGGACTCCCCAGCCCCCTTAGCCCCTGTCCCTTTGAGGATGGGGCGGCGCTCCCCGGACCTCTGCTGAGGGGTCCTGGATCAGGGGCCGCTATCGGCTCTGGGGACGCCCCCGCCTCCGCCCCCGCCCGGCCCCTCCCTGGCGGCCAGATACCAACAAGCGCGCTAAACTCCGGGAGATTTACAGCGGGCGGCGGGGCGGCCGCCGGTGAGATATCTCCAAACAGCGCACTAACCACTTTCCATTTTATACCTCACCAGCTTTATAGCATCTTAAGGATTTCTGTGCACGGCTGGCTTCCCGCCCAGGGAAAAAACCCAGCCTTGTAAATAAATACTAAATATATATGAACAGAGACGACAGCGAGCTACGCGGAGGAGGGGAAGGGCCTGGGGGGCAGCGCGGGGGGGTGGGATGGGGTGGCGGGGGGTGGGTGGCTAGCAGCCCCAGGCCAGTGACCGATGCGGAGGACGGGGAGGCGGGGATATATTGGGGTGTCTGAGACAAAGGCAGCAGTGAGAAACCAGTTGACAGCAGAGTGAGGGAAACTGAGCCAGCGACAGAAGTAGAGGCAGAGAAAAACAGAGAGATGGAGGCTGAGTGGAAGTGCTCCACACAGCCAGTCGCGGGGTGTGTGTGTGTGTGTGTGTGTGTGCGCGCGCGCTGCGCTTGTGTGTGTAGGGAGTATTGCTTATTAAAGCTTAACCAGAAGCTTCTCCCAACCTTCCCACCCATCCCTCCCACAGTTGTCAGGGGACTGGGACCCAGGGATGGGCTACCTCGCTGTGTGTGTGTGTGTGTGTGTGTGTGTGTGTGTGTGTGTGTGTGTGATGGTTTGTATGTAGGGGGTTGTGACAAGGACTATGTCATGATGTGCTGCTACAAGGAAAGTGTGTGTGTTTGAAAATGTGCGTGTCCTGGGGTTTGGGGGTACTTGGTGTGGGTGGAACTGTGCCACCCTGGCATGGGTGGCATTGGGGTGTGGGTGGGCAAGTGGGCTGAATATCTGTGGTATGTGCAGGGTGGGTCTGAGTTAGGATACATTGGGGGTGCAAGGAAGCAGGTGAGTTCTGGGAGTGTGTGCAGCTTTGAGATTGATGGTGGAAGGCTGAGCAAGGCATAGCTGGTCAGGTGCCTTTGAGTGTCATGGGGTGGGCAGGGGCCGGGGGAGAGATGAGTCAGGAGGGCCTTCTCTCGAGATGGGCCTTGGAAGGACTACCTGAAAGCAAGTGTCCCTTTGCGTCCTGAGTGTCAGGGTTAGGTTTTGGGGTGATGCCAGGCGGCCTCACCTTCTCCTCCCCATCCTCCCTCCCTGAGTCTTTCCAGAGATTCTGGGATTTTGTCTGCCTTGGTCCTGTGGGGAGGGTCCTGGTGCTGACTGAGCCCCTGCACTAGCCCTGCCCCAGCTCTGAGGTCTCTGGACAGGAGCCAGAGTTGAATTGGGGGGCAGGAGGGACCATCCTTTCCCTTCTCAGGGGACCCAGCGATCCCTTCTCCTTCCCCCCTTGTCTTCGATATTAAGTATTCAAACCTCATTTACATCCTTATTTTTCAATTTGCTGCCACAGTAGTTTAATTTATTCGATATAATTTCTTTTTCTGAGGGGACATTAATCATTGCCCTGTGCTTTTGGGCGCCCGTGGGATCTCTGCGTGTATATGTGTGTGTGTGTGTGCGCATCTGTGCCTGTGTGTGTACGATCTGTGTGTTGGGAAGCTGTGTGTATCTGTGAGTGTGCATCTGCATCCATGTGTGTCTGTGTCTGTGCATGTTTGTGTCTGTGTGTAAGCGAGGCACCACGTGGTCTGTTTGTGTGTGTTGTGTGTGACAGAATGTGGGTCTTTGTTGGGAGGGTTGGGGCGTGTGTGTGGAGGGGAGGGTGATGTGACTGTGCTAACCTGGTCAAGTCCTCTTATTTGGAATCCTCCTGGCCCTTCCAGGATATCAATAAGGAGGGGAGATGGCAGAGTCACTGGGAGACAGAAGATCCCTGTCACACTAGTTCTGGCCTCTCTTGGACGGAACTGCAGGCCAGTTTCAGGACTCCCCCTACCCCAGGGCCATCTTGAGGTGGGCCCCTCCCACAAGGGTGGGTTCCTCTCATTGTCCCCTGCTGGGTCTAGCTGTTTTTCCTTTCCTGAGAGTGTGCCCTGGGTAGTTGTAGCTAGAAATGTTCTAGAGTCCATGGTCTTTCAAGAAGGTAAGAAAGACCAAGAGGCAAAGATAGACACAGAGATGGAGAAAGACAGGGAGGAGCAAGGCCGTCCGTGGTAGGGGAAGAAAGAAAGAGGGAGGAAGAGACGCAGAGAATGATGGAAAGAGGAGCGGGAGAGAGGGAGAAGTGAGCGAGCCATCAGCGTCTCAGCCCATAAAGTCCCTGGAATGGGAGGAAGGGGCGAGGGAGACTCTCGCATCAGCTTGGGCGATCAGGCTCAGCGCAGCGTGAGGGCGGGGGCAAAGGGCTAGGGCTGCTTTTCTTCCAGGAGCTGAGATGAGTGGAGGGACTTGGGGGAGGCTTGTTTAGAGAGAAGAGGCAAGAGGAAGGGGTAAGCGGGAGGGAAGGAGGGAGGGAGGGAGAGAGAAAACCCCTCTTCCCCTCCTGGGGATATAATTCAGGGGAATGACCGAAAGGAACATTTCTGAGGCCGTTCAAGGATGGGAGAGGCAGCTCTCCAATGCTTACTCCCCTCCCATCAGCTCTCCCTCCCCACTCTCAGGGTATCTGGGCAAGTCCACGTCTTTCTGAGACCCTCTTTTGGTCCCCAGCCCCAGAAGTTCTGTTTTCCTTCTCTGGCACATTCCTGGGGTCTCCTTTTCTCCCCAAGGGTGGGGCTTGGGAGTGATGGGGCAGGGATTAATGGGCAGGCCCCCAACATTCCAGGTGCTGTGCTGGGATTGCACCTGTGGCATCTCATGTAGTCAACGCACCAACTCCTTGGGGTGAGAATCGGTCTGCCCACTTCAGTGAGGCGGAAAGGAGAGGTCAGGGACTTGCCCAAAGTCAGGATTTAAGTCAGATCCACCTGCGGCTGAGTGCCAAGCTGTTCCTATTTCCCTCTGCTGCCTGCTGTCCTGGCCACCACACAGGCACATGCCTACTTCCACACAAAGCAGGGTCTGGGACCCAAGGCTAAAGTGGAGGGGCAGGAATCCAGAGGCTGGAGGGACCTCCTGCACCTGTTCTTCCAGCTCCGCCACACAGCTGTGAGCACTTTGCCCTAGAGAAGAGCTGTCTGCTTTACTGCCTTCAGGCGTGAAGAAGGCCCAGGCACTGACAGCTCTAGGGCCCCTTTTGGACCCCACCTTCCCTTTCATCCAGGGTTTGGAGGCAGCTTCAGGGCCCCTTCTAGAAGGTGGCAGCCAAACCCTCAGGCTCAGGGATGTGCTGGCTCTGTCCTGGGGCCTGGTTTCTGCTTCCAGGACCTGGATTGGTTTCAAACCCAGCTTCAAACAGCTGTGACCTCCCATTTTAGCTTTATCCAGATAGTTTCCTGAGGCCCAGGGTTTAGAGATGGAAGCTTCTTTCTTTTGGTCTAAAATTCTGCAAAATGGACGTCATGGGACCATTGAGGTATCCACCCCAGCACTGAGCCTCCAAACACCTATTTTGAATTCTATAGATTTCTATATTCTAACATCAAATGTCCAAACATCTGAATACCCAAGGCTTCCGACATCCAAACACTTGAGTGCACAGGTCATGGAGCATGCAGGACCTATTGATGCAGTATCCAGAGGTGGAAATTCGAGATGGACTCGGGGTGGGGAAGGAGCTCTGTTTTCCTGGTTCCCTCCAATCCTCCTGACCTCTTACAGAGGCCGCTCTGCCTTCCTCATCATCCAGGAGTTTGGCTTAGTCATCACCTCCAGCCCTCAGCGCAGACATGGTACACAGAAACCAGCACCCACTTGGGTCAATAACAACTGGGTGATCATGACAGGGGATCTCTGGGCATTCGGGGGATGGGGACAAGGGGACAGGCCTGGGGCCGAGCAGAAGGTAGTGTGTTCATTTGAATAATGGGCAAAATCAAATTAATTCTACATTAAATAGTTGTGAATAAAAGGTTGAAGTCAGCAGTTTCAAACTTGTTTTCCTTAATTACTTTCCGTGTTTAATGTCATTAAGAAGATTAAAAATTCATTAACAAGAGTACTAAAGTGGCAAATCAGGAAAGTGATCACTCCAGGTTAGAAACTCCGCTGAGGCCGCACTGCGAGTCTTCTGCAGGGGGGCATGGGTGGGGGGGGCGAGAGGGTGGGGGACAGACACATTCACATTTACACAGAGACGCAGCAACAACATCAACACACATCACCCAGGCACACATGCATCTTCTGCTTGTCCACACCCAGGACTTCTGTGATTGTGGGAGATAGTGGATTCAAGTCTGTTGCTAATCACATGACCCCTCTTCTAAGAAAGGGAAATAAAGTTCCAACTCTTGTGACAGGCAATATATTACCGCAGGAATACTGTCTGCTTGGCGATCTTGGAGCTCACGTTCCTGTGTCCTGGTCATCCCTCTGTGTGTCACTACCTCCCTTTCCCTCCCTTCCAACACTCAAGGGCTCTCCCAGGGCAAACCTGATCAGTTTCCTGGGAGGAGCCGCTGTCTTTGAGGCTTAATTATCCTGGAAAAGGATCCCTTTTGTCTCCTTAGCTTGTGGGGAAGGGGGACGAAGGTGGGGAGGAGTCACGTTTCCTCCAGGGATGGGGAGCAGGGAGACAAAGGATACCCTGGTCAGGGCGAGGGTAGGGCCGAAGCAGACGGGGAAGCGGGACATGAAAGTGTCCTGGTGTTTGAACCAGACCTCTATCCAACTGCACAGCCCCCAACCCAGAGTGCCTCCATCTCTTAACACCTTGCCCTCTCACTCAGCTGACTCCTTCCTCCCAAACTCCAGACTTTACCCTGCTTTCAAGGTGAAAGGCCCATCTATGGGCACAACGTTCTTCCATGCAGCTGCCACAATCTCTCCACCTCCGTTTCCTTCTTTTTCTCTAGGCATCCCTGCATTAGGTCCCTGTGGGTGTTTAGGTCACCTTGGGTACATCTGTGCCTTTGGGGCAATGGGACTACGGGTCAGGTGGCTGTGTTGGTGGCTGAGTGTGTGACTATGTGGTGTGTCCTTTGTGTGTGTGTGTGTGTGTGTGTGTGTGTGTGCATGCAAGTATACCTGTGTCTGTGTGTGACTAAGTGAGAAGGGCCATGATCACAACTTGAGAATGCCATGTTAATCATAAACAAAGGCCACTGAAGAAGCCTGTGAGAGTTCCATTAGAATGAGCCTTTTTCTTTTTTCTTGTTTGTGTTTTTTGAGACGGAATTTTGCTCTTGTTGCCCAGGCTGGAGTGCAGTGGCATAATCTCGGCTCACCACAACCTCTGCCTCCTGGGTTCCAGTGATTCTTCTGCCTCAGCCTCCCAAGTAGCTGGGATTACAGGCGTGCACCACCATGCCCGCCTAATTTTGTATTTTTAGTAGAGATGGCGTTTCTCCATATTGGTCAGGCTGTCTTGAACTCCCAACCTCAGGTGATCTGCCCGCCTTGGCCAACATGCTGGCCCTTTTATTTTTTTGATGGGAAAACCAAACTCTAAGAAGATGAACTTCTACACTCATAAATAGACTCAAGGGAAATAAAAACATAGGTCCACCCTAAAACTTGTACAGGGATGTTCATAGCAGTGTTATTCAGGATTGCCAAAAAGTGAAAACAACTCAAATGTCCATCACCTGACAAATGCACACATAAAATGTGGTATATCTATAAAATGGAATATTAGTCCCTTGCTGTAACAAGGAATGAAATACTGATTCATGCTACAACACAGACGACTATTGAAAACATGTTAAATGAGAGAAGCCAGTCACCAAAAAAACACATAGTGTATGATTCCCTTTATATGTAATGCAAATAAATAGAAACAGAAAATTGATTAGTGTTGCTTAGGGCTGGGCAGGGGGCATTGGGGAAAAAGGGTGACTGGTAATGGGAATGGGGTTTCTGGGGGTGATTAAAATGTTCTAAAATATATTGTGGTAATGTTTGCATGACCCTGTGAATATACTAACAACCATTGACTTGTACACGTTGATTAGGTGAATTGTATGGTATGTGAGTTAGATTTTTTTTTTTTTTTGAGATGCAGTCTCACTCTGTCGCCCAGGCTGGAGTGTAGTGGTGCAATCTTGGCTCACTGCAACCTCCGCCTCCTGGGTTCAAGCAATTCTCTGGCTTAGCCTCCTAAGTAGCTGGGATTGCAGGTGCCCACCACCATGCCTGGCTAATTTTTTTTTTTGAGACAGAGTCTTGCTCTGTCATCCAGGCTGTAGTGCAGTGGCATGATCTCAGCTCACTGCAACCTCTGCCTCCTGGGTTCAAGTGATTCTCCTGCCTCAGCCTCCTGCGTAGCTGGGATTACAGGTATGTGCCACCACACCCAACTAATTTTTTATGTTTTAGTAGAGACATGGTTTCACCATGTTGGTCAGGCTGGTCTCAAACTCCTGACCTTGTGATCTGTTCACCTCGGCCTCCCAAAGTGCTGGGATTAGAGGTGTGAGCACTGTGCCTGGCCTGTAAATTATAGCTTAATAAAGCTGTCATTGAACAAAAATTGAAGTGGCTTGCTCAAGGTCCCACAGCAAGTGAAAGGAAGAGCTGGTACTAGAACCAGACACCTTGACTCTGCGTTCTGTGTTCTTTCCATAAGCCCTAAGATGCCTCAAAAATGTTGCTATGGAGGCTTGAAGGCCAAGTCCTAAAGTGTGTGTGGGTGTCCACATGGCATGAGGAAGCTTTTCTGTAGGGTTGTCAAGTTTCTACCTGGAATAGTGTGTCTGTTTATGTGTGTGCCCATATTGATGTGTGGCTTCAGCAGCTCTGTGGCCCTGCACACCTACACCTGGGCCCATGCATCTCTCTACTGTGAGTGTTTGTGTCTGCCCGGATGCATATCTGGGCTGCCCCTGCATCTCTGCTCATTGGCTGGGCCTCTGTTTGTCTGCATTTGTTTCTAGGTGTATCTGGGCATGTCCATGTCTCAATGTCAGTCTGTATATCTGTGTCCATGAAATCATGTGACTTCATGGGGACCTGTGTTCATGTATGGTAGTGTTTCTGCTTGTATGTGTCTCAGTGAGTGCCTGTGCATTGCTTGATGTGTTGGCCTGTCAACCTGGGTTCACCTACCTTCATCTCTGGGTCGTTACATATGCCCTCAGTATGTGGTATGCTGGTGTCCACACAGGCCCATCTGTGGGGCCCAGGTAGTGGGGCCCATGGACCTGTCCATCTAAATCTATGTGTCTGAGCCCCTCCTCCAGGCACCAGCCCCAGAAGGTGCCTGCCTCCCCACCCCCGCCTCTGACAGCCGTGGAGAGAGCGGAGAGAGCGTCACAGTAAATTCATGGCTGCCTGGCTGGGAAACAGGCGGCTGCAATGGAAAGGAAGCGTGGATTTGCATATTGAATTAAAATTAAGAGCTAATTATGCAAATAAATTATGACATTTGGCAGGAGAATTTGCTTCAAGATCATTTATTACGTTCTTTTTATAACAGTGTGAGCATTTAACGGTCAAAGACAATATTTTAAGGGAAAATTAACGCAAGATTATTAACCTAAAAACAATTCCACATTAATGAGATGGTGAGCTGGTCCCCCCCACACACCTGGGCAGGTCTATGCCTAGGCTGGGAAGGCCTTTTTCTTCTCTTTTCCTTCCTTCCTCCCTTCTGCAGCGGGGACGGGGGCTGGAAGGGGACTAGGAAGGTGGAGGGAGACTCTGGGGTTTGTATCTTCTTACATGGGGAGGCCATATCTGAACTGAAACCCCCACTGGGGACCAGAACTCTGGGCTGAGTTTAGGAGACCACGAAGAAGATGAGCTAAGGCCCCACTCCCAGAGACCCCTAGTTTGAGGATGACCAATGTGGCCCTGGCCTGGGGGAGCCCTGCTCTAAGGAGGAATACCGATCCCCACCCTAGAAATGACCTGCCAATACCAGTTGGGGTGGAAGCTGGAAAGCAGAGTTTAAAAGGCCTGGGCATACGCCACCCCCGGCAGCTTCCATCCCATCCTCCCAGGTTGCAGAACCCCCAATTCCCTGGCGTTCCAGGCTCTGGGCGCTCAGGGCTCTGAGCTCTCCACCTTTCCAGGCCCCATTGTCTCCCATTTTCCCATGACCTGAATCTACCAGCCTAGCTTTCCTTTTTGGGGGGGGGGGTGGCAAGTAAAGGAGACACCAATAGTCTGGGTTTCCCTGGGGTCTTTGATCCATCCTGCATCAAACAGTGACCCCATAGTGGGCAGTGTTTTCTCCAGGCCCCACTCTTCTCCCTCTGCTAAGGCCTGAATGTTGGTGTCCCCCCAGATTCCCATGTTGGAACCTAATACCCAATGTGCTGGTATTAAGAGGTTGGGGCCTTGGGAAGTGATGAGATCACTAAGGCTCTCCCCTCATGAACTCAGGCACTTATGAAAGAACATGACAGAGCTGTTTATTTATTTTCCTCGTCTGCCAAGTGAGGATGCAGCAAGAGTCACAGGAAGGAGAGATCGGGCCTTTACCAGACTCTCACTCTGCTGGCGCGTTGATCTTGAACTCCCCAGCCTCCAGAACAGTGAGCAATACATTTCTGTTGTTTATAAATTACCCAATTTTGGGGTTGGGTGTGATGGCTCATGCCTGTAATTCCAGTACTTTGGAGGCCAAGGTGGACGATCACTTGAGGCCAGCAGTTCGAGATCAGCCTGGCCAACATGGTGAAACCCCATCTCTACTAAAAATACAAAAATTAGCTGGGCTTTGTGGCAGGTGCCTATAATTCCAGCTACTCAGGAGGCTGAGGCAGGAGAATCACTTGAACTTAGGAGGTAGAAGTTGCAGTGAGCTGAGATTGCACTGTTACACTCCAGCCTGGATGACAGAGCAAGACTCTGTCTCAAAAAGTAGCAATGATCCTAAATTAAAGAAATAAATAAATAAGTAACTCAGTCTCAGGGATTGTGATAGCAGCCTGGATGGACTAAGGCAGCCTCCCTGTGTGTGTGTGTGTGTGTGTGTGTGTGTGTGTGTGTGTGTGGCGGTGGGTGGAGGGGGTGGCATCTGCTCTACCTGATTCCTACGCTTGCTCTGTGGTCTACAGGCTCTTTTAGGGCAGACTTTGTCTGCAGAGTGGGCCTGTAGAAGGGATCCTATAGTCCACTGGGTGAAAGCTTTGAGTTTCCCAAAGTCCCTGCTCTGATGCAGACATACACCCTGAGAGGTAAGATGCGGTCACCTGTTGTCACTGGATGCCAGTATTTGGTTCTAGTTCCTCCTGGAGTAGCAGAGAGAGAAAGCCATTGCCCGCCTTAGATTACACAGCCAGGCCTAGCATTTCATTTGACCAGATATCCCTGGGCAGAGCAGGGTAGCATAAACAACTATGGCTTGGATTCAGGAGATCCTTAAACTCAGCAGTCCTGAGGGCACATCCTGTCTCTGCCATTAACTGGAAGAGCATATTGCCCCTGGCTGGTGGTCTGCCCTTCCAGATACATTCCCACCCTTTTCCATCCTGCTGTGGCCCTGGGAGGCTGGCCTGCACCATCCGTATCAGCTGGCTGGCTCCCTTGGGATTGACAAAAACGATGCACAGTGGGGAGCTTCTTTAGCTCCTCCTCTTCCGGGTGGTTGCAGGTTAGCTGCATTTCCCCCATAAAGGCCACAACTCTCCAGAACTCTCCATACAGAGCTCTCTCCTGGCTATGGTAACTTTTCTCCATTCATCTTTGTCTCTTTTATTCCTGGTTTGGCCATGGCTTCCTACTGTTGCTAGCCCAGGGACACTGTTCCATCACTTGTACTTTTCCTAATCCTTGCCCGTATCTTTGGAAATAGTTGTTTTATTAAACTCTTCTCAGATGACCCGATAGGGTAGGGCATGCTTCCTGCCAAAAAAGCACCTCAATTTCCTCATCTGTAAAACAGGGATGGTAATATACACCTGACAAGTTATTGGTACATTTCCAGTGAGACAAAGTGTTTCAAGGTGCTTTGTAATTTACACATCACAAGTCCAAATGCTTGTTTCCGGAGAGAAACTAGACCAGGAATTAGGCTGATATCGAATGCATCTCTGCTAAGAAGCTTCTGTGTGACCTTGGGTCAGCCACCACCCTTCTCTGGACCTGTTTGCTCATTGATAACAAACAAGAGCTAAACTCCTAACTTTAAGGTCCAGCTGTAGAAAGTGATGATTTTATGATCACTTAGCTGTTGAGGAAAGAGGGGTGAAATGACTTACTCAAGGTCATACGGCAGGTTCCTGGTCACCTGCCTGAGAGTCTGTCTGGGCCACAGAGCCTGGTTGGGGTCCCACTGTTGGACCTTGGTGGATTTGACAGACCTGGCCAAGGTGCCCAGGCAGGAGGCCTGTCCCCCATCCCAGCAGTTCACTCTGCCTCCCAGGGCAGGGTGGACTCTCCCCTGGAGAGAGAGGGTGGGATTATTAATAACAATGCTAATAAGAGAGAAAACAAAGCCGGCAGGGCCTGAGCATTTTTTAAATAAAGAAATTTCCCTCATCTTGTGGTTAATTTAAAAGGTTTATTTCTTGAAATGAATCCTCTTCATCAAACCCCCCGATCCTTGAAGATCGGCGGCGACTGGGAGTGCCGGTAATGAATTGATTTGTAACACGAGCGACATGGCGCCCTCCCGCCCGTGCCCACTGCGGGCCCTTCATCTGCGGTGTTTAAGGAGAAATGAGCTTCTCCATCCCTCAGCCTGAAACCCAGCACTAGGCAGCGGAGCCAGCGGCCAACGGCCAGGCCCAGGCCCAGTGGATGCCCCCTCCAGCAAGGGTCCATCTAGCAGACCACCCTTCCCACCTCCCGGCACCTCTCTCTCCTCCTTTAACAGGGAAGTCAAAAGAGTCCCATATGCCGGTGCCACCCTCCACTAACCTGAGCCATCCGTAGACACACAACACACCCACACACAGCTACACCAACCCGTAATCGAACCACGTTTGCACTTACCCACACAATCCTACAAAGTCATATAAACAGTCTCCCTTGGGCATAAGATTCAGAAATATAATTACACAAATCACTCACACCTACTAACATAAGGCTTTCAGTCACAGAAATGTGTCCAGACGCACACACCCTTCTACAGACCCATACTTCTATAGACATGACAATTAACGTGTGCATATTCAGCAGTGTGGAGGTGGGGCAGCAGCATGGCACAGGAGAAGGAGCATGGGCTTTGAGCCACAGAGCTGGGTGTTTGAATCTAAGTCCCACTTGTCTGATCTGACATCCCTGTCTCAATTTCTGTATCTGTAGAATGGGGGCAACAATATCTCCCTCATGGGATTCCTGTGAAGACAACATTTGATAATATATGTAAAGCTCCTTTTTTTTTGTTTGTTTGAGATGGAGTCTCGCTGTGTCACCCAGGCTGGAGTGCAGTGGCGTGATCTCAGCTCACTGCAACCTCCACCTTCAGGGTTCAAGCGATCCTCCTGCCTCAGCCTCCTGAGTAACTGGAATTACAGGCATGCACCAACACGCCCAGCTAATTTTTTTTTTTTTAATTTTCACTAGAGGCGGGGTTTCACCATGTTGACCAGGCTTGTCTCAAACTCCTCAGGTGATCTGCCCACTTTGTCCTCCCAAAGTGCTGGAATTACAGGTGTGAGCCACTGCGCCCAGCCATAAAGCTCCTTTTAAACTGATAACTTTATGGCTGGCCACAGTGGCTTGTGCTTATAATCCCAGCTACTTGGGAGGCTGAGGCAGGAGGATTGCTTGAGCCCAGGAGTTCAAGACCCCATCTCTAAAAATTAAAATGGAAATAAATTAGCCAAGTGAGGTAGTACACACCTGTAGTCAAAGATATTTGGGGGACTGGGGCTGAGGCAGGAGAATTGCTTGAGCCCAGGAATTTGAGGCTGTAGCGAGCTATGATTACACCAACTCACTCCAGCTTGGGCAACAGAGCAAGACTCCATCTCTTAAAAAAAAAAGAAAAAGTCTAAACTGTTAGCTTCATGAAGGCAAGGGCCTTCGTGAATGAAGTAATGTATTTGAGTATTTTTTTTTTTTTTTTTTGGGACGGA
This sequence comes from Cebus imitator, assembly GCF_001604975.1. Taxonomy (NCBI): domain Eukaryota; kingdom Metazoa; phylum Chordata; class Mammalia; order Primates; family Cebidae; genus Cebus; species Cebus imitator. The sequence goes on along the minus strand of NW_016107386.1, from coordinate 3,468,417 downwards.
GTTTCGCTCTTGTTACGCAGGCTGGAGTGCAATGGCACGATCTCGGCTCACCGCAACCTCCGCCTCCTGGGTTCAGGCAATTCTCCTGCCTCAGCCTCCTGAGTAGCTGGGACTACAGGCACGCGCCACCATGCCCAGCTAATGTTTTGTAGTTGTAGTAGAGATGGGGTTTCACCATGTTGACCAGGATGGTCTTGATCTCTTGACCTCGTGATCCACCCGCCTCGGCCTCCCAAAGTGCTGGGATTACAGGCTTGAGCCACCGCGCCCGGCCGTATTTGAGTATTTTAATAGAGCTTTAGCATATAGTAGGTGCCTAACAAATGCTAGGTCATATTGTACTCATCATCTAATACTTATCCCCAATAACTACCGCAGTGTATATTTAGTATACACAGCTACTTTGGTATACATTCTTAAATAAATACATGCTGTTATGCCTAGCACGTAGTCTGAGTAACGGAATGGTAATTATGAAAAAGAGGGAGGAGGAGAAATAATTACCACTTAGTGCAATGTGCCAAACACCGTGCTAAATTGATACGGTAGCCTATTTTATTCAATCTTTACAGCAATCCTATGAGATTGTTTCAATATATACTCATTTTGCAAATGAAGAAATTAGGGCCCAGAGAGGTTAAGTGACTTGCTTAAGATCACACAGTCAGTAAGTGGAGGAGAGTGGATTTGAACCCAGGTAGCCTAACACCGGAGCTTGCTTAGGTTGTGAGTAATGCTAAAAAAAAAAAAAAAAAAAAAAAAGTATGTGAACATCCTTGCCTTTAAAGAGGGTGTCCATGTGACAAAGCCAGTTCCACCTTGAGGGGAGGCTTTCTTGAAAGTGACCTTGAAAGTCTGACTGATACTTTCAAAGTCATAAGCCAGAGGCTTGAAGACATCTCTGGTGGCAGGTCTGTGCCAGCTCTGGGTGTCTCTCTGGTCAGTCACCTGCCCTAGTGTGGGTGAAACCTCCAAGGCCAGCTGAGGACTTTCTGTCTTCCCACTTTACCACCCCATCCACTGCTAACTGATCTTTGGTACAAATCTGGGCTTTTCAGTACTGAAACATCTTTAAAGCAAGCAAACCCACACCCAAAATGCCCCTGAGCATGGGCACAGTGGCAAAATACTACCTACCGTCCACCTTCCTGCTCTGGCTACTGTCACTTTTCCTGCCTCCAACTGAGGGCCAGGATGGCCACAGCCCTTCCCCTTGTCCTCAGTAGGGATAGTGACTTAGACACAGGCTGGATCCCCAATAAGGGGCGCACTCAGGCCCAAAGCCTCCATGTGGTCTCAAGGCCAGTCTCCACCCGGGTCCAACTCTCTAGGGTTCCTGGGTTCTTGATGAGAGTTTCTTCCTTATGGCCAGTCCCAGGAACAGTAAGGACTCAATGACCTTCCCAAACGGCTTCTGGGTCTCAATCCAGCCAAACAGTCCCCAGGCAGCCCTGGGGAAATGAGGTACCCTATGTTCAACCTGGGGAACTCTGGGGACACCCAGCGGCTTCTTCCTGCCCCCGTACTGCTCTGCACATCCACATCTTTTCCTCTCAGAGGCACAGTGCCCGGTGGGCACAGGGTGGGGGTGAGGGCACGTGCTCCTCTCCTGCAACTTCCTGGGAGAAAATCATTTTTTATAACTGTTGGAATCCTGATTGAGCTGTCAAAAGTACATGAAACCAGCTACATAAATGGGAAACTGTCCATCAGTCACAGGCCTATTTGTTCTGAGACAGTATAAACATCACACATTTTTCTTCGAAATAGAAAATAATATTTACCCCATCACATCCAGGTAACTTGGCCCCCACTCCAAAAAGAAACATTTTAGTCACACTGGTCACCCTCTTGTCTCCCAAATCTTTTCATTCTTTTGCCTATTAGTCTCACTTTCCTTGAAACGTTAACTTAGCTCAGTCATTCAGCTTTCTCTCTCTTTAAAACGAGATTTAGCGATCCCCCACCAAAAAAACCCACAGTTAAGAAATGATAAGAAGTTGGGCACGGTGGCTCACACCTGTAATCCCAGCACTTTGGGAGGTGGTTGGTGGTTCGAGACCAGCCTGGCCAATATGGTGAAACCCTTCTCTACTAAAAATACAAAAATTAGCTGGGCATGGTGGTGGGTGCCTGTAATTCCAGCTACTCAGGAGGCTGAGGCAGGAGAATTGTTTGAACCCAGGAGATGAAGGTTGCAGTGAGCCGAGATCATGCCATTGCATTCCAGTCTGGGTGACAGAGTGAGACTCTATCTCAAAAAAAAAATAATAATAATAAAATAAAAGCGAAGGATAAACATAAAGGAAACCACTCTTGAAGATACAAACTAGTTTGGATTCCAACGTACAGATTCCGGCCCACTGGGTGAGCACCCAACACGCATAGATGTAGGGTCACTCCCAATTTGCCCTCTGAGGAGTGTGCAAGGTCCCTCTGCGCCCACCTTGTCCCTGCCCACTGGTCCAGTGTGGTAAGAGTGAGAAAAAGAATGTAACCACTCTTTTGTGTAAGATGTCTCCCCCTGCACACCGGGCAAGTCTGTGTCCCTTACAGGCATTCTGGACTCAAGGGAACACAGCCCAGGAAGTTTGAGCCAGCTGAAAGGGGCTGCAGCTCCCTCTGTTACTTCTTCTTCAGTCTCCCACTGCTTGGCTTTCAAAAAACTTGACGCAAGGCAATGGCCTCAGCTGCCAATGATAGATGCATAAGGGTGGGTAAATGGATGGATGGACAAATGGACAGAGAGACAGATTGATACTTACATGCAAACGTGCCCTTACATACAATATCCCCATGCTGAACAGACACACTCAGTGCAGCCTAGGGGTTAAGCATAAGGCTCTGCTGACATCCAGCTAAACCTTCCTGCTCCACTCATCTCTGGAGGTGTGACCTTGGATAATTAGTTAACCTTGCTCAGCATCTTTCAACAGGAAAATGAGAATAATAATATAATCTACCATGTAGGGCTGTGAGGAGTCAATGGTAGTCATGGTTAGCACAGTGCCTGGCATAGAGTAAGTGTTCAATACTGATTTCTATTACTATTGCCATCAGACTATACATACTTGGCACATACTTTTGTAAGCACTTATACACATGGGAAGCTCTTAGAAACTTAATGTGTACACCTTTGCAAACACGCACATACTGATGGACGTATAAGCCAACATGTAGGTGGGCAGCACAGAGTGATGGTTAGGAGCACATTCTGTGGCAACTGAGTTCAACACCAAGCTGTGCCATTTGCTAGCTGTGCGATTACCAGCAAGTTACTTAACTGCAGTGTTCCCATCTATAAAATGGAAAGAATAGGACAGGTGTGGTGGCTAGTGCCTGTAATCCCAGCACTTTGGGAGGCCAAGGAGGGCAGATCACAAGGTCAGGAGTTCGAGGTCAGCCTGGCCAATACAGCAAAACCCTATCTCTACTAAAAATACAAAAAAATTAGCCAGGGGTGGTGGTGAGTGCCTGTAGTCCCAGTTCTCCGGAGGCTGAGGCAGGACAATCGCTTGAACCCAGGAGGCGGAGGTTGTAGTGAGCCAAGATTGCGCCACCACACTCTAGCCTGGGTGACAGAGCAAAACTCCATCTCAAAAAAAAGAAAAAAAAAAAAAAAGGAAAAGTAACAATAGCTCCTTTTTCATAGGATTCTTATGAGGGTTAAAGTCATTAAATATTTACAAAACAGTTAAAAACACGGTGTGACAGATTATAAATACTGTGTGTTTGAGAAATACAAATAAATCCCCCACCTTGTCAACAAATACCTGTCAAGCTCCTAGAGTTGACAGTACTCTTACAAATATTATCCTGTTAGATCTTTTCAGTAACCTCTGGGTCAGGATTAATATTATCCCCACTTATAGATGAGGAAGCTGAGGCTAAAAGAGATCAATGATCTGTATCAAATCTGGCAGCTGGTGAGCCAGTGAGTGGTAGATAATTCAGGCCTCTTGACTTTAACTTCCAGTTTCTTTTCACTAAGCAACGGATATCCTGAATGTGTGTGTAGCTGGACACCGGGATTAGGTTTTCTCTGCCTTTTTATCAGGGCTCCGCAGCCATCCTTCACCTCTTCCGCCTGCCCCCCGCCCCGGAAGATTTCCCGCCCCTAGGAAATGGTCCAAACCCGGTAGTTCTCAAAGTGTGGTCCTGGACCCATACCATCAGCATCACCTGGGAATTTGTTAGAAATGCAGATTCTTGGGCCCTGTTTCAGCAAGAAGTGCTGAGAGAGTTCAGGAGGAATGGGTGGACTAGAGGGAAGGTTTTGGAACAGGGGAGGCTCGGCCTGGGCCTTGAGTGGCAGGTAGAGGAGGGAACCCTGAAGAAGTGGGATGTGCCCCACCTGATCAGAGAAGCTCTGGCTGCTGAAATGAGGTTCTAGGTAGGGAAGGGGGAGACGAGAACTGAGCTGAGCCATTTGTGTGGCTTTTGATTTCTGTTGGACACTGTGCCCTGTTAGGTGGTCTGTCCTTGAATATCTGGAATGAGGCTTTGTAGAAATTTATCTCTCAAGACAAACCCCAAAGACCCTCCCCTGCAGGGTCAGAGCATTGCCAGAGCTGGGGATGGCCTCCTCCTAACCCCATACTCTCTGGATTTGCTCCCAAAGTCCTCCAGCCCTGAAAGACTGTGAGGAACTCCAGCCTCATTCCCACCAAATCCAGATTAATAAAGTATGGGGGTTTTGCAAGGAGAACGGGGGACGATTATAGCCTTCTCCTCCCCACTTCTCCCCTGGGGCCTGAGCCAAGGTCAGCAGAGGCACCCATGTGACCAGAGGCACTGCCCAGCATGGGGCTTCCTCCTCCTCATACATTCTGTGTGTACATGTGAGGCTGAGACTCCAGGCTGGGAAGAGTCCAGGGTGAGCTGGCCAGGGGCTCAGGGCTGGAGAAAAGCGAGCAGCATCCCAGCCCCCTGTGACCTGCCCGGGGCTACCACTAGGAGGCTAATGAAAAGGGAAGACGCAGGCCAGGGCTTGGGCCAGCAGGAGACAGCAAGGGGACAATGTGAGGCAGGAGGGAGGTGGCCCTCAGGCAGGAACAGACAAAGTCCCCATATGGGAAGCAGACGGAGCGGCCCCGCCCCCCTTGGTCCGGGGGCCTCTGCTGCAGCAGGCAGTCCTCACAGCCAAACACCGGTCCGTTTGTACCCAGGAAGATGAGCCTGCTGAGCTGCGGCTGGGAAAGGAGCAGAAGGAGGGTAAGCTCAGCTCACCAAGGTCCCCACGAAGGAGTTCGGCAGGACGACATGGAGCCACGTGTGTACCCCTACAGCACTCATGTGTGCACCCACAGTAAGATTGCTTTCTGCTTTCTCTAAATCTTTTAAAATTACACCATAATATATACTCAGAGTAAAAGATTGCAACAATACAGAGAAGTATGCAGAGTAAAATGTGAAAATTACCCCCATCTTCATAACCCTACCAACTCGCTTTTTCAGAGGCAATTACTTGTCATACCTGCCTTCAAGAGAAACCTGCTTTCTAACGTAAGACCACGGTGGATCTGTCACCAGTCACAGGCGGCTCCACTCTCCAGGCAATGCCAGGCTTTCCTGGGAGCAGAGTGCTGCGGAGGGGCGGCTAGGATGGCGCAGAGGTTCACACAGCCTCCCCTGCCTGTGACCCAGCTGGGGATGTCTACCTAGTGATCCTAGAGTTTTTTTTTGTTTTTGTTTTTTTTGAGACAGAGTCTTGCCTGTCGCCCAGGCTGGAGTGCAGTGGTGCAATCTTGGCTCACTGCAATCTCTGCCTCCCAGATGCAAGTGATTTTCTGCCTCAGCCTCCTGAGTAGCTGGGATTATAGGCACGTGCCACCATGCCCGGCTAGTTTTTGTATTTTTAGTAGAGACAGGGTTTCACCATGTTGGTCAGGCTGGTCTCGAACTCTTGACCTCGTGATCTGCCTGCCTCAGCCTCCCAAAGTGCTGAGATTACAGGCAGAGCCACCTCGCCTTGCCCAGGTTTTAAATAATCTATTGCGATTTCATTTCTACCCAAGGTGATCACTTCCTGAAAATTTTTAAAATCTTCTGTCTTTACCTATTCATGCTAAGCCCCATTTTTAGTTTTATAAGTTTTTCCTCTGTCTTTAAAATTTGGGTCAGCTTGTTTGCTATTGCTTATAAATTATTTTTACTAGTAATCAAAGGTATGAATAGAATGTTTAGTTTATTTTATTATTTTTAATTTTTTGAGAGGGAGTCTCTCTCTCTCACCCAGGCTGGAGTGCAGTGATGTGACCTCAGCTCACTGCAACCTCCGTCTCAAGGGCTCAAGCCATTCTTGTGCCTCAGCCTCCCCAGCCACTGAGACTACAAGCATGTGCTACCATGCCTGCCTAATTTTTGTATTTTTAGTAGAGATGGGGTTTTGCCATGTTGGCCAGGCTGGTCTCGAACTCCTGACCTCAAGTGATCTGCCTACCTCAGCCTCCCAAAGTACTGGGATTATAAGCGTGAGTCACCGCACCCTGCTGAATGAAACGTTTCTAATTTCACGGTGATTGAAGGGCTGCAGCCTTTTGAGCCTCAGGCCCTGGCCAGGCTGTCCACTCATCTTCTGGAGGTAAGGACTGAGCAGAGGTCCTGATCCTCTCTGGGACAGCCGCAAAGGACACGCTCTCTGGGACTAGGGATTCCATTTGTTTCTTCCCTAGGGGAGGAACTAACAATTATTGGGCCCTTACTATGTGCCAGCACCTTGCTTATAGGTTGTATCCATCAAGACCCATTTGGTTGCAAGCCATAGCAATCCAATTTGAATTAGTTTAGGCAAAGAGGGGTATCTACTGGAAGAAATGGGAACATCTTAGGTAATCAAGTGTAGGTACAAATAATCAAGGAGTGGGAAGGGCAGAGATGGCATCGAGCTTCTGGAACATTCAGAGCAGGACCTGGATGGACACCCAGATGCTCTCTGTCTGGGGTGTCACCTGCAACTGCCATCACCAGGGAAAGTTCATCTCTCCCCTCAGTTCCTTTGCGAGGGGTCCCAGAGAAGGACCCAGATTGGTCCTCATAGGTCAGGTGTTCAGGTGGCTAGGGCTGGGGTAGGATTAGGAGACTCTCTGAGGCCACATATTGACTTCCAAAAGGAGAGACCACCATTCCCAGGGGAGTTTAGCCGACAGTGCTGATGTCTACTACAGCATGTCAGTTCTCTTCTTCACAAGTCTGTGAGGTAAGAATTGTTATCATCCCCATTTCACAGGTCAGTAACCTGAGACTCTGGCTACCAACTAGTTAGCCCTAGAGCCTGGATCCAAAGTGGGTCTGTCCAAAGCCTTGACGCATGGAATGCAGGCTTCTTCAGGGGAAAGAGCAGTGAGTCAGTGTGAAACACCTTTCTAGAAGACGCAAGCCTGGTGCTCCACTAAGCTATGTGGGGCAGTCAGAGATGGGTCAGGCAAGGGTGACACGCAGTAGAAAAGGAATCACAGGGGAGGGTCCCTTCTCATTAGATGATCATTAGGGAGGTGGCATTTGACCCGCTCCTTGAAAAAACAGCAAATAGACCAGTTTGACTAACGCTTAGATTATGAGCAGAAAAGGAACAGGAAATGGAGCCAGAATGATAAGTTTGTGGCCAGCCTTGAGAGACAAAACTGCCTAGAGTTTAAGGGTACAGAGTTTGGGACCTCAGCCCAAAGTGTATGATCTTGGTGACTTATTTAGGCTCTCTGTATCTAGTTTCCTCATTTATAAGATAGGATGAAATAGCCAGCCGGGCATGGTGGCTCACGTCTATAATCCCAGCACTTTGGGAGGCCAAGGCAGGCAGATCATGAGGTCAAGAGATCAAGACCATCCTGGCCAACATGGTGAAATCCTGTCTCTACTAAAAATACAAAAATTAGCTGGGCATGGTGGTATGCACCTGTAGTCCCAGCTACTTGGGAGGCTGAGGCAAGAGAATTGTTTGAACCCGGGAGTTGGAGGTTGCAGTGAGCTGAGATCGTGCCACTGCACTCCAGCCTGGCGACAGAGCGAGACTCTGTCTCAAAAAAAAAAAAAAGTATGAAAAATAAATAACTACTTCTTAAGATTGTGGCAAAAATGAAATTAAATCATATATGAGAATAATGCTTTGAAGTGATAACTGTTATCACAATTTTAATCCATATTGGGAGTCACTGAAGATTTCCAAGTTTGGCTGTGTCATTGTATTAGTTTCCTGGGACCCCCATAGCAAAGAATCACAAACCAAGTACCTTAAAACAACAGAAAATTATCCTCTCACAGTTCTGGAGGCTCGACATCAAAAATCAAGGTATGGGCAAGGTACAGTGGCTCACACCTGTAATCCTAGCACTTTGGGAGGCCTCGGTGGGTGGATCATGTGAGGCCAGGAATTTGAAACCAGCCTGGGAAACATGGTGAAATCCATCTCTATTAAAAATACAAAAAATTAGTCAGGCATGGTGGCACATACCTGTAATTCCAGCTACTTAGGAGGCTGAGACAAGAGAATCGCTTAAACCCAGGAAGTGGAGGCTACAGTGAGCCCAGTTCATGTCACTGCCCTCCAGGCTGGGCGGCAGAGTGAGGCTCCATCTCAAAGAAAAAAAAATCAAGGTATCACAGGGCCTTGCTCCCTCAAAGTCTTTAGGGAAGGACCCTTCTTTGCCTCTTCTGGCTTCTAGCAACCCCAGGCATTCCTACACTTGTGGCAGGGCCACTCCCGTCTCTGCCTCTGGCCTCACGTGGCTGTCTTCCCTCTGTGTCTGTGTCTTTGCATGACACCAGTGTCCTTAGAAGGATTAAGAGCCCACCCTATGTCAGTGGGACCTCATCTTAACCTGCATCAGAATTACATCTGCAAAGCCCCTGTTTCCAGAAAAGGTCACGTTCACAGGTACTAGAGGTTAGGTCTTCAACAAATTGGGAGGGGGAGCACACAATTCAACTCATCATCAGAGCTGTGCTTTTGACAGATAGATTTAGTAGGGGTCATGGGACAAACTACATCCTAGAGACAGGTGTTGAGGAAACTGCTCAGGAGGCAAGAAATGACGGGACCTGATTTGGGACAAAGATCTTCCAGGACTTGACGGTTGACAGGATGAGGAGGAAGTGGGGAAAACATAACACGTGTCAAGGGCGTGAGCTTTGGGGGCAAAACGAGTAGATGATTCAGAGGTTCTATAATTGGAAGGATGGAAGGAGGAAAGAATGAGGAGGAAGGTCAGGAGGAGGGGAGCCTCTTAGACTCTAAGCTCTCCGAGGGCAGAGACTGCATCCTTCGCTTGATATCCTCAGTGCCTGCCACAGTGTCTGGATGTCATATGTGCTCGAGAAACGTTTGCCAAAGAAATGAATGTGTTCAGTCTTGGACATGAGGAATTTGATGTACTAGCTGAAACAGGCAGGTGGAAATTTAGGCTTGTCATTTGGGAGATAGAGTTGGTGGTTAGAAATCTCAACTGGGTGTTTATTTCCAGAAAGATGATGGGTTGAGTTGGGATTGACTGTGCTTGTGAAAAGACAGGGGGGGAGAGAAAGGTTTGAGGGAAGAATAGTTAGGCAGAGTTAGATTTAGGGGTTGGGAGAAGGCAGAGGGACCGGTGGGAGGCCAGAGCAGGAACTTCAGAGATGGAGGAGGGATAACGGGAGGTGCAATGTCATGGAAATCAAGAAAGGAGACAGTTTCAAGGAGGAGGGGTGGAGTTGCTGCCAAATGCCGCAGAGGTCAAAGAGAAGAAATACCAAGGAGCCTGTGGATTTGCTAATTAGGAGACCGGCAGCAGTGGCCCCACCTGGTTAGGGCAGGGGGATATAAGGGGAGGTGACTCTGTGCACAGAACCCAAGGACAGGAATATGTGCTCTCCGTGTGTGCATACGCTCTCCATTCCGTCCTCCTGCATGGACCTAGGCGGCCTGTGACAATCAGAATAAAAACAAAAACACGGTGGTGGGATGGTGGTGGGATGGGGGTGGTGTGCCTGTCAGGACTCAGGGTTTGCAAGTCAGGAAATGACTAACATGGGGATGGAAGAGACAGCTCAGGGAAAGGGGGAGTAGTTTTTAGTGCCACGCCAATCTTCTTTGAAGGTGGAGAGTGGAAGGCAGCAACGATCCAGGCAGATGACAAAACAACACCCAGCCCAGCCTTCCCCAGACCTCCCATGTCTGTTGCACCTGCCCTGCAGTGGGGGTGGGTGAAGGGCGTGAGGCTTTGTCCTCAGTCCTTTAGTCCCCTGGAATCCCCAGGACTGTCAGCCTGGGTTATCACTGTGTCCCCAGGGCCTGCACAATGACTGGGACATAGAAGGTACTCAGTAAATATTCAGGATTGGAAATAGCAACATCACCAGCAGCAACTGAGATCACCTATGAGATGATAAATGGTTTGTTGTTGTTGTTGTTGCTTGTTTTGTTTTGTTTTTTTTTGAGATGGAGTCTCACTCTGTTGCCCAGGCTGAAGTGCAGTGGCGTGATCTTGGGTCACTGCAACCTCCACCTCCTGGGTTCAAGCGATTCCCCTGCCTTAGCCTCCCGAGTAGCTGGATTACAGGCATGCACCACCACACCCGGCTAATTTCTGTATTTTTAGTAGAGACGGGGTTTCACTGTGTTGGCCAGGCTGGTCTCGAATCCCTGACCTCAAGTGATCCACCCGCCTTGGTCTCCCAAAGTGCTGGGATTACAGGCATGAGCGACCGCACCTGGCCAAGATGATAAATGTGAAGCACCTGTCATTACTCAGTGCCAGGCACTTTCCCTTTATTATCTCATTTAATACTCACAACAGCTCCCCAGGGTAGGCACTATTATTATACCCACTTAACAGATAAGGAAATAGGAGTTCTGAATGAATTAGTAAGTATCTAAAGGCTTCTCAGCTGGGAAACGGTAGAATTAGAATTCGAACACAGATTCCTGTCACCCTAGGACTTTCGTTCTTGACCATTATGATTATTACACTGCAAGAATTTAGGAATCTGGCTGGGTGCAGTGGCTCATGCCTGTAATCCCAGCACTTTGGGAGGCCAAGATGGGATCACTTGAGCGCAGAAGTTCAAGACCAGCTTGGGCAACATGGCGAAACTCCATTTCTACAAAAAAAATACAAAAATTAGCCAGGCATGGTAGCGGGTGCCTGTAGTCCCAGCTACTCGGGAGGCTGAGGTAGGAGGATCGCTTGAGCCCAGGAGGTGGAGGTTGCAGTGAGCCAAGATTGTACCACTGCACTCCAGCCTGGACAACACAATGAGATCCTATCTCAAAAAAAAAAAAAAAAAAAAATCTGTGAATCTGTGTTTGTGCTGGCAGAGGGTGGGGGCTTCATGGGAGGAGTGTGTAACCTGTGTCTGTCCTGTGCATTATGCATTTATTTGTGGGTGTCCACAAGGTATATGCTTCTGTAGGTCCTTGTATACATGTGTCCGTGTGAATGCTGTGCCTGGATTCAGCATGTGCCTGTAGGTTCCAGTGTAGATGCTGTTCCACCTCCTATACCCAGGTTGGAGTTCCCCAGTTCTCCTCTGCGGGAGCCAATGATTATTGAGTTTGACACTCAAGTATGTTCAGAGATCAGTCCTGAGCCCACCTCCCGCTCAGAGGGCCTGCGAGGGGGGTCCCTGTCCCCTACAGTCCTGCTCATAATTCTCCTTCCTTGTTTAAAGGGGCCAGTGGGTTTAATGATTAGTTACCGCCTTGTCGATATTCTCACCCGAGGAGAGGATGAATGGCAAGGCACTGCCCCGGCCCCAACACACACACACACACACACACACACGCAGTGGCAGATTAAGAAGGAGGGAAGGGACCTTTCAGCAAGAGGTGTAGGGGGAGGGCAGCTCCAAAGGAGGCTGTGCGCGGACAGCAAGATTCTTCAATTGCTCCCACAAAGGTGGTGGTCCAGAAGCAAAAGGAGCCCCTCCAAACACCTCTCCCACAATCCTCTCCACACCAACTCCTCCAAGTTCTGGGAGGCAATGGGAAGACCCTCTGGGGATGGGAGCCACTTCTGGAGGCAGAGAGTATTCCTGTCCATGTTCTCACTGTCATGAACTTAAAGGCTCTCTGTCTACGTGTTTCTGTGTCTGTGAGTTTCCACGTTCATGTGCTTTAGCAGCCAGTCATCGATGTGTCTGAATGTGTAATATGGTCCACAAGTATACTTGGGTCCTTATACCCCTCCAGGTTCATGTGGCTGTAACGCCCACAACCATGTACACACACACACACACACACACACACACACACACACACACACACATCCTTGCTGGGGTATGTGTGTCTGCAGGGGTCTGAGCGCGCATGTGCAGGTGTTGCGTGTTGGCGGTGGAAGTGGGCCTGTGTCCTGCTCTGTGTACCTCTGTGTCCTTGCACTTCACAGTTGTCACGGTAGCTCTTTTCCCTTTTCTGGTCCTGAGCGCCCTTGCTGATGTCTTGTGGAGTTGCTGTCTCTCTGCAGGGCAGGGGAATGACATTTCCATCCCTCTCCTCTGGGCTTCAAAGGCATGGCGACTCAGACACCAAGCTGTGGATCCCCTGGCCCCCATCCCCAGTCTTAGCTCACTAGGAGTCTCGCTGCTGGGCTCCTGAGTCCTCGGGCGGGGTCTTGCACCTGGGTCTCTTTGTTGCTCAGAGGGTGTGTCCACACTACCGTCAGCCGGCCCTCACTGGCTGTGCCTGGAGTCCTGTGAACTCAGGCTGCCCTGCGGCCCAGCCCCTGCCGAGTCTCCTGTTCTCACTCACATCAGAAGCTGAGTGAGAACACCACATCCATTCAGTGACTTACCTGAAGATATTTGTCTTTGGGGCAAATTCCAAAGCACCCCTATACTTCATAGTTTATGATTCCTAATCACTCTAACTGTTCCCCTTATATTAGTAGTCAGAACCTGGGGAGGAGAGACCAGGGCCTGGAGCAGCTGAGGAGGACAGGAAGGGTGTGCAGGGAGGCGCTGAGCCTGGCAGAAAAGAGGTGTGAGGATTCAGGTCCATCCTCCCGCAATCCCCTGCCCCTGCGCACACGCTCACACACACACTCACCCTGTTGGAAGGTGACATTTGCTATTAACCTTATATTGGGCCATTTTGTAAATCAATGTCACTTACATTTAATAACAAGTGTAATCAAAGGAATTATGCAAATTTAATTTGATGCTTCTTGAATTATGCAAATTCGCGGTGCACATAATGTTCTCTGACATGTGCCCGTTGGAGAGAGAGTGAGCAAGGGAGAAAGTGGGGAGGGGATGGAGGAGGGAGGCTAGGACTGGGACTGAGGGAGGGGAGGAGGCTGGGGGTGGGCTGGGACTTGGCGGAAGGAGAGGCAGGCAGGGTGGGGGAAGGCAGCAGAGCAGCTGTGGCCCCAGGTGCTCTCTGTCATGGGTGGGAAGGGGTGGATGAGGTCTGGTGCCTCCACCTTCTCTCTGTTTCTCTCTCTGCCTCCAGAGGCTCTTACGCCCTTACCCCTTCCTAGACTCAGCATGACCTTGTTGGTCATTTGTCCTCAATGCTTCCTTCTGTGAAATGGGAGTGGCCCAAAAATGCTGATTGCTCTTGGGAGCAAGAGTCCTAATAGAGCTTGGTCCTCTGAGAGGTCAGCAGTCCCCAGCCCCCCATGGTGAGTGGCCTGTTGTGGCACTGCACAGTTATCTGATTGTTTTGTTGCTGTCGTTCTTAATGATCTTGAAGTCCTGGTAGAGGAAACTGCACCACCCACCACATGACGACAACAACCCGCCGGCTCACTCCCAGGCACATATTCTAACTTTCTTTTTCCTTCCTTCCTTCCTTCCTTCCTTCCTTCCTTCCTTCCTTCCTTCCTTCTTCCTTCATTCCTTCCTTCTTCTTTTCTTTCCTTCCTTCCTCTCTTTCTGTCTTCTCTCTTTCTGTCTTCCTCCCTTCCTTTCTTTCTTTCTCTTTCTTTCTCTTTCTTTCCTTCTTTTCTTTTCTTTTCTTTTCTTTTCTTTTCTTTTCTTTTCTTTTCTTTTCTTTTCTTTTCTTTTCTTTTCCTTCCTTCCTTCCTTCCTTCCTTCCTTCCTTCCTTCCTTCCTTCCTTC
>NW_016107386.1:3436430-3454338 GCF_001604975.1 Cebus imitator | reverse complement strand
TTTCTTTCTTTCTTTCAAGTAGTCTCCCACTGTCACCTGAGCTGGAGTGCAATGGCATGATCTCAGATCATTGCAACCTCCACCTCCTAGGTTCAAGTGATTCTCCTGCCTCAGCCTCCCAAGTAGCTGGCATTACAGGCGCTGGCCACCACACCTGGCTAATTTTTTTGCATTTTTAGTAAAGACGGGGTTTCACCATGTTGGCCAGGCTGGTCTTGAACTCCTGACCCCAAGTGATCCACCAGCCTCAGCCTCCCAAAGTGCTGGGATTATAGGCATGAGCCACCGCACTGGGCTGCCATCATTATTCTTAACTCGTTCCTTCTCCATGTGAGTTCTGTCATGGATTTACAGATGACACCCTATTTCTCTTCACTCCTTTTTCAGCCCTATGCTTCTGCTTGGCGTCTAGTGCCTCATTTTTACTAAGACAGCTTCTGTACTATGTGGGCTGGGCGTGGTGGCTCATGCCTGTAATCCCAGCACTTTGGTAGGCTGAGGCAGGCTAATCACGAGGTCAGGAGTTCAAGACCAGCCTGGCCAACATGATGAAACCCTGTCACTACTAAAGATACAAAAAATTAGCCGGGCGTGGTGGTGGATGCCTGTAATCTCAGCTACTTGGGAGGCTGAGGCAGGAGAATTGCTTGAACCCAGGAGGTGAAGGTTGCAGTGAGCTGAGATCATGCCATTGCACTCCAGCTTGGATGACAAGGTGAGACTCTGTCTCAAAAAAAAAAAAGACAGCTTCTGTACTGTTAATTAGATTAAGTGAATAGGGGTTTGGTTGGTGTTAGGGGCGGGGGTTTAGGGGTCAGGGTGTATCTGTCAATGAGGGTGTGGCAGTGGCAGTCCAATTGTGTACTATGTATCGGTAACTCAGTGTTACTATGTATCAGTTACGAACATCATTATGTCTCAGAGTTTCTGCTCAGCATTTGTGTGTCATTGGGTCATTTGGGAGTCCAAGAATTAGAGTATGTTTGCATTTGCTGTTTCAGTTTATAATTTTTGTGTCAATGCTGAGTATTTTGTTTCAAGGTTGTCTTCATATGTGTCACAACCTGTGAATGTGTCTCACCCTCTCCTGTGTTTCAACATGTTTGGGTTGTCACAGAAACTGTGTCCCTATGTTTGCCTTCATATAATGTGCAAATAAGTGAATATTTAATATGTCACAGTATGAATATTATCATATTGGGATTTTTTTTTTTTGAGGTGGAGTTTCACTTTTGTCACCCAGGTTAGAGTGCAATGGTGCGATATTGGCTCACTGCAACTTCCATCTCCCAGGTTCAAGCAATTCTCCTGCTTCAGTGTCCCAAGGTAGCTGGGATTACAGGTGTGCATCACCAGGCCCAGCTCATTTTTGTATTTTTAGTAGAGGCAGGGTTTCTCCATGTTGGCCAGGCTGGTCTTGAACTCCTGACCTCAGGTTATCCACTCACTTTAGCCTCCCAAAGTTCTGGGATTACAGGCATGAGCCCACCAAGCCAGGCCCATGTTGGGATATTCATAATGTGCTCTGTATGTCCATATCTGTCAAAATGTGTGGGTGACCCTGGAATTATCCTGATGCCTGAGTTGAGGAAATGCATGCCTAAATCTATCTTACCATGTTTGAATGACTCTGATGTATGTGACTGTGTTTGAGTTGCCGTGTGTTCTTGTGAGCCAGCATGTTTCAGACAGTTTAAATACATTTAAACTGTCACCATGAGTATATCCTTGTATTTGCCTTGCTTGTATATCTGGCCAGGTTTTAGTTCTCAGGAATATCAAGGTGTGTAATCAGTTTTGAGTTGACTGATGTGTGTAATTGTGTTACCTTTTCTGAATTGTCTCCAAATTATGACAGTATCACCAATGTGTCTGCTTATGACTCCAAGTTTGAGTCGTTATGAGTTATCTTCGTGTCAATACATTTGTGATTTTTTTTTAGTTTCTTTCTTTTACTTTCTTTTTTTTTGAGAGCAAGTTTTGCTTCTTGTTGCCCAGGCTGGAATGCAGTGGCCCAATCTCCACTCACTGCAACCTCCATCTCCCGGATTCAAGCGATTCTCCTGCCTCAGCCTCCTGAGTAGCTGGGATTATAGGTGGGAGACATCTCGCCCAGCTAATTAAATTTGTGTTTTAACAATCTAGTGTGTCTCTCTCTGCTTGAGTTGGCACAATGTATATGCATTGTGTTTGAGTTATCAGATGTTTATGTTGTGACAATGTGTGTCTGTGAATCAGTGTGTTTCAATAATTACCCTTTATGAGTACATATAAGCACATATGTATTTATATGACATTGTTATCCCCTGCCTGAATTGTGTGTAAGTTGTCACAATGTGTACTGCCATGTCTGAGGTATTCTTTTTTTTCTTTTTTTTTTGAGACGGTGTTTCGCTCTTGTTACCCAGGCTGGAGTGCAATGGCGCGATCTCGGCTTACCGCAACCTCCGCCTCCTGGGTTCAGGCAATTCTCCTGCCTCAGCCTCCTGAGTAGCTGGGATTACAGGCACGCGCCACCATGCCCAGCTAATTTTTTGTATTTTTAGTAGAGACGGGGTTTCACCATGTTGACCAGTATGGTCTCGATCTCTTGACCTCGTGATCCACCCGCCTCGGCCTCCCAAAGTGCTGGGATTACAGGCTTGAGCCACCGCGCCCGGCTATGTCTGAGGTATTCTAACGTGTGTTTCTCACCACTGTTGAGTTGTCCTAATGTGTATTGATATGTCTGAGTCATCAAAATCTATCTGTGTGTGGCCATGTTGAGGCATCACAGTGTCTCACCCTGTGAGTTTGCACATTGTGTGTCTGTGTGTACTTGAACATGTTTGAGGTGTTATAATACCTGTGTGTCACCATGTTTGAAGTGTCTCTTAAAAGTATGTGTGACAGCTTACTTCTTATCATGGGTTCCAAAATGTAAGACTAGGAATGAGGGGGAAATAGGGGGAGCTGGAGGAGGCAGAAGGCTGGGCCATCATCAAGATGGGGTGGCATGGAGGTTGGGGGGGGGGTTAGGGACAGAGCGGGTTCTAATTGGCCTGCAGTGAATTATTCACATGTATAATCCTCGAAGAATTTCAGCGCGGGCAGTGCCAGTAAATGCTGCGCATGTTTAAAAGTCATTTCCATAAGTAAGTGCAATTTCTCTACTGTTTGCCCCTGTTTAATGAAGTGAAATCTTGTTTGCATTCCTCCCAATTTCCCAACGAAAGGCGCCCAACCGTTCGCACCAAAATTACACTGCCCAAATTAAAACTCGGGCTCCAAGGGAGGTGAGGGGACGGTGGCATTGGGCCCTTAAGGGAGGGCCTATCGAGGGGTGGGGGGCAGGCAGGAGCTGGGCCTGCGTTTCTCAGCTCATTACTTCTCTGTCGTTCTTGCAATTTCAAATGCTCCCCCCACCATGTTCCCCACCCCCACTTGCCCCATTGGGTTCTTCCCTTTTTAAAAAGAACTCCTGGGGTACATGAACAGGGCATAAGGGATATGTTCATGTACATGTAAATGAACCCCTATATACATTTATATTCACGTTCATGTGTGTACTCGTGAATTTGTGGACTCTTGATATTGTGATATATAATCATACTCTGATCATTGAAGCAATGATTCATACACGCACATTGTAACGACAAACACAAATGGCTATGTGTGTATTTACATACGAGGCCCTGTTTATGCATATATGTGGAATTGGCTACATGTCTAGCTTTATGTGTTGGGCGTGTTGTACATGCCTAAGGTGAATAATTACACAGATTATATGGGTAAAGACAGAGAAGAGAAGGGGAGATTGTGGGTGTTTGTGTACTTTCTCAGAATGCCCAGTGTAGAGTACTTAGCTCTATTGCAAAGACCTGCTCCTTCCTGAGGGGTGCATGGCACCCCCTTTCATATACCCGCAGCTGATTACACTGGCACTGCAGGGTTGAAGGAATCATCTTCTACTCCATCCCTGAGAGTCCCCTCTGACCCGGTGAGGACCAGCCAGGTGGCTGACCAGACAGCTGCCACTCCAGCTCCCTGTATGAGCTTAAACAGACATACTCGCAAATGGGCAGAAAGGAGACCCCTTCAAGGATCCACTCCCTCAAAGGTGCATCCCCAACTAGTGCCAAATGGCCACTAAGTGACGGTCACTTTGGCACAGAGTCCAGAACATAACGGCAAACTCGTCTTATTTGGATTAGTTAAAACAGCAACAAGCATTAGGGGCTCATCACCTTCACCACTCCCATCATTTCTACCACTGCCACCGCCTCCACCACTGCCACAGCCTCCACCACTGCCACCGCCTCCACCACTGCCACCGCCTCCACCACTGCCACCGCCTCCACCACTGCCACCGCCTCCACCACTGCCACCGCCTCCACCACTGCCACCGCCTCCACCACTGCCACCGCCTCCACCACTGCCACCGCCTCCACCACTGCCACCGCCTCCACCACTGCCACCGCCTCCACCACTGCCACCGCCTCCACCACGGCCACCGCCTCCACCACTCCCACCACCCCCACCACCTCTACCAATTCCACCACCTTCAACACTCACCACCTTCCCCCTCAACCTACTCTTCTGGCTTTGATTCTCGGTGATGCCTCTCCCAGTCCCTCTATACCCCTCCTGAGCCCCATCTAAGCAAATAGAAACATGAGACGGTTCTCTCTTTTGTTCATGCTCTCTCTTCTACCTCAGATGCCACCATTAGCCTCACCTCATCCCATTTTCTTCGGGTTGGGGTCCCAAGGTCCATCATGCCCGATTCAATGCCATTTTCTCTAAGGCTTTCATTCTGGACCTCACCATGACTACCAGCAGCACAGTGACTCCTGGAGCATGGTTTCTCTGCCTCTGCCACTGCAATTTCTTGCCCCTTTTCTTTACCTGCTGCAGATCAGACCCACTGGCTCCATTCTCTTTGGGCACCAGGCTTTGAGTACCACTGAGTGAGGGGAGGGAGTGGCTGGCAAAGACTTCTTGGACCAGTTGATGGCGGACTGCAAAGCATGTGGAGAGTTAGGACAGTTGGGTTTGGACACATGTGCTAGCGCGCAGGCTTCTGTTTGGAATCTCTCTCCCTCACCCAGCCCAGCATAAACAGGGTGTTTGTGCCCCCAGAAGCTGAACAGGAGAGACGCTAAGGAAAAGAGGGAGCCCAGAAATTGGTCCTGTGGAAACTAACACCAGGGGGAACTCCATGGCTCCTGTCTTTATCTCCTTCCTCTGCCTGAGGCAGCAGAAACTGTCCACCTCATTCCCTTATCAGGAGAAGCTTGGAGTCTTCCCGCCAGTTAAGAGGTCCGCATTCACAGGGGGAGACTCTGGATGGAACGGACTCTGCCCTATGCTGTCCTGGGGTTTCCCCATCATCTAGCCAGGGCCGCCTGTCAGTGTTATCCAGGCTGCTGTTCTCATTCACAAGGCTCTTCCCTCTTAATAGGGGAAGTCTCTGCAGTTAATATGCTGACACCCCCACTTCTCCTCTCCTGGGCCAGCTTTCCATAGCAGCTTCACTGTTCCTCCCATCAGGCACTCCCCAAGCCCTTCACCCGACCCTCCACCATATCCCTTTAGCCCCCAAGACTCTCTCATTGGCTTCCCCCATTAACTACCCTGACCCTTTTTCACCCTCTCCATGTAGCTGCCCCTCCCCTCCGTGGCTCTTTGAAGTCCCACCACCAAATCTCCATTAACCATTCTTGCCCTCCCAACTTCCCTCTAATTCTCTCACTGAACAGCCCCCTTCATCCTTCTGACCTCATCCCCTGTCCCACACCCATTCCCTGGTCAGACCAGGGCACCTGGCAGTCAAAATCCACGGGGAGCGGGCTCCGACTAGATTTGGAGATACACCCTCAGGCCTCACCACTTTCTCAAGCTGGGCAGGATAGCCCAGCGAGGTGCCTGGGCGGGCGGGTGGGGTCAGGTGGGTTCCAGACAGGAAGGAGGCGTGGACTTCAAGCTGGAAAGTCTCTGTGGGCCCTTCCCCCTCCCCCTTAGCAAGTCTGGGAACTCGGCCCCAGCCTGGTCCTCGCTCCCCCGCCCTCGCCTCTCCGCGCTTTCATCAGAATTCAATTTCCGCCCGTAAGTGACTCCGCGGGCCCCTGATCCTTCCCTTGATGAATGAGCCGCCCGGCCCGGCCCCGTCCGTCACCGTCACCCTCGCCCCGGCCCGGGCCGCTGCAGCCCCCAGCCCTCGACCCCTCCGCCAAACACCAGCCCCGGACCCCCACGGCTCCCACCCAGACGCCGGCAGCCTCCAGCCCTCGGGGTTCCTCCCCCACGTCGTCGCAGCCCGCCCCACCCCCAACACTCGCGTGGCGTTCTGGGCCCCGTCTCGATCTCCCTGTGTGACTCTATCTCTCCTTGTCTCTGTCTCTCTTTCTCTCTCTCCCCTCCCTCCCTCCTTCCTCCTTCTCTCCCTCTCTCCCTCTAACACCTCTATTCATCTCTGGGAGCAACATCATTTATTTTGCACTTCCCAGATAATTTACTTTTTTCCCCTTCTACAGGAATTCTCCATTTCCCTATAAAATGAAAATTCATCTAGAATTACATCTTATGTCATCATTATGTTTATTAAGCGTGGATGATGTATATGAACAGGACGGGCTTGCTGCTGAGTGCTTAATGGTGCATAAGATTAAGCCGAGGCTCTCAGCTGCGCAGCGACTCCCCTCCGGTTCCCATGTTGTCGAGGCATGCTGGGAGTACAAGTTCCGAGCGCACGGCCAGGTGAACGCGCCGCCGCCGCCGTCGCCGCGCTCCCACCCCCCCAGCCCCCTCCCGCGGGTCCCGCCTGGCCCACCCCTGCCGCGCTGGGAACGCTGGTGCGGCCTGCGCCTTTCAGAAACCCAGGCAGATAGCCCGGGTGGAAGCAGCCCGGCCCTGGGGTCACTATCGCCCCCCGACTCCGGGGCTTGACGGCGGCCCTGGTCGCCCCCAGGCCCCCGTCATCCACCCGGGCCTTCTCTCTTGTTCCTGGGAGCTGGGAGCGGCCCTCCCGCCCCTGCACTCCTTCCTGTCGCGCTGTGGTTCTGCCCCCGGACCGTCACTCCCCCAGCCCTCCCCTCTTTCTCTCTGCCTTGTTTCTTGGGGCTCTTGTCTTTCTGTCTGTCACTCTGCGTCTCGGTCTCTCTGGAGTCCTTCTGCCTCGATTGCCCTCCCCCGCCTCGCTGTGTCTCTATGCGAGTGCCCCTGCAGCTCCCTGGCTCGCCCGAGCTGCGTCCGTCCGTCTGTCCGCCTCTCGCGGTCTCCTCGGCTCCCCGTCTCCCCCTCTCTCCCCTCTCCCCTCTCCCGGCGCTGGCGGCCACCGCACTGCAGCGCGGCACCAGCAGTCTATGACAAAAACATTATCCTTCTGCTGCTAAACAATCCAATAAACCTCTCCACAGGGAGAAAGTTAACCTCTTGTCTCTTCGGCTGATGCCTTCCCGCCCACGTGACTGCTGCCACAGTAAATTCAAATCATTAGTCTCCTCACCCCATCAAAAAACTTCTATTAGTAATGGAGACCTCGCCGGAGACCTTCCGCGGAGAGCGCTGCCTTCCCAATTCCCAGTGGAAAAATTCTGCGCGAAAAACTAATTCTACTTTTAATAATCTGTCATCAGGACCAGAGGCAGTCATAAATTATATGGGAGCGCGTGCGAGAGCGCGCCACAAGAGGGAAATCAGGGCGAAAAATCAAAGCCCAAGTTTGACAAACTTTCCTGAAGATAAATAATAACTTACAAACAGGATTAGTTGTAAAGTCACGCTCCGGCGCGCAGCCACCGCAGCAATCACGTCTGCCGAGGGCCGCCACCGCGAGGCACCTGTCACCGGCCGCCACCGCCTCCGAGCCTTCCTCCCCGTCCTCCTCCTCGCCTGCCTCCCCTCCTCCTCTTCCTCGCCCTTCAGCCTTCCTCTTCCTTCCTCTGCTCCCCTCCCTCCTCCCCTGCTTTCTCGGAGTTGTCCTCCGCTTCCCCCTCCTCTTCTTCACCCTCTTCCTCCTCTTCCGGCCTCAAACCCCCATTCTTCTCTCCCTGGCCTGAGGGCCGAGGTCCACCTGTCCCCAGCTCAGTGGAACCTTATTCCCCTCTCCCCCATTCCATCTCCAAGGGTTCCCAGCTGCAGGGACCAAGGTCAGAGGAGGGTGAGAGGCATCGCGGGAGCCTCGTTCTCTGGGGCTGTGATCTCGGTGGGGGCTGGGGTGTAAAGGGGTGTGTGGTTGCGCCCTTGGCCTCCGGCCTCTGCGGCCTCCTCTGCCTCCCGGCCCTATCCTAGGTCTCACTGTCCCCCGCCTCCATCCACCCGGACAGAGGGAGACTGGCGCGGGCAGTGCGTGGGTGGGGGCGCAGCCCGACCCCTAAGTTTATTCGTGGGTGGGTGCAGGGTGGCAGCGGATCCGCTCCGCCCGCCTGAGGGCCCTGGGCACCCCCCCAACCCGCGGCGTGCCCCTCCCCCACGCCGCCCCGCCCTCGCCCCGCACAATCTCGGCGCTGACAGCCGAGCGGGTGATAAATGCCGGCGACGCGGGGAAGGAATTGCGCAAAATAAAGAAGCATGTTCCAACAAGTCCTGTCAGGATTGTATTGATTTAATCATCTGCAGAAATACACATTCTGGATTACTGTAGCGTGCCCGGGCCGGGGGAAGGGGCGGGCCAGCGGGCGAGGGCCGCGGAGGGCGGGGCACCGCGGCGCGGGCGAAGGGGCCGGCAGAGCCGTGGCCCCGCCCCTCGCCCAAGGCCCCGCCCCCACCGGCCTCCAACTCCAGGGTGCTGGGGCGGGGGTTCAGGGTTCCCTACCTAAGAGGTGCCGCAGAAGGGCTGTTTTGTCCTGCGGGCACCTCCTCCTGCACTCGTCTCCGAGGTGGGCTTGCAGTTCTCTGACCCTAGGAACTGCTGCATAGGGCGGTCAAGGAATCCTCGAGCTGGACGCGACCTCAAGAGGCAGTGGTGGGGGGAGGTTTGGGAGGGAGAACATGGAGAAGGAAGGACAGCAGGAGAGCTAGGAGCGGATGGCTCTCCTTCTACCTCTAGAATATTTTCTGGTGGTTTCCCGCCCCATCATCTCTTACCATGGTCAAGACCTAAGCTGCCATGCTTGAGGGTCCTTGGAGGGGGTAGGGCACTCCAGTACCAACTCCCTGCGTCGCTGACTGCGCCTGCAGCTACTTCGGAGGTGGAGGTGGGAATAGATGAGAGCTCATCTCAGCTAGCACTTTGTAGGTGCTCAATGAAGGTTAAACAAACCAACAAACATAGCTCTGACTTCTGTTCCATAATCCAGGCTGAGTCCCAGGGTGATGACTTGGGGGCAGAATTGCATCTTCATCTGGTTGAAAACCTGCCCCTTTGGAAGAAAAACACTCATGGGGTGGAGGGTAGCAAAGGGATGGAGAGATTGGGCAGCCACGGAGAGTAGGGGAATCCAAATGGAAATGGAAGGAGAAATTCATTTATTTAATGATTGATTTATCATATTTTATGTCATGGAATCCTTCCAACAATCTTAGAGGTTGTTATTATCAATATCCCCCATTATGCAGATGAGAAAAGTGAAGTTGGGAGACATTAAGTGATTGACTTAAGATCACAGTGTTGCTAGGCTTGGAAGCCTACCTTGAAGGCCAGGCCTAACACACTCCAAACCTTCCCCACAGTTATGGTCCTTGAGGGGAGTGCTGTGAGTTTGAGAATATATGGAGAGGATGGTGGGGAGACAGGGTGTGAGAGGCACAGGGGAACCAGACCTGGTGAGCAGTAAACCTTGTCCATTCCAAAAACACTGGGTTGGGGAGGGGGGGGCCTGGTGCTTGAACCCTCCCCAGGAGTTTTAAAAACTGTAGAGAGGGACCCTCAGCTGGGATGGTGGGGGTGGGGATAACCAGAGAGTAAAATTAACACCATAATTTCTATACGTACCATCAGTGCACTAGTCTTAGTTGGGAAGGGAGTGGAGCGACTTTAGGGAAAAGGGAAATCATGAGAGTGAGTAATGTAGACCAGTGAAAGAAGTAGAATTTTATCTGAAATCAGAAATTGTTACCAAGGATGTGGGGGTTAGGTCACTCATGGTGGTAGAAGGGGACTTCATCACTGCAGTGGCTTTATCAGTGAGAAGCACAGCTCCTCCCTGAGTGACTGCTCACTCGATAGAAAACCAAAAAGAATGAGCAATAACTGAGAGCACAAGCATGATGGGGAATCATGAAAGACAGACAGATCTTGGGGTCCCAATGGACCACAAGCCAAATTGGAGTAGATGTGAATAACTGAACAGGGCTGGGAGTAAGAAATAAAGATGCAATTTATTTCTTTTCATTGGGGGGTGGTTATAAAATGGGGTAATATAAACAGTAGAAGGAACAGAGAAGGGAGCAGGGGACTTCCCTGTGAGAGATATAAGGCATCTGCCACCACCCCATTGTGACTCACCCATTTCTCCCCACATGCACCCATTCTGCCCCCATAAGAGCTTTCCATTCAGTGCCTTCCCCTTACAAGTCAGCTTTTGGATTATCTGTTTTTCATAAGATTACCTTGAAGAGGGCCTGGACTAACTCCAGAACAAGGCACTGTTTAAGCACATTCTACATTCTTTTTTTTTTTGAAACAGCCTTGCTCTGTCGCCCAGGCTGGAGTGCAGTGGTGCGCTCTTTGCTCACTGCAGCCTCCCTCTCCTATGTTCAAGCGATTCTCATGCCTCAGCCTCCTGAGTGGCTGGGATTACAGGCATGTGTCACCATGCCCAGCTAATTTTTGTATTTTTAGTAGAGATGGGGTTTCGCCATGTTGGCCAGGATGGTCTCAAACTCTTGACCTCAAGTGATCCTCCAGCCTCAGCCTCCCAAAGTGCTGGGATCACAGGTATGAGCCACCATGCCCAGTTGAGCATTATTATTATTTGAGACGAAGTTTCGCTCATGTTGCCCAGGCTGGAGTGCAATAGCACGATCTTGGCTCACTGCAACCTCTGCCTCCCAGGTTCAAGCAATTCTCCTGCCTCGGCCTCCCTAGTAGCTGGCATTACAGGTGCCCACCACCACGCCTATTTTTTTTTTTTTTTTTTTTTTTTTTTTTTTTTTTTTTTTTTTTTTTTTTTTTTTTTTTTTTTTTTTGAGATGGAGTTTCGCTCTTGTTACCCAGGCTGGAGTGCAATGGCGCGATCTCGGCTCACCGCAACCTCCGCCTCCTGGGTTCAGGCAATTCTCCTGCCTCAGCCTCCTGAGTAGCTGGGATTACAGGCACGCGCCACCATGCCCAGCTAATTTTTTGTATTTTTAGTAGAGATGGGGTTTCACCATGTTGACCAGGATGGTCTCGATCTCTTGACCTCGTGATCCACCTGTCTCGGCCTCCCAAAGTGCTGGGATTACAGGCTTGAGCCACCGCGCCCGGCCCTCCAGCTATTTTTTTTGTATTTTTAGTAGAAATGGGGTTTCACTATGTTGGCCAGGCTGGTCTCGAATTCCTGACCTCAGGTGATCCACCCACCTCAGCCTCCCAAAGTGCTGGGCTATTATAATAATATTATTATTATGCATATTAACTCAGTCCTCATAACTAGTCTATGAGGTGGGCAATAGCATAGCTCCATTTCACGGAACAGGAAACCAAGGCACAGAGAGCTTTATTGATTTGCTCAAATTTATGCAGTTAGCAGTAATGAAACAATGAATCCAGATATACTGAATCACTGCACTCTGCCTCCTCGATGCTGGCTGAACTGAGAGTCAGGGTACCCGGGCCTAGCTTCAGTCCCTAGTATGACCTTGACCAAGACCTTTTCCCATGCTAGGCCTCAGTTTCCACATCTGTGAGAAGGTTGGGCCAATGCCCTCCTAAATTCCTTCCAGACCTCCAGCGAAAAGACCCAAAGATCTGTGATCTCTCCTCCAACGACCCGCGCTTCTGACCCCTCCCTCACCCCCTGGCGGTCTAGCCTCAGTCCCAGGCCCACGCAGTGCCTCACGCTCTCCTGCCCCGCCCGCTCCCCGCGGGCCTGCGCGTGACTTTAGCGCGCGCGGCTCCGCCCGGAAGGTCACCTCCTTCATCACGGATTCTATTTGCATCCGGAATCGCATGTACATGAAAAATGTGTCCGCGTGCGGCCCCGACTGCAGACGCAGATGAAATTCTGTGCCGAGCCTGATGCGCGGTAACCTTTGCAGATGGCGCCGCTATTGCTGAGAAATGGATTGCTTAATAAAGCGTATCATCCGGCATATTTGCTGCTTGGCTAGCCAAATAGAAGTTGTTTTTTGCACAAATTTCCTTGTCAAATTTGTCAATGTTCATGTCATTTTTGCTTTAGGTCACAGAGCAAGGTGCAAATTCCTGGCATCTTTACTAGTTGCAGCCAATTTCGGCGATTTCGGCGGTGACGGGGATTCTCAGAGGAGTCGCTTGCCCGCGCGCGCCCGCCTGTCGGCCTCAGAGAACGCAGCCCTGACACCTCCTCCCGGAAGCCCGCCGGCCCGACTCCGGTTTGGAAGGAGAGGCTCAGGGAGTGGGACGGAGGGTACCTCCCTTTCCCTAGCGTCCATGCCCAGACGCCCCCTACCTCCAACCAGGGAGGTTAGAGGGGCCGGTGGGAGTATGGGGATTACATTCTGCTCTCCTGTATGCCTCCTCTCCCTAAGAGGTGGCCTTTTTCTCCTCTTCCTCTGACTCCTTGACTTTCCAGAGGAAACGGAGGAATCTATGGGAAGGGGAGCCCGCTTCCTGTCCTTAAGAAATTTCGGCTCCTAGGCCCCCAAGAGCCTACCCACACCCCATTCCAAAGCCAGATTAACCCGTCTGCACCTTAGGAGAGATTTACTGAAGGGAGGCAATGGGTGTAAGAATGTTGACTGGTTCCCTTCTTCCACACACTCCAGACACACTTTGAGGAATGCGAGGTCTGGGTCTCTCCACTTCCCCAGGGGAATAGTGGACAAACAGATATATGGGTATGGGGAGAGGGGATAGGTAGAACACAAACAGGCACGCCTTCCCTGGAGGTCTTTTCCTTCCATTTGAGTTTCAATCACGGGCCGGGCCATGCCCTTCTCAAACAAATCTTATGAAAAACAGATCATCCTGAAGGTCACTGAGAGGTTTAGACTGTCCGGAGCCTGGTGTTGGGAGTTTACCCATTATTTCCTCCCTGCTAAAGTCAACAGCTAACACTGGGGGGGGGGGGCTCAGGCACGCCAGGCTCTGTGCTAAGCCGATGACCTGCATTATCTCATACAATCATCATTTCAGCAAGCCCATGAGGCCGTTACAAATGTTCTCCCCATTATACAGATGCAGGCTAAGCTCGAGAAGATCCGCCCACTTGGAGAGTGTGGATGAGGTTTGGGGGCCTGTGAGGGGACATGGGCTGAGGAAGGGGATCAGGAGGGTTGCAGGGGTAGGGGGCTGGGGATGGCAGGGAGGGGACACCAGTGAAGCAGGCCTGCCAGGGTCCCTGAAAGCCCATCCCTTCCCCCTGTGAGCTCCCTGGAGGGAAGCCGAGGTGGGGAGGGGATGTGGACAGGGTTCTCTATGGGAATTGTGCATATGAGGTCAGGCAGGTTCTGGGGACATGTACGGAGAATAGACGCTGAGGACAGGAATATGGGAAGAGGTATATTGTGGGTAGGATCTGAACGAGTCAAAAGGGACAGGTGTGGGGAAGGGCATGAGGACAGGTATAGGCAGCAGGCAAGTAGAGCCCGAACACCCAGGCTGGCTCCTTCCTGGGGATGGGGGTGGCTTGGGCATGGGAGTCATTCCGGATGGACGTGCAGGTCTTCAGCACATCTTGTCTAGACCCACCCCAGGCGGGGCAGCCTATGCTCCCCACACCTTTGCCTTCTTATGATAAGTAGAGATGGGGTGTGAGGGCTGGTGTGTGGAGTTGTGGGTGTGGATATGGGCATGTAGGGTCAGGTATGAGTGTCAGGAGCATGAAAAGGTGTAACAAGACAGCTGATGGTGACACTAAACTCCAAGGGGTTGGCCGTATCTGTGTTGACTGCTGTATTCCCCAGATCCAAGCTCAGTGCCTGGCACATGGTAAGGCTTAGGATGTCTTTGTGTAATGACTGAATGGGGAAAGGGTTTGGCTGGGTACAGGTGTGGACCAAGGTACGTGCTCTTGGTTATGAGATGGGCAGATTTACGGTGAGATATTCTAGGGGAGTTTGGGTTCTCCACTCAACCTCTGTGCATAGGGCCGGGCTGGGGAATGGTCAGACCTGCTTCCCTGGAACAGGAGACCAGCCCGGGATGGCAGCCCAGTAAATTGGGGGCTGCAAAGCATTGGATGATGGCGGGCGGAGGTGGGGTGGGGGTGGGGGAGGACTGCCGTCAGATTATTAATGGCCTTGCGTTGACTCAATTAAATCCAGCCTGCTTTTGTTGGCAGGCCTCCGCAATTATGCATCTCATTATGGGCGGCCGCCCAAATGCATCCTGGGAGGAGACCAGAACTCCAAATTAACTTTTCCTGGCGCTGCTGGGGCTGGTTGGCCGGCACTGCCTGCATGGCAGCCAATCAGTGTTGGCTCCAAGGGGGGCGGGGTCATAAGAAGGGCGAAGGTGTGGGGAGCGTAGGCTGCCCTGCCTGGGGTGGGTCTAGACAAGATGGGCTGAAGACCTGCATGCCCATCCGGAATGACTCCCATGCTCACGCCACCCCCATCCCCAGCAAGGAGTGGGCCTGTGTGTTTGGGCTCACTGTTGGAGGGAGTCTTATCCTTATCCCTCCGTGGAGGAGGTCACCCCAACCGGGAGCACAGAGGACCAGGTACCTTTGGTTCCCCCACCTCCTCATGCATGCACGACCTAAACTAAATCAATATGACTCCATGATTACATCAAACCTACAAGAACCCTGGGAAGTAAGGGGTGGCAGCGTAGAGAGGGCATCCTGCTGGGTGTGGGGAGGCCACTCAGGAGGTTGGCTAGCTTGCTGCCTGCCCTGCTAGGTGTCGCTTGTGTGTCAGGGTGTGTATGTTTGTGTGTGGGTGTGTGTGTGCGAGCCTGCTCACAGCCTGCCTCTGCAGTTACACCACCAGTATAAAGCGCTTCATTAACCTGTCAATCAAAGCCCGCTTCTCTCCAGCTCTCAGGTTCTGCCCTGCATCAGCCCATGCTTTGTGTGCTCCTGCACATTGTGCCACCCTGGGACCACTTGGCATTGCCCAGCCTCTCCCTACAGAAGTCTGACTTCTGTTGCCTCCCCAGGAACCCCCAAATGTTCATGCCTTACCCAGGAGAGTCTGGGGCCTGTTGTTGCCTGTATGTGCTATGTGTGTATGTAGATCAGCATGTTAGTCTTTGTGGCCTTACTCCAAACCATGCGTGTGTGAGAAATGGCCATTCTAAAAACTAGAGCAAACTGGACTTGTATGCGGTCTGGCTCTGAGCTGTGTGCCCTTGGACTTGACACCTTCCCTCTCTGGGTCTTAGGGGCCTCATCTGCATTCAGTGGTCTGGTTCAGACTAGATGATCTCTAGTGTACTTTCTCCTCTGGCTTTCTGAGTTCAAGTGAGTGTGACCTTCAGAACTGTACACATATGTGTATATAGGTGTATGTGTCCTCTCTTAGATGTTTTTCCTCCCAGGTTGCCGAGGTGCAGGGGCAGGACCACCAAAGCCCAGAGGCTGCTCTTGACCTGGAAGGGGCTTGCCCTTGCAAGATTTCACATGCCAGCATTGACTGGAGCCCACTGTAGAAACAGACATAATCACATCCGCACCCACTTGCTGTGACCAAACTCTTAGAGGCTGCAGACAGCATGCCTAAAGTGGGCACCCATGCAGAGGTACACCCAAACAGGTATGGGTCCAGGCAGTGCCCACCCTTGTAGAGAGTGCCGTCAGCATTCAGGGTCACCTAAAGATCCCAAGCTTTCCAGTTTTGGTGGCCTGGCCCTGCTTCCATCTGCCAGGCCCAGAAAGGGAAAGAGACGATGTTTTCCATGACAGGGGAGGGCTCTGCTCACCCCACTTGTGGTTTCTTTATTGTGCGTTAATGAAACCCTGTTTCTTCTGGGTGTTTAATTCTTTCCATCTATTATGTTTAGACAACTCATTAACAATCATTCATTATAATTAGACTTCAATTTTAGGCTTCTTTCTCAGGGGAGGCAATGCAAAGCTTTTACATGTATTTGCATCATAAACAGCTTCCAAATCTCCGGGTGCTACCCCTGCCCTCTCCCACACTGGCCACTGCCCCTACTTTTCTCTCCTTCCTTCCCTCCCCTCTGCCCACCCCTGCTGTAGGGGTGAGGGTGGAGAAAGGGGAATTGAAGACTACATACAGGACCTCAGATCCTGCTGCCCCCAGAGTCCCTCTGGCCTGGGCCTGGCCCTCACTGAATGACTCAAATATGTCAAAAGCAGGGAGTGGGCTTCCCCAGAAACACATGTGCTCCACTAACCACCAAGCTGGGACACTAGGTTATGGTACTCCCATACTTTCCCCTAGAGCTGCTGGCTCTTTGAGTGTCCCCATGTGGATTTTCACGTACACGCAGATATGCCTGCCCTGTAGACACACACTAGTAAGTGTGTACACCAGACGCATACAACCACCTAGGGAAGGCGGAGGGAGCCTCTGGGAGGGATTCTTCTTCTTCCAATTCTAAACTGAGACACACTCCCACTACCATACCACCCCCCAGATTCCTTTTAGTTTAAGGATGCCTGTCCCTTTCAGTCTACTTGCAACATCACAGGATCTAGATTTGATGAATGGATGTTTGTTGAGAGAATGAATGAATGAGTTTCAGTGGAAGTGACGTAGGCATTATAGTCAGACGGACTAGGTTCACATTCCAGCTCTGTGACTGACTAGCCATGTGACCTCACCATTTACTGTGACCTCTCATAGCCTCAGTTTACGCCTCTGTAAAATGAGGATAATGATGATAACGTCTACCTCGCAGGGGTTTTGTGAGGATGAAGAGAGATAAAAATGTAAAGTACCTGGCATTTGATAGGTGTTTAACTTATGGTAGCTGTAATAATTAATACTAGTGAAGTTCATATTAATAATTTGTAAGTAACTATAATCATCTCTGGAAGAGGTCCTTGGATTATCCTGTGCACCTACCTTTCCAGTGGGGCAGTCTTTTCTGCAGCATCCTCAATGGGCGCTGCTTGACTGTATCCATGGTGGGCAGCTTGGCCCTGTCCCATTCTATTACTGGGCAGATCTCCTTACTAGAAAGATCTTTCTTAGATCCAATTACAATCAACCTACTTGCAACCTTCCCCATTAGCCCTGGATCGCGCCACTGGGAATCTGACTGCTCAGCAATGAGGTCTCCACAAGAGAGAAGAGAAGGGGGCAGATTGGAGGGCAAATGCCACGATGGGGTGGGACAACTGGGAGAAGGAGGCAGAGAGGCTGATGGGAGAGGCTGTGGGTGGGGTATGGCTGGACCCCTCAGAGGCTGTGGGAACTGGAGGGAGCCACAGGAGGGGAGACAGAGACAGAGGGGGACACCAGGGGAGAAGGATTTTCTATCAACAAAACAGCAGGACAGATTCTGGCTGGTCTCTGGAAACATCTTCATCCGGTGCCCGAGGCCAGTTCTGAGCTCCTTTTAGCTCATTACTGACAATTAGTCCTCTGGGCCCAGCCTGGGGGAGGGGGCACTATTAGCTCTCACTCCTCTGGACACACACACACCCCATGAATCAAGTTGACAACTTTGCCCGGCCTGCCCTCCTTACTTTGCTCTGTGTGTAGGGTGGGAAGACTGTGTCCACATGGATGTGTGAATGCATGTGTAGCTACATGAAGATGTCACAGGGCAGACAGTGTGAGTGCACGTGTCGGGCCTGTGGAATGTGAGATTGTGCCAATGAGCAGGAAATGTGTGTGCATGCATGCCCTGTGGGAGAACTGGGAATGTGTAAGTGAGTTTGTG
>NW_016107386.1:3426623-3436227 GCF_001604975.1 Cebus imitator | reverse complement strand
TCACCATGTTGACCAGGATGGTCTCGATCTCTTGACCTTGTGATCCACCCGCCTCGGCCTCCCAAAGTGCTGGGATTACAGGCTTGAGCCACCGCGCCCGGCCAAGGATAGAAAATCTTCGTGCATATGTTGTGGGACGGGCATTGGGTGGGGAAGAGCCTATGTGGGAAGCTGTGACTGTTTCTCCTGGGCTTCCGTGTCCAGGAGCATCCTGGGCTGGGTGGCTGACATCTGGGGCTGGGTTTCAGGAGAGGACAAAGAACGGGCAGGTCTTGGAGTTCCTACCTCAGCTCCGTCTCAGAAGGGATGGTCCTTGGGGTGTTCCTTTCTCTGAAGTGAAAAACTAGGACCCCATTGAGGGTGAATCCCAGGGAGAACACCCAGAATTTGCTCCTCCCTTTAACCCTTTCCTTCCCAGATGCTTTGGCCCAGCACTGTCCAATAGAAATAAGCATGACCACATATGCAATTCAAAATTTTATAGTGACTACGTTTCTTTCTAAAAAGGTAAAAAAAAGCATAGGTAAAACTATTTACTTAGGCCAGGCTCAGGCCTGTAATCCCAGCCCTTTGGGAGGCTGAGGCGGGTGGATCACGAGGTCAGGAGATGGAGACCATCCTGGCCAACATGGTGAAACCCCATTTCTACTAAAAATACAAAAATTAGCCAGGTGTGGTGGCGAGCACCTGTAGTCCCAGCTACTTGGGAGGCTGAGGCAGGAGAATTGCTTGAACCCTGGGAGGCAAATGTTGCAGTGAGCTAAGATGGCACCACTGCACTCCAGCCTGGGTGACAGAGCAAGACTCCATCTCAAGACAAACAAATAAAAAGCTGTTTATTTATTCTAGAGATGGCGTCTTGCTTTGTACCCCACATGGTCTTGAACTCCTGGGCCCAAACAGTACTGCCTGGGCCTCCCAAAGTGCTGGGATTACAGGTAGGAGCCACCACATCCGGCCTATTTTTTAAAAATGTATTTAGTGGGCGGGTACGGTGGCTCACACCTGTAATCCCAGCACTCTGGGAGGCCGAGGTGGGCAGATCACTTGAGGTCAGGAGTTCGAAACCAGCCTGGACAACATGGTGAAACCCCATCTGTACTAAAAATATGAAAATTAGACAGGCATGATGGTGTATGTCTGTAATTCCAGCTACTCGGGAGGTCGAGGCATGAGAATCACTTGAACCCAGGAGACAGAGGTTGCAGTCAGCCAAAACTGTGCCACTACATTCCAGCCTGGGCAACATAGTGAGACTCTGTCTCAAAAAAAAATTGTATTTTTTATGTTTTCTTTTAGAGATGGGGTCTTGCTATAATGCCCAGGCTGGAATGCAGTAGCTATTTACAAGTGCAATCATGGTGCACTGCATCTTTGAACTCCTACACTCAAGCAATTCTGTAATTCTCCCGCCTCAGCCTCCAGAGTAGCCAGTTGACCATAAAGCCAGCTTATTTTGTTTTGTTTTGTTTTGTTTTTAGGGACAAGTCTTGCTGTTACCCAGGCTGAAGTGCAGTGGCACAATCATGGCTCACTGTAGCCTCAATCTCCTGGGCTCAAGCGATCCTCCCACCTCAGCTTCCAGAGTAGCTGGGACTGTAGGCATGCACAATGCCCAGCTAATTAAAAAAATTTGTTTTACAGATGGGGTCTTGCTATGTTGCCCAGGCTGGTCTTGAACTCTGGGCTCAAGCAATTCTCCTGCCTGGGCCTCCCAAAGTGCTGAGATTGCAGGTGTGAGCCACCATACCTAGCCCCAGCTTAATTTTAATAAGATATTTTATTTAAACCAATAGAGCCAAGTTAATATCATCTTAACAATGTAATCAATATTTTGTAAAGAATTAACACAACATTTTGAATTTTTCTTTTTTCTTTCTTTCTTTTTTTTTCTGAGACGGAATCTTGCTCTGTCGCCCAGGCTGGAGTGCAGTGGCTCGATCTCGGCTCACTGCAACCTCCGCCTCCCGAGTTCAAGCAATTCTCCTGTCTCAGCCTCCTGAGTAGCTGGGACTACGGGTGCCCATCACCATATCCAGCTAATTTTTTTGGTATGTTTAGTAGAGATGGGGTTTCACCATGTCGGTCAGGCTAGTCTCAAACTCCTGACTTCAGGTGATCCACCCGCCTCGGACTCTCAAAGTGCTGGGATTATAGGCGTGAGCCACCGCACCCGGCTGACATTTTACATCTTTCATAATAAGTCTTTAAAAATTGGTGTGTATGGCCAGGCACAGTGGCTCACACCTGTAATCCCAGCACTTTGGGAGGCTGAGTCGGGCGGATCACGAGGTCAGGCATTCAAGACAAGCCTGACAAACATGGTGCAACCTTGTCTCTACTAAAAATACAAAAATTAGCCAGGCGTGGTGGTGTGGACCTGTAATCCTAGCTATTCAGGAGGCTGAGGCAGGAGAATCGCTTGAACCCGGGAGGCAGAGGTTGCAGTGAGCTGAGATTGTGCCACTGCACTCCAGCCTGGCCGACAGAGCCAGACTCTGTATTAAAAAAAAAAGAAAAAAGAAAAAGAAAAAAAGGTGTGTATTTTTTCATTTACAGCACATCTCCATTTGGATTAGCCACATTTCAAGTGCTTAGTAGTCACACGTGGCTAGTGGCTACCTTATTGGGCAGGATAGATCTGGAGCCTGGCTTGGCTGGTTTCCCACAAGCCAGTGAAGGGTGGCATGTGTGCTGGTGGGGGGGCTGGGGGAGCACGGAGCAGTGAGGGTTGGAATCAGCGCACTCTTCGTTCTCACTCTATCCCAGACCTGCCTTTTCTGAGCCTTCGGGCTCCTTTCCCCACAGACTGTCACAGCCCAGACACGTGGATTCATTGTAAGAGTGTTCCTCAAGGAAGTTCTTCCTTTTGTCTTGCTTCTGAGGTTCCTACTGCAGGTGACAGGCAGCCCATTCTCATGAGGGGCCCCTCATCCTCTTTATCGGAGAGAATCTGGAGTGAGAGGAGAGAATCACAAAGAAACTAAGTGGGTGGCGCTGGGGGGATGGGAGATGTGAAAGGCTAGAAAGCCCAAATGCTTAGGAGGATCGGGCAGGGAACGAGGGCAGGTGGCTTGGGAAGTGACCACAGAGTAAAGGCAGAATTTCTAAAAGGTGACTTTTAATTACCTTGTCCCCCTTGTTCTTCAGCCTCTCAGATTCCTTGGGCCCATCTAGACCCCCCTATTTTCTCCATCCCTTCATTTCCCTCCTGCTCAGCCTCTCATCACCTCCACCTCCTGGTCTCAGCCTCTCTCTGTCCGTCTCTCGCCTTCGTGCCCTTCACCTCCTCAGCTCACCTCCTACTCCCAGACACCATCCTCCACGTGACCCCCAGCCCAGGGTGCTGGGGCTGGGAGGAATTTGGGGAGTGCAGACCTGGAAAGGGGCGTGAGGCCTGAGCCGGCAGCCTTTCCAGGACAGAGCAGGAGGCAGGACCCTCCCAGTCCCCTCCCAGCCTCTTACCCTTCCTCCCACCCCTCCCCCACGGGGCTGCAGTGATTCCACAGTCTTAGGGCTTGAGGGTCTCGGGGCCCCTCGCTAATGTAAGGTTATTGTAATTGATATGAAGGTAATTGATAATGTGTTACGGTGAATAATGTCTTCAATTTTCTGCTAAATCCCATTTTTGTAGCCATCTGGGCTCCTCCAACTGCCCCCCTGGGACGCTGGGTAATAGAGAGTAATTATTCTCAAGTCATTTACTTTTTCAAAGTGTTTAGTGCTTATCTGTTTTACAATTAAAATGGAAACGACCCTGATTCACTTCCTTTCTTTTTTATTTAAATAGCACTCACCCCCCCACCCCCCCCACCACACACTCTCAGTCACACACAACCACCGGGGCACACAACCCTCCAACACACACACACACCCCTCCAACGGACACACACAGCCCTCCAACACACACACACACACACACACACACACACACACACGAGTCTTCTTGTATGTGGCAACAGTCCACATTCAAAGACTCAGAAATACATGCATATTTTATTTGTCAGTCACACACACAGGCACACATATACAACTTTACATACAGACAGGGACACAGCCTCAGTGACCCAGCCACACGTCCCCTTTGCCATTCCTCTTTGGAGTGAGAGGATTGGGGTGGCATGGCTAGGATGGAGGACGGGGGAAAGAGACCTTGGATGTGTGTCTGGGTGCACAAGGCTGTGTTTGAATGTGGAACGTGCACGTCTGTGTGTGCACATGAGTGTGCTTGCATGGAGAGTTCAGAGTGTGGGTTCATACGAGGCTAAACTGTGCACATTCAAAGCGGTCGTGTGAGAGCAAAGTCACAGCCTTGCTGTTGTGTTTGAACATGAGTTATTGGTACATGGAGTGTACGGAGCCAGTGTTCGTACCCAGCAGCACATGATGAAGGTCCTGGTGGAGCAGCCCCAGCTGGGACATGCCATCCTCAGGAGGGGGCGAGAGAGGGATCCAGAGGCGCCTGACCCAGGACCCAGAGAGCCCTCCACTTCACACCATGAAATTCAACCCATTTGTATTTCAACTGGAAATGTCACAGAAAATGTCCTCTGCCCTGGCGGAGGAGACGCCAAGGGAGGAGGAGTCAGGAGGTGAGAACAGCTCACACAGGCCCCTCATGCAGCCCCACCTACCCACTGGCTCCTCCAGCTGTCCTTCCTCTTCCAGGATCCTTTCTCTGACCCTCTCACTGACCCCTCCACTGCTTGCTGCCCAAACCCTTCAAAGACCCTTCACTGAACCCTGTTTCTGGTGGCAGGCATGGCCCTCCATGACCAGAGAGCTTCCTGCCCTGCCCCGGGCCATTCCCCACTGGGGGTGCTCTGTGGCCACAGACACCTGCATGTGTGAGGCACTGACCTGTGGGACCCAAAGCACAAGATCACACCCTGATCCTTCCACAGGACCAGGTGTGACTTCTCTCCACTGTCACACGGACCCATGGGGGGACAACTGAGCCCCTGCACCTGTTAGAACACTTCAGGCTCACTCGGGTCACCAGCGGGGGTTCAGGGACCTGCTTCCCACTGTGCAGATGGAGAAACTGAGCCACAGTGGGGGCCAGCATGGTCATGGGGCCTCAATGCTGGGAGGCCAGCAGTGGCCTATCTGCTTTGCTGCGACACCTGCTCTGCTGTCCCCCAAATCTCCTGCTTCCAGGTCTCCACGCCTTTCACCCATTTTGCTGCTAGACAAGTGGTGAGCGGCATGAGACCGCCCCATCCTAGATAAGCTGACCAGGCAAGCCCTCCAAAGGTCCAAAGGAAACCAGGCTGCAGGAGTGAGGCCTAAGCTGGAGAGCGCCGTTAGCAGAGCGTGCTGTGGATTCTGGTTTTAACTTCACTTTTGAAAAATGTGGGGTGGGAGGGCTGCCGTTGATGGGTGTGGGGGGGTGCCTCTTTCTGCCTTTCCTGGTGTCTCATACTCTGGGCATCTGCCTTGGCCTCCTCCCTTGGCCTCCTCCCTTCTCTCTCGGAGTCTGTTTTTCCACAGGGTCTGTTTTTGGGTCTCAATTTCTGCTTTGTCTTGTTCTATGTGTCTTTGGACTCTACACACATGCACGTGTATATATATATACACACATCTCTCTAAGTCTGAGAGACAGATAGGGATACGTATCTATATATCTATGGATATATCCCTGTCTGCCTGTCCCTCCCCTTTCCTGGGGCCCTGTACACCTGCTCCAAGCAGTCTGTCTGGCATGTGCCTCCCTTTCTGCCTCTGGTGTCCCTATCAGTGTCTCTCCTCTGTCCCTGTCTCGGTCTCTTTCCCTCTGTCCCTGTCTCTGTCCCTGCCCCTGTCCCTGTGTCTGCCTCTGTCCCTGTCTCCGTCCCTGTCTCTCCCTCTGTCCCTGACTCTCCCTCTGTCCCTGTCCCTGTCCCTGACTCTCCCCAGGCCTGTCCCTGACTCTCCCCAGGCCCCTCCCTGACTCAGGCCCCTCACACCTTCTGAAAAGTAAACACTTAATTTTTTTTGCTGTTAATAGATTTAATGTTCATTTGTTGGTAGCCCAGGGGCAGAAACGCGTGACATTTCAAATAATTGTTGTTTCAGGGGTATCCTCTGGAGGGAAATGCGGCAAAAGTGTGGAGAAGATTTAAGCAAATGACTGTGTCAGCTTCTATTTACTCCTGGCGGGATCGCCGGGGGCACGGCTGCGAGATAACCATTAGCGCGGCCGCCGATAAAGCGGGGAGGCTGCGTTTCCAGAGGCTCCGCGGCCATTACGGGAAAGTTAGTGTGAAACATGTTAAATTATCTCCAAAGTGGAGGGAGCGGGGGAGGCGGTGGGGAGGCGGGCGTCAGCCAGAGCCACGAGAACCGCCGCCTCTGCCGGGGCCGGTGACCGCGCCGCGCCCGCCACGCCGACGTCCACCAGGGGGCGGTCGCGGGCGGCCGGAGCCTCAGTCTGCGGGCCCGGAGGATGGGCGGGCGGCGAGCCTTCCTCGCACCTGTGGGCGCCGGCCCACCCGATGACGCCGCCCCGGCTCCCTGCCTCGCCCCTCTGCCCAGAAGGGGCAGCCCAGCATTCCCGGAGAGCGATGGGGAGGCGGGGGCCTGGGTGGGGTCGCCAAGATCAGCCCCATGGGGCCACAAGAAAAGGCCTAATTGTGAGGCTCTAGTTCAGGCCGGGGACAGCTCAGCCTCAGCCCTTACAGAGCCTCTGCCTTCAAATGCTCCCTCAGGGCCGGGGCGGCGGCTCAGACCTGTAATCCCAGCACTCTGGGAGGTCACCTGAGCCAGGAGTTCGAGACCAGTCTGGGCAACATAGCAAGATCCCATCTTTAAAAAAATTTAAAAATCTACCTCAGGCATGTGCAGGTAACACACCTACACGTGCCAGTGCCCACGTTTGTTCCATCCTGAGACGTGAGTTCACCTCTCAGCTCTGACTTAATTAATTGGGTGGCCATGGGCAAGTCCTCTGAGCCTCAGTTTCCCCATTTCCAAAGCTGAAATAATATCTGCCCCACATACCTCACTCCCTGAGGATTAGCTGAAGTAATGAGACTATGTAAAAGTGATCTGAGAAACCGTTCGGTGCAGTACAAGTGACAAGTCTTGTTTTAAAGTGTTAGTTGTTATTAACATTCTGCTGAATCCACAGGGAATACCTGTGCACAAAGGCCACGGGTGGGTGCACTAGTGCATGGGAAACGGAATCCTGATCACAGCTTTCTCCAAGTGTGGGAGTCGTTTTGCCCACCCCTCCTAGTTTTACTCCCGTTAAGCCACACTTCAGGTAAATTAACATCAATGGGCTAGCCTGACAGAGGAAACAGTGTTCCAGGCTAGCCCTTACAATAGCATACTTATAACATGCCTTGACCAGAGCAGAGCAATATTGGCCAATAACCCTGTCTAGGGAATCTCTAGAGGGACCATGTGAGGCAGGAAAGAGGAAGAAGGGGAAGAGGAGAACACCTCTCCCCTTTATGGTAATGGTATCTCCAGACAAACATCAGACTAATTTCCTTCCTTCCTTCCTTCCTTCCTTCCTTCCTTCCTTCCTTCCTTCCTTCCTCCCTCCCCCCCTCCCTCCCTTCCTCCTTCCCTCCTTCCCTTTTTTTTTTTTTTTTTGACAGAGTCTCACTCTGTTGCCCAGGGCTCACTGCAACCTCCACCCCCCAGATTCAAGTGAGTCTCCTGTCTCAGCCTCCCAAGTAGCTGGGATCACAGACATGCACCACCACACCCAGCTAATTTTTTAAAAAATGTTTTAGTAGAGACAGGGTTTTGCCACATGGGCCAGGCTGGTCTCAAACTCCTGACCTCAGGTGATCTGCCTAACTCAGCCTTCCAAAGTGTTGGGATTACAGGCATGAGCTGCTGAGCCTGGCCCCTTTCTTTCTTAAAAAATGGGGAAGGATTCCCTAAATATATTGAGATTGTGGCATCACTTAAACATTATATTTTAGGCCCTGACACCCATGAAATCCATTGACAAGTCAGTGCTTTGAAGAATGGCCACTTTTATCGCATATTCATCCATTTCCTGTACATTTTCAGATTTCAAGGAGCTCTGAAGTTCCCCTAAATTCACCCAACATTTTTGAACCTCTCCCACATGTCAGAGCTACTGCAGGCAAAGGGAGATTGAGACCACCAGACGACCCTTGCCTTCTTGGAGTTCACTGTCCAGGAGGGGACTGATGTCTACAAATGATGGCAGTTCCTGGCGGGTGCTGAAACGGAAGCACACACGGTGCTGTCTATTCAGCAGGGGAGTGGAGAGCGACTTCCTGAGGATGTCTGGGCATTTGGGGCGTGGCATTCGAGCTGGAGCCTTGAAGGATGGGGAAGAGCTTTTACCAGGTATAGAAATGAACTACTAAATAATAATAATAATCCATGTGTTCTCCCCTCCCCCTCCAAAACAAGAAAAGCAACAGCCATAGCAATGGTACTTAATATGTGGCAGGCACTTCTCACTAGTTGCTACATTTGATTTGTTATTACAACCGTGTGGGACAAATATCATCATGTACCTCACTTCATAAATAGGAAACTAAGGCTCTAAGATGCCCAGTAACTTGCCCGAGGCCACACAACCATCCTAGCATTGAGATTAAATGAAGTTGAATGCCTCTCTCCCTTCCACCTCCCATTCTAGAACTGACTTTGACAAAAGGCAAATTTGGCTTTCACAAAGGTCATGCACCCCCTCTTCAACATCTCCACATTCATTCAACTGTTTCTTCCATGTCTACTAGGTGTCACGCCTCGGGCTGGTGCTAGGGGTACAAAAATAAGATGTAGACCCTATCCTCAGGGAATAGTCCAGTCTGGTGAGAAAGACATACTCCAGGTAATCAACCACATAACAAGGTGCAGAATGCAAGTCTGAGAAGCCCAAGATTGTGGCCATGGACATGAGGGTCAGCGGCATGTACAACTTGTGAATTTGGGGGAGACAGAAACAGTCAGCCCATAGTAACAACAACCATCCATGAAGAATGTCTCCTTTGCAGGGATAGGGAACAGGCACCTTCCAGGAATCAGATTCGAGCTCTTTTCCTTTATTTTTCTGAGTCAGGATCTCGCTCTGTCACCCAGACTGAATGCACTGGCATGATCTTGACTCACGGCAACCTCCGTCTCCCAGGCTAAAGGGATCCTCCTACCTCAGTCTCCTGAATAGCTGGGACTATAGGCACACACTACCATGCCCAGCTAATTTTTCTATTTTTTGTAGGTGATGAGGTTTCGCCATGTCACCCAGGCTAGTCTTGAATTCCTGGACTCAAGCCATGCACCACCTCGGCCTCCCAAAGTGCTGAGATTACAGGTGTGAGACACCTTGCCTGGCCTGAGCTCTTTTCTTAAGAAATAACTTTGTTAGGCCGGGCACAGTGGCTCACGTCTGTAATCCCAGCACTTTGGGAGGCTAAGGCAGGCAGATCACGAGGTCAGGAGTTTGAGACCAGCCTGACCAATGTGGTGAAACCCTGTCTCTGCTAAAAATACAAAAATTAGCCAGTCATGGTGGTGCTTGCCTGTAATCTCAGCTACTTGGGAGGCTGAGGCAGGAGAATCACTTGAACCCAGGAGACGGAGGTTGCAGTGAATCAAGATCTTGCCATTGCACTCCAGCCTGGGT
>NW_016107386.1:3404851-3425878 GCF_001604975.1 Cebus imitator | reverse complement strand
AAGGAAGAAAAGAACCTTCTAATCATTAAAGTTGCCTGAAACAGAAGAGATCTACTTCAAGACAGAGTTTCCTGCCCTGGAGGTGTTCAAGCCAAGGCAAGGAAATCCATGGCTTCTAGGATCACTTACAGCCCCAAGGTTTTAAGGGGTTTGTCCCCAGAGGAGAATGATTTCAGGCACTTTCAGGAGGATGTTTTCACCAAGAAAGTAAAAAATGATTCAGGCTGGACACAGGGAACCTTTCTTATGGACACAGGGGCACCAAGGACAGAAGCAGCCCTAGGTTCTCTTCCCCAAAGGGTGTCTCCAAAGCTGACTCAGTCTTGCCCAGCTGCCCCCCTCCCCTATGTCCAAGCCCACAGGTTCTCTAGGTGATCCCCATCTTCTTACTGTGGTTCCAAAAAATGAACACAGATCATTTGAACACAGGCAAGGGACAAGCAGAAGGAGGAAGAGGACACAGTTTGTAGCTGTAGGGCATTTGAGATGCCACCATCAATGACACTGTGACTCCCAACACCTTTGCTGTGGAGGTGTAATCCTGGGCAGTTCCTAAGGGGCCGCTGCCTTGTTCATTGCTGTGCTATCTATGCCAAGCAGAGACTGGCACAGAGAGGGCATAGCACACAGAAAGCAGCTTGCTTTCTATCTTTAAAAAAAGACACATTATCATTGTAAAAATTGTAAACTATAAAGAAAATATAAAGAAAGCCAGAAATAAAGCCCACTAGAGTCACAGAACCAGTCTTGCTATTTTAGTGACCCTCCTACCAGACACGTATTTCTGCCTTTAAATAAACATAAATACAGGTATGCAATATAAACAGACTCAAACTCTATGTTCTGTTACATAATCTACCATTTTAATCAATAATATAGCATGAACGCCATTCCATTTCAATAAAGAGAGCTATATGAGTGTTTTGGTAGTTGCGTTATAGTCCATTGCATTATGTACGGAGCCAGTCTTCTGTTGACAAACATTTGGGTTGTTCCCAGTTTTATGGTTTTTTTTTCTTGTTGCCCAGGCTGGAGTGCAGCGGTGCAATCTCAGCTCACCTCAACCTCTGCCTCCTGGGTTCAAGCGATTCTCCTGCTTCAGCCTCCTGAGTAGCTGGGATTACAGGCATGCGCCACCAAGCCCAGCCAATTTTGTATTTTTAGTAGAGACAGGGTTTCTCCATGTTGGTCAGGCTGGTCTCAAACTCCTAACTTCAGGTGATCCACCTGCCTCAGCCTCCCAAAATGCTGGGATTACAGGTGTGAGCCACTGCACCTGGAATTTTGCACTTTTTAAAAAAATTATTGAGATGGGGTCTCACTCTGTTGTCCAGGCTGGAGTGCAATGGCAAGATCTCACTTCACTGTGATGTCCACCTCGCAGGTTCAAACAATTCTCATACCTCGGCTTCCCTAGTAGCTGGGATTATAGGTGTGTGCCACCATGCCTGGCCAACTTTTGTATTTTTAGTAGAGATGGGATTTTACCATGTTGCCCAGGCCGGTCTTGAATTCCTGACCTCAGGTGGTCCACCCGCCTCAATCTCCCAAAATGCTGGAATTACATGTATGAGCCACCATGCCCAGACAGTTTTGTGCTATTTAAAACACCCTGAGATGAATGTATTTGCAGACAGATCTTCTTGCACTTGTACAATTATCTCCTTAGCGTAAATTCTTAGAAATGGAATTACTGGATTCAGGCTGGACACAGGGAACCCTTCTTAGGGACACAGGGGCACCAAGGATACTTTATATTTGGGCACATGCTGTCAAAATGCCTTCTCCAAAAGTTGTACCTCTGTATATTCCTATCCAAAGAGGATATTATTAGTCCTTTATCCTTTGCTTAAATCAAGCTTGTCCAACCTGTGGCCTGTGGGCCACATGCAGCCCAGGATGGCTTTGAATATGCCCCAACACAAATTTGTAGGCTTTCTTAAAACATTACATATATATATATATATATATATATATATATATATATATATATTTAGCTCATCAGCTATCAT
Source organism: Cebus imitator (assembly GCF_001604975.1). Lineage (NCBI taxonomy): Eukaryota > Metazoa > Chordata > Mammalia > Primates > Cebidae > Cebus > Cebus imitator. The sequence goes on along the minus strand of NW_016107386.1, from coordinate 3,423,866 downwards.
TAGTGTTAATGTATTTTATGTGTGGCCTGAGATAATTCTTTTTCTTCCAATGTGTCCTGGGGAAGCCAAAAGAATGGACAGCCTTGGCTTAAATGAATGGGTATTTTCTTGAAAGGCAAAACAACAACAACAACAACTCTCATTCAGACCAGTTCCCCACCTCTCATCTCACTCACTTTCTCTCTCTCTCTCTCTCTCTCTCTCTCTGTGCGTGTGTGTGTGCACGCGCACACATCTGTGATTATGAAGGTCTAGGAAAGTCTTGTTTCCTAGTGTGATTGTATATCTGTCTGTGTTCTCTGTATAATCACAAATCTCTGTCTCATAAGCTGAAGTCCTGCACGAATATTCTCAAAAAAGAGTTATATTCCCACCAAATCCTCTCTGGCCACCTCAGTGCAGGGATGAGGTCTGTTGCAGCCTCTCCAGCCCCAAGGATATTCTCTCATTGTCAGTCTTGCCACTGTCTCTGAAGTCTCCTGGCCAAAGCTGTTAGGGAGCAGATAGAAAGGGAGGCTGCACTGGGTTTGCCCACAGTGGGACCTCAAGTGTTAATTTTGATTTTCCTCAAAAGGTGCCCCTGGGCTGGCCGTGGTGGTTCATGCCTATGGTCCCGCACTTTGGGAGGCAGAAGTGAGTGGATCACTTGAGATCAGGAGTTCGAGACCAGCATGGCCAACATGGCGAAACCCCGTCTCTACTAAACACACAAAAATTAACCAGGCATGGTGGTTCATGCCTGTAATCCCAGCTACTCAGGAGGCCAAGGCAGGAGAATTGCTTGAACTTGGGAGGCAGAGGTTGCAGTGAGCTAAGATTGTGCCACTGCATTCCAGCCTGGGTGACAGAACAAGAAGGTGTGCCCCATACCATGACTGGGAGGCATAGAACTATGTGGGGGAAACAGTGCAGTATAGATCACTCTAGAGGCCCCCACAAGGGAAGGGAAGGGGGGAGGGTAAAATGTGTGAGGCTCTTTCTGCCTGGGGTGCCTGCTCTGCAGAACCCTCCCCTACTCCCCTCTCCCTGTTAGTATCTCTCACACATGTATCACCTCTGCACTCACACATTCACATGGAATCCCACAACCCATGTACTTCCCTTACAACCACACCCATACCCTCTTTTTCTCACATAATTCGACTGTTATAATTTTCGCACCATTACATCCACATTCTTGCACACAGCCCATTCACAGAATTTGATGCTTACACACACCCACCTACATAAACGTGCCCAGGCCCAACATTCACTCCTGTGCAGTCTCACACTGATATACTTCAGCCTAAGGAAGTGTAGTCATGAGTTTCTTTCAGTCGTTGTCATTTATGTTGTTGAAACCATACCCGCAACCCTACAACCCACCCAACACTCTTCTTTCATACACTCTCGCAGTCCCGCAGAACTCAGTCATACTTTCACATTCTCCTCAAATCTCTTGAACACATGCAGTTACCCAGAGAATCTTACATCATCATAGCTCATCTAGTCTACCCTCCTTATTTTACGGGTAGGATAGCTGAGCCTCTGAGAGGAAAAATGTGACTTTACCAAAGTCATACAATCAGTTAAAGACAAGTTCAAGATGTTAACTCCAATCGCATAATTCCTACAATAGTGCTCTTTCTCCTATGGCCAAAGTCCTTCCCTCTGGGTCTTCCTTTCAGCCCCACCTGTGCCAAGCCGTCTGCACTGACTCTCAGAAACATTCCAATAAAGGAAGTTGCTCTTGGAAAGACAGGCAGCCAGGTGAGTGGAGCAAGCATGCATTTGGAATACAAAAAGAGCCTGAGTAGGAATATCAAATAGCTTGTAGGCTTACAGAGAATATATGTAAAACACCTGGTACAAAGTAACAACTGCCAACACTTATTGGGCACTTACTATATGGTAGGCACTATGCTAAAAACTTATATATTATCCCATTTAAGTTTTACTAACTTTTAAAGTATGATTATTTCCCTATCACAGAAGAAGGAAGTGAAGTCCAGAGAAGTTAAGTCACTTGCCCAAGGCCACTCAGCTGGTGAATTTTGAGGCCAAGATTATGCCCTGCTCTGGTTTTCATGCACTATATTATGCTTCTTCCCTCAATAACAAAGGTCACTCTTTATTGAATCCTTACTCTGTCCAGACACTGTACTATATGTGCACGGTCTCTATGTATCTTTACAAATAAGGAGACAGAAGCTTGGGGGTTGCTCAATGGATGTTAATCTTTGATCATTATAGAGAAGGCGATTCTAACTTCAAAAGCAAATTTAGCTGTATTTTGCCACAAGGTAAATTATTCAGTTCATGTAAATATTTAGTGGATGTGATCATTCTCATTGATTGTTTTATTATCATTATTATTATTATTATTATTATTGAGACAGAGTCTCTCTCTGTTGGCCAGGCTGCAGGGCAGTGTAGGATCTCAGCTACTGCAATCTCCATCTCCTGAGTTCAAGTGATTCTCCCACCTTAGCCTCTTGAGTAGCTAGGATTACAGATGTGTGCCACCACACCCAGCTAACTTTTGCATTGTTGTAGAGACAGGTTTTCACCATGTTAGCCAGGATGGTCTCGAACTCCTGGCCTTTTGTGATCCACCAGACTTTGCCTCTCAAAGTGCTGGGATTATAGGTGTGAGCCACTGAGGCTGGCTAATTGGTTTATTTTAAGTCAACCTTCCTTCCTCAGATCTGTAATTCCCTGCATCTCCCACCCCAGTGCATCACAGGAAGAGAGTCCCTGCTGTGATCACACACACAGTTGCTCACTTCCATCCACTAGATGAAGTCATACTCAGGCACACTTCTTACACATGCTGTAAGGCCACTGTGGCTTAATCAGTTAGCATTAACATTAGGAAGTGGAGTCAAAATACCTGGGATCCAGTTCCATCCCTTACTAACTGGAAGACCACAAGCAATTGCTTTCTCTGCCTTAGTTCCTGCATCTGCAATACTGGAATAATAATTCCTCCCTCCCAGCCTTGTTCTGAGTTTAAAATGCTGTAAGATATCATTATAGAAAGGCTGGCATATAGTTAGCACTCAAAATTTGCTACTCACAGTCTCATGTATCATAAAGATATAATACCCCATACCAACCCACACAGAGACAGTCACAAAAACCTGTAGACAGGCCCCCATAACACACCAGACTGTAGACTTGCTCAAATCTGCTAGGGGGCTGTCAGAGTAGTTGAGAAACAGGCTCTTAACCTTGGGCAAGTCACTTAACAGCTCTTTTAAAAAAAAAAAAAAAAAAGACAATTAAAGACTTAAAAAACAAACAAATAACCATGAACACAATACTACTACCACACCTACAAAATTGGCAAGAATTCATTAATATCATCAATTACCCAGTTCATATTCACATTTTCCTTTTTTAAAAAAAATTTTATATTTGGTTTGTTCAAATAAGAAACCAAACTAGTTCCACCCAATGATGTATATGATTGCTTTTATCTTTATCTTTCCCTTTTTAAAATGTGTGTGAATCTCTTTTCCTTTTGAAGAACCTGGGTTATATGCCCAAAGGAATGTTCCACAGTTTCAAAAATTCACTTTAAAAAAAAACTTACTTTTAATGCACAAGTAATATATAAATATATTGTTGTTGTAAAAAAAAAAAAAAGAAAGAAAGAAAGAAAGAAAGGAAATCAGACACTACCGATGAAGTGAATGTCTCTCTTGACCATCCCCAATGCCAGTTTTTAACCTAAGTCTCAGTTTTCTCATCTTTAAAATGGAAAACTTCTCTTCTTAGGGTTGCAGTGAGAATTAATCCTACAGAGGTTGGAAGCGCTTAGTTCATTGCCTGGCTCACATAATCGTTCAATAAAAGTCGCCGCCTGTAATTATTTTTCGTCATTGCTATGATGCCGGCAGACGCAGAAAAGCCTCCCGGCCCTGTGTGCGTTCAGCACCTTGGACAGAGGAGGAGGCGGCCCAAGCCCTGCCAGCCCAGCCTCCTCACGCGCTCGAGCTGGGATGTGTAAATAAAACCGCCCGGCTTACTGCGGGTCCAGTGGAGCCGGTGAGGGGGAAAGAAACCTGGGATTTTCCGAGCCGCCTGCTCTGGCTCTGCGTCTGGCGGAGACAATTACTCGGATACGCTCTGGCTGGCCTCCCTGAGGCCCCAGGTCATTTCAGATCTGGGCCCCGGTCCTTGGGCAGAAGGTGGGTCGGGGAGATCTGGAGCCGGTGCCTCAGTTTCCTGAATTGAAGGATAGCCTGCGGGGGAGGACTGCCGAAATAGCCTCAGGAGACCCCCTGGGGATCCCGCCTGAAACCCTTCCCTTACGCGCGCGCGCGCGCGCGCACACACACACACACACACACACACACACACTCAGCCTCCACTGCCCTTGGGAGTTGGAGTTGGGAGCGGGTGGCGGTGTTTGGATGGAGAGAGCAGCCTCCTCCGGAAGCCGGCCCAGGGCACAATTAGCAGGGAGCGGAGACGCCCGCGAAGGCTGATTTAATTAGGTGACACGGTGCCAGGCAGGGATGCGGGGGGAGGGGAGAGCAGGGTCAAAACATTTTGTAAAAATCTGTTTCACAAACGTTGCTGCTCCCCTCGGGCCAGAGAGAGATTACTGCATCTTTGCTGTCGATCAAGCCTGGCAAGAGGCAGCCAGGAGCATGGGGACATATCCTTCTCATCAGCCTCCCTCTTTTGTCCAGTCTCCAAAACAGTCCCAGGAGCCATCAGCTCCTCTGGGGTGCACGGTTTAGGATGATCTGGAAAGAGACCACTTTTATAAGGGGAAACAAAGTGCTGTCTGTCTGATGCACACTCATCTCCTCAATATTCACATGAATAATATTAGCAGGAGTTGCTGGAAGCATTTACTTTCCGAATAAAGCTATCATTTGCTGAGCAAGTACTCTGCCATTACTAGCTGTCTGATCTGGGTTATGTTCTGTGCCTCAGTTTCTTCATCTCTAAAACAGTAAGGACCCTTCTAGAGTGGATATGAGTAAAGGAAGCCAATATATAATTGTAAGCACTTAATAATGGTTTGTTATTAATATTTTATTGCTATTAGGTGTAGGCTAGTTGTATGACATCTTTTGTCTCTAATCTTCACAACTCTATGGCATTGATATGATCATTCTCATTCTCGTGGAAACTGTGACTCAATTAGTTTAAGTAACTTGCTGTCACTGACCTGGTTAGGGGCAGAGCTAGGAATTAGACTCAGGGGCCAGGTCTGGTACTCACGCCTGTAATCCCAGCACTTTGGGAGGTGGAAGCCAGTGGATCACCTGAGGTCAGTAGTTTCAGACCAGCCTGACCGATATGGTGGAACCCCGTCTCTACTAAAAATACAAAAATTAGCCAGATGTAGTGGCGTGCACCTGTAGTCCCAGTTACTGGGGAGGCCGAGGCATGATAATTGCTTGAACCCAGGAGGTGGAGTTTGCAATGAGCCGAGAATGCACCAATGCACTCCAGCCTGGGTGACAGAGTGAGGCCCCATCTCAAAAAATGAAAAAAAGAAAAGAAAGAAAAGGAATTAGACTTGGAACTGTGTGGTGTTAGAGCCTGTGCTTTTTCTTCATCCCACTGCTGCCTCAGTTTCCCACTTGTGATGTTGTTCTCTCAGTCCACCTTACTGGATCCACCACCATAACTGCATGCTTCATCCTAACCATTTCAGGCACAGCCAAGCCCATCTCCAGTACCCACAAATTTGTGTGGCACCGAGTAAAAGGAAGCGTGCAGCACACACATGCACACACACGTGCACAAGTGACAGGCATACAGGATCACCCACGGAGACAGAGAAGTAAAGCAAGACACACACAAGTGCCTGACTGCCATTGGTCACATTCAGAGCACTCCATCACAAGGGAAAGAGGTTTCACACAGAGAAATAGTGACACCAACATCACAAACGAGATGTAGCATACAAATACACAGACACACAAGGCACGTGACACTTTCACATACAAACACACCAAGATAAGAAACGAACATCTGTGCACAGCCACATACACAGGAAGATAGGTTTTTTTTGGAAGACATCATTTATACAGATACCCACAGAGATACAAAGTCACAACATAGCCACTGGTACACACCATCCCGTGGAGAGGTATAGCTACATACCCAACATAACACACACAATACATCCACACTTAATAGCTGTAGCCAGACATTGTGTGACACAGAAAGAAAATCAGTGAAAACCCAGTCCATATGCACACACTTCCTAGACACACCTACACAGATCACTGGAGACAGGAAGCCATAATCTCACAGGCACACAAACATACACACCCTGAGCCTCCTTTTAGACCCTATGGGAAACTGGTTTCAACCCAAGAGTGACCTGCCTCCTAGTCTTCAGGGCATGGGGGTTAGCTGACTCCCTTCCCCTCCCTTCTCCAAGCTGTGTCCAGGGTAGCGGGGACACAATCCTGCAGCAGACATGGGAAGGGGGCCCTGGCACCTGATCTTAAGGACACCTTGTCTAGCAACATCTCTAGCCCAAGTTGAGGCCAGCTACTGGGATTTGGGGGGTGTCCTGCCATCCACCATATTCACTGCTCCCCACCACCCCAGCCTCATGCCCCACCATTAGTTTTCAGAAAAGGGGCGCTGGATTCATCAGCGACTCCTTCCCTGGGGAGCGGGGACTGTCTCCTCAAACCTCTCCCCCACCTGTTGTCACCTACCTGTGCAGGTGCTGTGTCTCAGCAGCTCAAAGCTCCAGCCTGGGCAGGGTCCTGAAGGCAAGTGGGTGGAGCTTGGTTCCATCCTCTGCACCCCCTAGTTCTAGCTCCCTCTACAGCTGCCCCTCCAGCTCCAGGCCCCCTGGGCAGCCCCCTCCCTCCCTGCCGCCTGCTTGCCCGTTGCTGTGTCTTTTCTCTGAAAATCAGACTAGGGACAGGGGGGAGGGGGAGGATCCCAGGAGAGGAAGTGGCATCTGACGGCCCGGCACCAAACCTGGGGGGCTGCTGGGGGAGGGGAGGAGCAGGGAGGCCTCTCATTGTGTGAGGGAAATTTTATTTTTAACAGATGCTAAGGCAGATGGCGCAGAATTAACAGAAAATGGGAGAGGAAAGAGAGGAAGAACATTACTGACTCCGGAGAGAGTGGACATTAAAAAAATAAAGAATAAGGGAATGAAAACAAGTTTAAGTGCTCTCTCCGGGGGGGAGGGGGGAGGGGAGGAGAGCTGAGAGGCAGAGAGGGACGGAGCAGCGTGGTGATAACCAGAGGCGTGAAATTACAAAAGTAAAATTTGTGGGACTCGGGAGGGGCTGAGAAGGCCCCAGTTTCATTGCAAAACTCACTCAGAAATTACTGATGTGATGTTTGAGCTTTTATCATTAATAATAATCGAGAAGGGAGGGGAAGACAAAAGGACTTGTGGGATGGGTGGGGGGGGTGTTAAGGCCCCGGAAAAAAGGTGCATGCGCTGTGGGGGAGGGGTGAGAGAAAAGTCATTTCTGTGACAGAAAAAAGTAAGTAAATAGGGAGAGGACCGTGGTTATCCCACGTGGGCCAAATGAAATCACATCATTTATAAAAAAAAAAAAAAAAAAAGGTAGGAGAGAAAAACTCAGGGAGATACAGCAGAAACTGAGACAAATGGAGAGACAGAGGCAGACAAAAAGGAAAGGAAGGAGAGAAACACGGAGGAAAAGGAGGAAGGAGAGAAGCTGTGGGAGAAAGGAAAGGCGACTAAAGAGAGACTCGGAGTGATGTGGTGGAAACAAAGAGACAGAGACGGCCAAGAAGGCAGAGGTGAGGAGAGAGACAGCCGGGAAAGCCATATCCGAAACAGGGCAAGACAAAACACACAGCGCACTCGTGGGTATGCAAAGTAGCCCCAAAGCTGAGTAAGCAATGGGCAAAGTGACCGGAAGCAGAGGAACCGGAGAAACAGGGCAGGAAGACAAAGACAAAGGAACAGAGGCCCAGACAGACAGAGAAATGGATGAAGAAAGAGGTGGGAAGAGTGGGACAGAGTGAGTGAAAGGTAGGGCAAAACAGAGAGAATGAAAACTCAGGCAGACTTTGAAGGAGACGCAGAAGGAGTTGGAAAGACAGAAATTTCAAGAGAAAGAAACAGCCCCCCACAACTAGGATGAGAAAAGTGAGACACAAAAAGGGAGAAGGAAAAACTGAGCCCGAGGTGGAGAGAGACAGAGAGGCTGTGGGGGAGACGACAGAGAGGGCAGGAAGGGAGGAAGGGATGGGAGACAAAGAGGAATGGCCGTTTATCTCTCCTCCCAAATTAATTGAGGCTACATCAGCCTGAGCCACTAAAACGGAGCGATTATGAATGGGTTAGTCACAGGTGGAGTTAAAGGCCTTCAGAGGGATATTAGCCAAAATTGAGTGGCTTTTAATTTCTTTCTAACGAGAGACTGTGGCTGGGGAACCAGGCACCGCCTCCGCTCAGCTTCACTGCTAAACACGGCGTGGGGGCGGCCTGGGCCACTCGCCACCTGACCTGTGTGGCATAGGCAGCCAAGTGGAAATGGCCATGCCTGCGACATGCCTGCCACATGCTTGCAACATGCCTGTAACATGGCCCCCCACACAATGGGAGGCCATTGCCACTGTGGGTGGGTGAGGAGGAGGGGCAGAGCCCTTGGGAGTGGCCAGGCCAGGGAGCACTTGGGCAGACGCTGGACAGTCTCAGATGTGGAAGAGGGTGAGAGGGGAAGTAGATGCTTTGTTAAAAAGTCCTGCCATTGCCGCAGGGTTCCCCAATTACCCCTGATCCCACTTTGAGGTGTCATGGTCCAGGATTGCTTTTCTCCATCCTGGAGAAACCAAGACCCCGAGATTACAAGTATTATTGCCAACTTACACATGAGTGACAGTGACGACCTGAACCCTAGGGGCAGGATGGTGAGGCCCAGCGAGCACTGAAAAACGAGTCCAGAGACCCAGATGTGAGTCTCAACTCAGGCAGAACCCTGGGTGCCATCCCTGTGGCTGGGCCTCAGTTTCTCCATCTGTAAAATGAGGGAGCCGAAGTCTCAGATCTCTTCTAGCATCAACATGAGTGAGAGGCAGAGTGAGTGAGACAGGCTTCCTGTCTAACGTCTTATCAAGGGGTCCCTGCTGCTGCATAGGGGACATATGGGTTAGGATATGTGACCCAGGTGAGCATTTGCAATCACTGGAACAAGGTATGTCAACTAAACATAGGGTCCCTGGTCCATCATGATACAAGTCACAGAAAGTGCAGTGATGGTCCCAGGCCGTTGGTTCACAGATGATGGACACCTGGGTGGTGAGGGCTAAAGAAGGCCAGAGGAGAGGGAAGATCATTGTGGACTAGGGGAGCCCAGCGAGGGGGTAGTTTGAAGTGGGTCATGAATGGTGGCTAGAGCTATGGGAGAGGACATTCCTAGTGGGAACACCAAGATGAAAGGCGCAGAGACGCCATGCTGGCTGGAATTGACCCTACATGGATATATGGTGGGCAAGGGCAAGAGGAACAGAGGGGAGACAGTGGGCCCTAGTCATGCAGGCTTTGAGACTTGAGTGAGAACACGGAACTTAACCCCGTAGGCATGGGATGGAGGGTGCAGAGTGGGGTTCTGAGCACAGGCAGAAGAGTGTTTGGGGATTTGGGGCGTTTAGGGGAGGTTATCATGGGACAGGAGTTGGGGGAGAGCATGGAAACAACTGAGCAGGCAGGGGACTGATGTAACAGGCTGGGTGAACCTGAGTGAAGGAGAGGATAGGACAGATAGAAGAGATGGAGGGACCTGGTAAGCAACTGGGTCTGGGGATGAGGATAGGACACGAGTGAAAGATGACCTTGGTTGTCAAGGCCAGTGCCTTCGAGAATGTTGGTGACCACGGCGTAGGCAAAGCTGGGTGGGAGCTAAGGCAGGCACAAAGGTGCTGCTTCCACCTGGGAACAGAAAGGGGCTGTGGGAGGCAGTGTGGTCCAACGGGAAGTTCAGATATCCAACCATCTCTGATATCCAACTTTTTGTGCTTTCTCAGCCACTGATTAGCTATGGGACCACGGACAAGCCTCTCCCCATCTCTGGACCTCAGTCTGTTTATAAAATGTGGGAGTTGGTCTGGGCTCTTTTTAAGTTTCCCTTTAAGTCTATAATTCTGAGACCCAGAGACAAAGCCAGGGACAGAGACCTGGATGGAAACAGAGACAGGGACGAGAAGAGACGGGTGATCGTTCTGGCTGCCCTCTGGTCCCTGGGCCAACAGCTGCGCCCCTCCTCCTCGAAACTCCATTAACACTCAATTAGAGGGCCTGATGGGCTTGAGCCTGGAGAGCCCCCTCCCTCCCTCGCACGCAAGCAGTCCCGTTGAGTGTTCAGCTGATGAGCCCACGGGGAGGAGGCTTCACTCAAATTTATAACTAACTCCGGCGGCTGCCCTGCCTTCCCCTGCCTCTTCTCCCTTCCTCCTCCCAGGGAGGAGCCCACGGGGCTGGGTGAGGACAGGGAAGGAGGACAGCGCCCACACTGGAGACCCCAGAGATGAAAGGGAGCGGCCCCAAGGGGAGGAAGCGGGAGGGGAGAAGTGAGGAAGAGCGCGTGAGAGTGTGTGAGAGAGAAAAATGACAGGCCCTGAATATTGGGCGCCCTCACTTTAAATCAAGATAAAAGACTGAAGTGGAAAATGAGAGTCCAGAGAAGCCCCGGACGGCTCGGGGCGCTAATGGAAACACATGGCTGCCGGCTGCGGGCTTGTCAGCTTCCCCCGGCGCTGCCATTCCCGTCTGATAATCCGGCCTGCCATAAAATTAGACTAGCAAATACCTCCTGACAAAGATGCATGTTTCTCTCTATTGTGCCATCATAAAAAAAACTCCGCTGGTGACTCGGGGAGCCGCAAACTTCAATTTAAATTTACAGTGCTGCGGAAGGAAAGTGATATGCACTCAAAAATTTTAATAACCTATTAAGTTACGACTTCAATTTCATTTTATGAATATTTTCCTTGGGGAGCACGGCTATCACAGAGAAAGATAGAAATTTAAAAAAGATAAATAGTGCCATTAATCTCCAACATTTCTCTTCCATTATCCTTGAAAATTAGGAGTTATTTTTGTTCAGATCTTCATGTAATTAGCTCCCTCCACTTGATTCACTAGCCAGAAAATGACCATGTTCAGAAAATTAAAAATTTGTCATTAAGTGGAATTTAACATAATATCATTTATCTTTATCTATTCCCCAGCTGACAGCAGGAAGCCTTGGCTGCCTTACCGGCTGGTGTGTCAGAGTGGGGAGGGACTGCTTGGGGAGAGACACTGGGGGAAACAGAGATAGAGACCAAGGAAGGGAGAGAAGGCCAGTGTGGAGGGGAAAAAGCCAGGGGAAGAGGGCAGGGAGGAGGCCTCCGAAGCTGAGGGTCAGCCAGGGTGGGAAGGCAGAGGAGGCTGAGGGCGGGAGAGGAAGCGCAGGCTGCTGGGCTTAGCAGGCGTGGGTGTGGGCCTGAGAGCAGGGCAGATGGGAGGGGCTGAGGGTGGAAGAGGAAAGCCAGAGGTGGACTTCAGGAGCAGGTGGCCCAAGAGGAAAGTAGCTGGCTAGTGAGGCTGGGGCGAAGAGACTTGGAGGACAGAAACCCAGCAGGAGAGGAACCTCCAGAAAAGGGCTGGAGATGGGATGGGAGAGGTAGGGATCGATTGCCCTGTCCATCTGGGAGGACTGACCACAGTTGGCTTCAAAGGAAGACAGAGAGACAAAAAGAGACAGTCAAAGAGCCAGAGAGGAAGTGACAAGGCACTGAGAGCCAGGAGGCAGAGACAGAGTGAGGCAGCAGCAAGTGTGAATCAGAGAGAAAGACAGACAGACAGAAGGGGCCCCAGGAAGTCCCCATGTTTGAGACCCCAGACAAGCCCTTGAAGTTCTCTTAGACACCGCCTCGCTCACTCTCCTCCTCCCCACCTCTAAACAGCCCCCACCCTAGTTCCCCCAAGTCAGAAATCATCCAATAAACCATTCAGACCTACTCCTGGATGGAGAGAGCTGTGGCTGAGCCTGAGAGACTGAGAATTGGATAAAGGGATTAAACAGCGGCACATTAGTGAGAGATTTAGAGTGTAATAAACCCATTTCATAATAATATGTGCGTTGGGGCCAGCGATCCATCATCGCAGGAGCTTGTCCATGGTGGGGAGAGCACTGACCTGCTGGGAGGAGACCCACATGGATGGCTGAGGTTTTTTCTCAGAGTCTCAGGATATGGGCAAGGGGTACAGATTTGGCCCCGAGGGCTATGAGGGGGGCACAGTGATCCTGAGGGCATCTTTGGCTCAAATTGCTATAGGGATCAACCTGAGGCTATAGCTGGGAAGAAGCTGGGCTCCAGAAGAGGCCTGGGAGCCTGAGAGACTCCCTTGTTACCCCAGCCTGGGACCTCTGCAGTAAGGGTAGAAGGATTCTTCCAGGGGCAGCTCTAAGCTGCAGAGTCCACAGCTTACAGACAGGACTCAGCAAGTTGAAGACGCCCAGATAAGCCTCTGCTGCTTCCTGCATCCACTCTCTTTCCCTAAAGAATTTCTATCCCCCTAGAAAGACCACATCCTCCACAAGTTTCCCCTGAGCTCCCATCCACCTGTCCACCACCCAGAAACCCCTGCATATCTTCCTGGAAGTGCTTAGGCTTCAGAGAGGGTATGGATTTCAATCCCTGTCTTGTTACTTACTGGCTATGTAATCTTGGCAGGTGACTTCCCCTCTCTGAGCTTCAGTTTCCCATTTGTCAATTGTAGATAATGGGTGTGAAATTATTCAATAAAGCAGAAAATCCTGAGGAAACATTATTATTGCTGTGATTCCCCCATATTTGGCCCTCCACTCCCAGGCTGCCTTGAGATATCTCTCAGCTTATTGTCATGGAGTTTCATCTCCCTGACTGGACTCTAAGCTTACTCAAAGGCCTGTAAGAAGTGGCATGTTGGTTATATGATTCAGTATTTATTTATTTGTTTTTATTTTCTTTATTTATTTGAGATGGAGTCTCTCTCTGTTGCCCAGGCTGGAGTGCAATGGTGTGATCTCAGCTCACTGAAAACTCTGCCTTCTGGGTTCAAGCGATTCTCAGGCCTCAGCTTCCCAAGTAGCTGGGATCATAGGTGTGCACCACCACATCCAGCTAATTTTTGTGTTTTTAGTATAGACAGAGTTTTGCCATGTCGGACAGGCTGATCTCAAACTTCTGACGTCAAGTGATCCACACACCTCAGCCTCCCAAAGTGCTGGGGTTTCAGGTGTGAGCCACCGTGCCCAGCCTGATCCAGCACTTAAATTGTCCCATGAATAGGACAGAGGAAAACTTTCTCCTGCAGTTTATCTCCATTGGAGGAAACCAGCATCAGGGATTAATAAATAAACTGTCTCCTGAAAAAGGATTGAGAAATAGTAATGGACCAGTAAGGTCTCAGTTGTCAGTCTTGAAACACTGGTGAGTGGAAGACATGGAGATGCTGAGAACAAACGGAGATGGCTTCCTAGGAGGAGAAAGGACTGGGGAGTTTGGGCTATGGTGGGTGATGGTCCAGGAGGCCCAGGAGAATGTGAAGGAGGAAGGATGGGGAAATCAGATGTCACTTCTCCAAGACCCAGCCACACTGGCTATCTTCCTTTTCTTCCATTGTCCCAGATATTTTATCCCTCTACTCCCAACCCAGGGAGGCCAGTGGGCATGGCCTTCAGCCCTGGCTGAGATTCCAGGTTCTCCCCTAGAAGGAGAAATGGTGTCTCTCCAGTCCTAGGTTCAACCAGTCCTTAATCTGCTCTTAACTTTCACTCAATTCAGTATCAAACGCTGGTTAATTTCTAGGAACACAGACTTTCCGTGGTAACCCCATCCCAAAAATGGAGCCTTCCTGAACCCTCATTTCAGCTGAAGTTGTCATTGATTCTCCCACACTTAAAAGTTTCACTGAGGTATGTTCCATTCCAAGGCATCTGTGAGCCCACAGAGTATCCACCATGAGCAAAGCTCCCCCTCCCGAGTTGAAAAAATTTATGGACAAGAAGTTATTGAAATTACATGATGGCAGACATGCCAAGGAACATTGCAGGGATTTGGTCCGTTTATGAATCTTGTGACAGATGAATGTGTGGAGATGGCAACTAATGCGCAACAGAACAATATTGGAATGGTGGTAATACGAGGAAATAGTACCATCATGTTAGGAGCCTTGGAACAAGTATAAATAATGGCTGTTCAGCAGAGAAACCCATGTCCTCTCTCCACAGGGCCTGTTTTACTATGATGTAAAAATTAGGTCATATACACTTTCATATTAGACTTTGTTAAATAAACTTTTGTAATAGTAAAACAAAAAAAGTTTCACTGATACTGACACTGCACCCCTGCAACTCCACCTCCAGATCAGCTGATCAAGGACATCGCTGATCTGCCTGCTCCCCACCAAAGCCAATTAAATGTCATTGCCAGTCCCCCCGATCTTCTGCCAGAGGCCTTCCAGATCCTGCAAAAGAACAGGGATGCAAAACTGGTTCTGTGCTTTCTCCCAAAGCTCAAGCCAATATTTGCTTCTTTCTGTAAATATTTATATTAGGCTTGTTAAAGCCAAAAACAAATACTTGTAATACAAAGCAATAAGTGTGCCTTAAGTTATTTGTGAGTAATACAGAGTGTTCCAGTGTGCCACGAAGGGACAGATCTCTGCCAGGGTCAGAGGCAGGATTGATGGGAGAAGTACCACTGGAGCTGGGCAGGTGTTGGGCGGAGCTTCAACAGGTGGATCCAAGAGGAACAGCTTGGCCGGAGGAGAGAGGTGGGTGAACAGAGGTGCAGAGAAGGAGGACTCCAGTATTTCAGGAGCATCTACTCTGTACCAAGAATACACGGGCAGCCTTCATCCATATTATCTCATTAACCCTTCCCAACATGTTTAGAGATAGGTGTTATAACCTCCATGTATATAGATGAGAAACTGAAGTTCAGGGAAGTGAAATAACTTACCCAACATTACAGTTAGTAAGCAGCAATCTGGCTTCAAACCTGGAACTGGTTGCCTCTAAAACCCATGCCCTTTCCTCTACACTGTGGTGCCAGGCATGTTCGGGAAAAGAGCAGCCTGGTGTGTCTGGAGCATAGAGTGTGTGAAAAGAAGGGAAACTGCCCCATACTGTTCATTGCCTTCAAATGTGTGGCACCATGTCTTCCTATTCCTATAGAAGGCCTGGTACAGGGAGAATCTCCACCTGTGGCTCTCTTGGGGTCAATACCCTTGGGAATCCAGGAGAAGCAATGCTCCATCCACATGCTCCTTCAGTGACCCTCCTCTTCCTCTTGCATTCCCCATCTTTCCCTCTCCCCTCTGAGCCTTCCTTCTCTGTCCTTACCCTCTGGACCTCTGTCCTAATTTCTCTTCCCCTCGCTGTCAACCATTCCCGGATATACACCTGTGGGCTCCACCTCCCACCATGTCTTCCTTTCCTAACCCCTCTGCTCCCACTCACCATGTCACCAGTAGCCTCCTCCTAAAAAAAAATTCCAGCTGGGCGCAATGGCTCACGCCTGTAATTCCATCACTTTGGAGTCTGCAGCAGGAGGATCACAAGGTCAAGAGTTCAAGACCAGCCTGGCCAACATGGTGAAACTCCATCTCTACTAAGAATACAAAAATTAGCCAGGCGTGGTGGTGGGCGCCCATAATCCCAGCTAATCTCCTGCCCTCCTGAGGCAGGAGAATTGCTTGAACGTGGGAGGCAGAGGTTGCAGTGAGCTGAGATCACACCACAGCACTCCAAACTGGGCGACAGAGCAAGACTCCATCTCGAAAAAAAAAAAAAAAATTACAGGCAGGCATGGTGGCTCAAATCTGTAATCACAACAGTTTGGGAGGCCAAGACAGGAGGATCACTTGAGGCCATGAGTTCAAGACCAGCCTGGCCAACATAACGAGACCTTGACTCTATGAAAAATTTAAAAATTATCTGGGTGTGGTGGTGTGCATCTGTAGTCCTAGCTACCCAGGAGGCTGAGGCAGAAGGATCACTTGAGCCCAGAAGTTTGAGGCGGTAGTGCACAATGACTATGCCTGTGAATAGCTGTTTTACTCCAGCCTGGGCAACTTAGTGAGACCCAGTCAAAAAAAAAAAAAAAAAAAAATCCAGTGACTTCTCATTGACTTGCAATCCACCTTTATTGTTTACTAGCTTGATAAGCTACTTATTCTGCCTAAGCCTTGGTTTCATCATCTGTCAAATGGGAATGATAATAGTGCCTTCCTGTAACTCAAAGAGATCAAATAAGGAAAGAACAAGGTACCTGGTACACAGGCAGCATTTAATAAATATCGGCCATTCGTATTTTTCTCTGCCTTTATTCTTCTTGATCACAGTCCTCAAAAGTCCAACAGATAATGGATAAAAAAGACATTAAACGATACCCCATTGCTTACAAAAAGTCTCCAAAGTCCTTAGCCTGGTGAAGACCTCCATTGCTCAGAACCCAGATGATCCATCTCCTTCACCCCCATGTGGAAGGATGTGGTCTGATGAAGGGGTCTCCAATCTGGAATCCACAGAAATTTAAAATTCCTTAGAAGTATCTGAAGGGTTCACGGAATTTGTTTTTTTATCTGTTTTAGAGACAGAGTCTGGCTCTGTCACCCAGCTGGAGTGCAGTGGTGCAATCATAGCTCACTTGATGTAGCTCAAGCCATCCTCCCACGTAGGCCTCCCCAAAAGCTGGGATTACAGGTGTGGGCCACCACACCTGGCTGAACTTTCATATAGATATACTTTTTGAAACCTTAAATAAGAGATCACATGTTCATAGAAATGTTGTTAGGAACTGAATTTTAACGCATTAGAGGTTACCTTCATGATAAATATGCGTGTGAATTAACTTTTTTTCTAGAAAGTAAAAAGCTAAAATTTGAGCCTTCATAATATGTGCTAATAAAATACTGTCTTCTTCGTTTTACACAGATTTGTTCAAAAAAGATGGGTCAGGGTGGGAGGTGGTTCTCTCCAAAACAAACAAACAAACAAACAAATGAAAAAAGCTTGAAATCAGTGGTAAGGTGGAAGGAGTACACAAACCTAGGACCCAGTCCTAAGCATACACTACTTCCTTCCCAAATTTCTAAAGACTTGGGGCCTCCATTTCTTCATAGATAAATGTGTATCTATCTCGACCACTAGGGGTTAACAATATGCTTAAATGAAAGAATATATGAGAAAGTGCCTGGCACTGTACCTGCATCGAGAGCATAAGGCTTTTATTGAGGACTAACTGTATGACAGCACCTGCGCTACAGGTATGCATATATCATTACACCTTAGCCTTGCAGCAACCCTTCAAAGCACATTTTGCCACTAATCTCATGTACAGATGATGACCCTGAGGCTTGAAGCCGTTAAGTAGTTTGCCAAAGGTCACAAAACCATAAGCTGTGGAGCTGGGTTTTGAAGCTAGGCAGCCAAGCACTAGCGCCTGAGCTTTTTTTTGTTTTGAGATGGAATCTCGCCCTGTCGCCCAGGCTGGAGTGCAATGGCGTCATCTCGGCTCTCTACAACCTCTGCCTCTGGGGTTCAAGCAATTTCTCCTGCCTCAGCCTCCCGAGTAGCTGGGACTGCAGGCATGTGCCACCATGCCCAGCTAATTTTTGTATTTTTTAGTAGAGATGGGGTTTCACTACATGTTGGTCAGACTGGCCTCCAACTCCTGACTTTAGGTGCTGCTCACCTCAGCCTCTCAAAGTGCTGAGATTACAGATATAAGCCACGGCGCCTGGCCAAGCCTCAGCTTTTTAAAAAGTATTGAGTACTTACTAGGAAACTGGTACTGTTCTAAGTCCTTTTACAGGTTTTAACTCATGGAATTCTTACAATTGCCATAGCAGGTGCAACCCATGAGACTTGTGCTATATGGTTTTGCATAAGAAGTGGAGTCTATTTCCCCTCCCTTTGAATCTGGGCTGGCCATGTGATCTTTTGACCAACAGAATGCAACAGAAGAGACAGTTTCTGGGCTTAGGTCTTAAGAGAGCTCGCAGCTTCCATAATCACCTCCTTGGAGGCCAGCTACCATGTAAGAAGTCTGAACTCTTCAGTTGGAGAAGGCAGTGGAGACAGAGAACCCCTGCAGGGGGAAAGGTAGCATGAAGCAGAGGCAAGGTTTTCCAGACCGCAGCCTGCGGCCACTGCCAAGCATATCAGTGGGGCCATGGATGTTCCAACCTCAGCTGAGTTTTCACGTGAATGCAGCTGTGGGAGGGAACTCAGCCAGCACCACAAAGAGCAGAAGAAATGCCCAGCTGAGCCCAGCCAACCCCCAGACTCATGAAATAGTTAAAAATCAGTTTTAGCTACTGAAATCTGGGGTGGTATGTCATACAGCAATCAATAATCAAAACAAATTAGGTGAATTATCCTAGTTCTGTATTTTACAAATAAGTTAACTAGGGCTTAAAGAGGTTGAGACCCTAGGATTAAGCCTGGATAAGTTATGACCCACCATGATAAATGCTAGGATCCTAGGGTTAGGCCTAGGTAAGTTATTTACCCGCTTTATGTCCTAGTTAATGAGTGAATTAGTGAATGAGTGAGTTAATGAATGAATGACAAAGCCAAGGCCTGCCCTGAGGCATTCTGGTTCTGGAGACCACATGAATAACTACCAGGGTGCGATAGGCTGAAAAATAATCACTCAAAGATGTCCTTATCCTAATCCTAAGGCCTAGAACCTGTGAATATTTATCTTACATGATAAAAAGAGACTTTACTGGCTGGGTCCAGTGGCTCATGCCTGTAATCCCAGGATTTTGGGCAGTGCAGGCAGGCAGATCACTTGAGGTCAGGTGTTTGAGACCAGCCTGGCCAACAGGGTAAAACCTCATCTCTACTAAAAATACAGAAAAACAATTAGCTGGGCTTGGTGGCACAAGACTGTAATTCTAGCTATGTATGTGGCTGAGGGATGAGAATCACTTGAACCCAGGAGGTGGAGGTTGCAGTGAGCTGGAATCATGCCACTGCATTCCAGCCTAGGCAACAGAGGGAGACTCCAAAAA
>NW_016107386.1:3386777-3403866 GCF_001604975.1 Cebus imitator | reverse complement strand
GGTCTCGATCTCTTGACCTCGTGATCCACCCGCCTCGGCCTCCCAAAGTGCTGGGATTACAGGCTTGAGCCACCGCGCCCGGCCCAAAATTTCGTTGTTTTAAGCCACTACATTTGTGGTCAATCGTCACTGCAGCAACAGAAAACTAACACACTGGGCCTCTCCTATTTAAAAGGAGCTGGAGCCTTCCCCCCGGGCTTGGGCCAGGCCAGCCTCCTTATTGTCTCTTGTCACATTTGGTGCCCCAGCACTTCCCTGGTTCTTAAAAATCTCTATTGTCTCCATCTGTTAATTCATTCCTACCCACCTCTTCCAGGAAGTCTTCTCTGAACATCCTAGATCACACTGCTCTGTCCTGTCTCTAAAAGCACTGGATGTTTCACACCGTCTTACTCAGCACTTAGTAATATCAGTGCCAACGTGCTGGCAGGCAGCCCAGTGACATTCTTATGAGTGTGAGTCATTGACTCCAAGGACATCAAGCCAGAGAAGCCCTTGGAGAGTCTATCCCTTCGTTTCATGGATGATGAAACTGAGTCCCAGGGAGGAAAAGAAAGCTATGTATCCAAGGTCACAGAACCAGGATTCAGAGACAGACCTTCTGACTTCAAATTCATAAACACATTCCTTCAGCAATTACTAATCGAGCGCTCGCTAAGCTAGCTGCTGAGGAATCACTGACAATCATGAGCAGATGAGGTTTCTACTCTCTTGAAAGTCTCTGATATAAGAGAGAGAGAAACACTGGTGCAGTAATCTCACAGATACATAATGGCCCATCATGGTAAGTTGGGAAAGCAGGCTGTGGGAGTGCAAAACATAGGGAAGTATTTCAAGCAGGAAAATCAGGGAAGTCTTCTCTAAGGAGATGATCATTGAGCTGAGATGTGAATAGTGGTGAGCAGAGTTAACTACGACTCTCTAGGGGTAGCAGAAAGAAGAAGAGTATTTTAGGCAGAAGAAATGATGCACGCAAAGGCCCTGGGGCAGGAGGGAGCAGAACAAGGAGGAAAGAGGCAGCCAGGATGCCTGGAAGTCAGAGTAACAGGGAAAAAGGTAAGGGCTGAAGGCTACAGAAGTTGACAGCTCAGACTACAAGGGCTGGGAGGCCATGGTGAAGTTCTGATCTTAGTCCCACTGGCAATGGGAAGGCATAGGAGAGTTTTAAGCAGGACAGTGACATGATCATATTTGAATTTTATAGTGTTTCCACACACACCCCTCCATCCCCCTCCAGGGCCTCCTCTTATCTCTATAGGCATGTTAGAGACATTATTACAGGGAGTTTTATGCCACTCTCTATTCCACTCCGTCCCTAGCCTTGTACAAAGCAGATGCTCCATAAATATGTGTTGATTAACCTCTCAGCAGCATGTGGCGCTGTTGGTGGCCCCTCCCTCTTGAAGTGCCCTCTCTTTGGTTTCTGCGCTGCTGCACACTCCAGCTTCCGTCCATCCTCCGACCCTCCTGCCACACTCCCACCCCATGCTGAAGCATTTCTCCCAGTTTCACCTTTATGATCTTTCTTCTTTGTCCACACCCTCCCCCTGGGTCATCCTGTTGCCTCCAACAGTAGTGATCTCTTTCTTCTGGGCAGAACTTCTGCGAGGGCTGGGACCTTGTCTGTCTTGTTGCATCTGCAGTGCCCGGCACAATACCTGGCACACAGTAAGCACCCAATAAATCATTAATATTTGATAAGAATATGCTATACGGTTCCATGTATATGAAGCTCAAGCACAAGCCAAACTAATCTATGGCAATCACTAGTGGTCAGAATAGTGGTTCCCCATGGGGAAGCAACACCGGGAAGAAGCACAGGGCTCTTGGCTGGGGGAAGCTGGAAATCTTGGTCTGAGGGTGGTGGCACAGGTGTCAACATATGTAAGAGCTCACTGAGCTGTACACTCAGATTAGTGTTCTTTCCTGCCTGTGTGGCGTATCTCAATGAAGTACAAAAGAATGTAATAAGCCAGGTGCAGTGGCTCACGTCTGTAATCCCAGCACTTTGGAAGGCCGAGGTGGGCGGATCACCTAAGGTCAGGAGTTCGAGACCAGCCTGACCAACATGGAGAAACCCCAACTCTACTAAAAATACAAAATTAGCTGGGCGTGGTAGCACGAGTCTGTAATCCCAGCTACTCGGGAGGCCGAGGCAGGAGAATCGCTTGAACCTGGGAGGCAAAGGTTGTGGTGAGCCAAGATCATACCATTGCACTCCAGCCTGAGGAATAAGAGCAAAACTCCATCTCAAAAAAAAAAAAAAAAAAAAAAAAAAAAAAAAAAAAAAAAAAAAAAAAAAAAAAAAAAAGCAATATCATCACTCTGCTGAGAAGCAATTCCCATTTCTAACTGCTCTATGCATCCACCTTAAAACCCACCTCATTATCTTTCCAAGCCTCCCAAACCAACCTGCTGGGTTCCCAATTATTCATTTTCCAAACTTCAGGGCTATCTTGTCCCTACATCACCCTTTCCGACATCCCTCCTCACCCAGCTTTCCAGGACATGTAAATCCAAGTGGTCTTACAGTTACATAGAATTTTAAGATGACCCCATGACTTTCACCTCCTGGTGTTTCTCCCCTGATTATGGTACCTGGCAAAAGGGAGATTATCTGGGTGGGTCTTGTCTAATCACAGGAGCTGTTTCAGAGCAGAATGTTTTCTCTGGCTGCTGATAGAGGGAACTGGAGGTATTCAAAGCACAAAAATTGTGCACTGTTGCTGGCTTGGAATACAGAGGAGTCACATGCAGGCACCAGAGAGTGGTTTTGGGAGAATGACCCCACTTGACAGCCAGCAAGGAATCAGGAACCTGAGTCCTATTACAGAAAAGAACTGAATTCTGCCAACAACAAGAATGAAAGTGGAAGCAGATTCTTTCCCCAGAGCCTCAGATAAGAGCTCAGACAGACTGACACCTTGATTTTAGCCTTGTGAGACTAAGAGAGAAATCAGTTATGCCTGCCAAGAATTTCAACCTACAGAAGATTTTTTAAAATAGGTTTTGTTTTAAGCTGTAAAGTTTGTGGTAGATTGTTACAGCAGCCATAGATAACGAATACACATCTTCGATCCTATCTGTTTACAGTGGTCTTGGCATCCATCCCTTCCTCTCCATTCCTTTGGTCTCACCATGGCCCAGATTCCCTGATCTCACTTCTGCCCAAACCCATCCATCTTTCTCACTGCCACCAGATTAATTTTCCAAAGTTACAACCCTGATCGCATCCTTTTTCTGCTGAAAAGCTCCCATGACAGGGTAGCTTGGTGGTTATACTCTGCAACCGAATGCAGGGTGTAAAGCCCAGGTTCACTTCTTAGTGATGGGTGACCCAGATCAAGTTGTTTAATCCACCCACCAAATGAGAGTAATAATACCATCCTCATAGGGTAGCTATAAGTATTACATGAGATAAGCATGCAAAAAATAGTTGTGCAATGTGGTCCAGCATCAGTAGACACTCTACTCTGTGAATGGAGTTTGTTAGAATATCACTGTCAGTGGCTCCAGGTAGCTAACTGATGATTAAACTCTTCGGCTGGGACTTACAGCAATCCCCCTGCCATATCTCTCCAACCTTTTCTCCCACTCCTCTTCTGCTAAGCCCAGCTTTTTCCTTCCAACTCCATCACCACTCCCCTCATTCGCATTATCGCCCTCCATTCCCAGGGGTCTCCTCATTGATGTAGGTTATCTCCACTCTTTGCTGCCAGCAGGGACTACTCAAAACACAAGCCTGATCATGTCACTGTGGGCTTAAACTCTCCCATGGCTCCTGCTCCTCTCACGTCCAAAATTCTTACAACCCATGAGGACCACGACTGCCCAGTCCACCAATGCCTCTGGACCCTTTCCCTTTGCCCCCGACCTCAGCCCTCTTACTCACCAGGCTTCCTCTGCCACTGGGCCATCCACTTTGCTGTTCCTTCTTCCTGAAACACCCTTATCTTTCTTCTTTGCTTGGTTAACACCTATTTGTCCTTCCAATCTTGGTTTAATTCAGTGAAGACTTCCTCTAGGAATGCTTTCTTCGCCTCCCTAACTAGGCTATATTCTAGGCTCTCAGAAGGCCCAAGCAGCTGCTGTCAACATTTCACAGGAGCAATTTATACCTCTCTGTGAACTTCTCCAATTGTCATAAGCTCCACAAAGCTTCTGTTATGGTCACCATAACACAAAACAGTCCCAGGGCAGAGCACCGTGCCTGACCAGAATCTGTGCTCAATAGATGCCTGTGAAAAGAACGAGCGAGTGAAATGGCCAAGAAGGCTCTGCTGCTGCTCAACTGGCCAGCTTTGCCCACCAATGGCTTTCGTCTCCACGCTTTTGCTCACTCATGTCCTCCAGTGATATGGTCTGTCTAGCCAACTTCTGTAAGTCCAGCCCACCCCTGCAGTCTCTGCTAAGTAATCTTGAGCAAACATTTCAGCCTACGGTGGCTCCTACCTCTACTTCTCTCCCTGCCCCACCAAAATCATCTGGAGTCTTTATTATTTCTTTCTGATTGTGAAAATAATATATGTATATTGCAGAAATTTTAGACAACACAGCTAATGCAGACAATATAAAAGAAAAAATACAGCATTTCAGATGCCACTATCCAGAGATCATTGCTGCTTTTATTGTAGAGTAAGTCCACCCATTTTTCTATGTATAATCATGGAAATTATTTTTAAACCTCACAATGAATCAGTGAAGTTCATATTGTTCTCCCCATTTAAAAAAAAAAAGAGGTTTAGATAAATTCAATAACTTTCTGAAACTCACAGAACAAGTAAAGAACACAGGAGTGTAGTAAAGAACAGAACCAAGACTGGGGCCCAAGCCTCCAGCCTCCCTGGCTCAGAGCCCCTTGCTGTCTGCACTACGCCCACCATCCCCTCGGCCCCTCTGCCCTCTCCGTCTCCTCTTATGACACTACTCTCTTTTCCTTCCAGCCCAAGCCAAAACTCCCTCTTACGCATTCCCTTCAACCTAGCCATTCCACCTCAAGGATAGTCACTTGGCAATTTTTTTTTTTTTTGCAATAGTAGACTGGTAACAACCTAAACATACGTCAGTACTGGTTAAATAAGTGACAAGACATCCTCACAGTGGAATACTACACTTCTGGTAAAAAAAGAAAAAGGGAGATTTTAATATATTAAATACTACTCTCTAATAATCTCTAAAATAATTTTTTGAATTAAACAAAAATATGCAGAACAGTGTCTGCAGTTTGCTATCATTTGTGAATGTAGAAAATATTTCTTTCTTTTTTTTTTTTTTTTTTTTTTTTTTTTTTTTTTTTTTTTTTTTTTTGATACAGGGTCTGTCTCTGTCACTCAGGCTGGAGTGCAGTGGCATGATCTCGGCTCACTGCAACCCCCACCACCTCCTGGGCTTAAGCCATTCTCCCACCTCAGTCTCCCAAGTAGCTGGAAGTAGTACAGACACAGGCCACCACTCCCAGCTAATTTTGCATTTTTTGTTGAAATGAGGTTTCACATGTTGGCAAGGCTGGTCTCAAACTCCTGAGCTGAAGCAATCCCACCTGCTTGACCTTCCAAAGTGTTGGGATTATAGGCATGAGCCACTGCATCTGGCCCAATGTAGAGAATATTTCTACAAAGATACACACACATGGCCCGGCACGGTGGCTTATGCCTGTAGCCCCAGCACTTTGGGAGACCAAGGTAGATGGATCACTAGGGGTCAGGGGTTCGAGACCAGGCTGGCCAACATGGTGAAACCCCGCTTCTACTAAAAATACAAAAGAAAAATTAGCCAGGCGTGGTGGGGGGTGCCTGTAATCCCAGCTACTCCGGAGGTTGAGGCAGGAGGCAGAGGTTGCAGTGAGTCAAGGTGGTGCTATTGCACTGTAGCCTGGGTGACAAGAGTGAAACTCCAGCTCAAAAAATAAAAAATAAAAAGATACAAACACACATGCATAAATGGTGCTAGCAGTTGCTTCTGAGAACTAAAATTAAGGGACTGAAAGTGAAGAGTGAGACGGGACTTAATTTTCACTTGAGTATCATGTTTAAATTCTTTCTTACCATATATATTTAATAAGTAAACACAAAATATCCATACTTTCTCTAATCATCTCACTGAGGCCATCTTCACTCCATGTATGTGAATGTGTGTGTGTGTGTGTGTGTGTACGCGCAGACATGCATACCTACTGGTATATAAGTGTGCACTGCTTCCCTCTCCCGCTGCCCCAGATGAGGCTCACATATCTACCATGGTCAGAGACTGAAGACCTTGTCCCCTCCATCAGGTTAGTAACATTCTACAGTAACTTTTAGACTAAGGACTTTCTTCCTAGTCCTCACTCTGCCATACACTAGCTGTGTAACCTTGAATGAGTCAGTTGACCTCCCTGAGGGTAGATTCTGTCTCCTCCATCAGGCTGGTGATGAGCTCTCCATCAGCTCCTATCACAGCACCATCACCGTGGCAGGAATTACTTGTTCATTGTCCTCCTAGTTAGACTATAAGCTTCGTGAGGACAGACCCATTTGTGTTCATTGCAGTGCCTGGCACGTGGCGCAGGCTCAGTGAATGTTTGCTCTGAGAATAGACCCCAGCTCCCTGGGGTCCAGACTGTCTCCCCGAGGTCCTACATCCTGGTAGGCATTTGGAGCCTATCCTTGGCCACTCAGAAAGAGGGGTGTCACTGGGGAATAGGCTCCTCCATTCCTGTTCCTTCCCCAAAGCCCCTCAGCCCAGCTGGGGCATCAGAGCCTGAGACTGTCCTTGTCATTCCATCCACAGCCTCCAAAAGCAAGCTCCTGTGGGTTCTAGGCCAGCCTAGGCTTGTCACGCAGGGCAGGGCACCATCCAGGCCAAGGCCAGGCCCCAGACCCATTTCCCCACCCCCAGTCCGGCCTGAGGACACGGTGGCCCAGCCCAGCCTGGCAGGCCTGGCCCATCAATCGTGCTCCCAGGGGTACAAACCAATTTCTCTTGCTTTCTCTAGCCGTCTCCCTGGCGGAGCCTGGAGGAGCCTTCAATTGCATTAATCCCAGCCTGGCGGCGGTGACGAAGACGGATTTCTCCACCAAACGATCCATTTGTATCTCTCGTGCACTCACTTGGTTTTTTCTGTATGGATGTTCAAAATATCATGAAAAAGGCGTTAGCTGGGTAGCTGCGGCGCAGCGAAATAATAGAGTGATCCGGCAATGCGCTCCTGACCTTGCAGGACAGCTAATCCATCCGCACATCTATCTTAATTATTCCCGGTTACAAAAGAGAAACTCCACCATCCATTCATTCTGGGCTGGCAATTCCATTTTCCACCCCCACTCACGCCCCATCCTTTCTTCACCATTCCCTAGCCAGATAGGCCCATTCACCACTGCCACAACAGGCTCTCCCCACACCAGCCCGATCCAGCCAGGCCTGAGCCCACCTCAGTGTAGCCCAGCCCCCAGCCCACTCACTGCTCCTTAAGATCTAAAGAGATGCACCCAGCTTCCTTTCCCACAACTCTCAGTGATGTGCATTGGAGAAAAACCAGCTACATATTGGCTTCAGCCTCTCAGGGACACACACAATATACACACAGGGATACCCTCACACAGGCAGCCAGAGACTCAAAATCTCAGCCAGACCTTGACCTTCAGGCCTCCTCTCACACAGACACCCAGACAGGCCCATTTCCATCCTCACCCCAAACCACACCATTTTAACTCTCCTGCGGCCCTGGCGCTGACACTGGGACAGATGCCAAGATAGGCCTTTTGACCGAGGGCAGACTCCATGGGGGCTGTCTTGCTCTGTCTCTCTGTCTTCTAGCCCCAAAGCCAGAGACCCCACCCATTGTCTCCTCTCAGGCCTACTCCTTAACACACCCCTAGGGAAGCCAGTGCTGGAAGTGAAAGGCGGGAATGTGAGAGAGAAAGATATCAAAAGAGGAGGATGAGGAGGAGCAAGGAGAAAGTTTGAGCAGCGAGTCTGTGCTCTGTGCGGGGAGAAAAAAGGAGAAGGAAGGAGAGGACGGGGTGGATTTTGGCAGTGGGGAGAGTGCCAAGAAGGCCACTGAGCCAGTGTGTGGAAGAGCCTGCTTGTGTCACACAGTTCCAGCTAATCGTGTCAGATTCACTTTGGGGATGCCTGTGCCAGTCTCTAAAGCCCCTTCTAATTCTACGCCTTAATGTATGACTTCCAGACCCCTCATTCTCATGATTTCAATACGATCAGCAAAACTAGGCATGTAATTGTCTTGGCTTTGCGCTTGGCCATGGTGGCTCCTGGGAACCTGGTCCCTGGTTCCCAAGCCCTCCTCCACCAATCCTTCCCTCCCTCCTCTTTTACGCTTCACTTCAGCCTCAGTCAACAAGTACACAAGACCCCAACTCATGCCAGTTCTACTTATTAATATAATTTGTTTACCTTTACCGTAATGTGAAAATGATATACATTCAGTAGAAATCATACTTCAAGTACCCATAAAACCATTATGTTTTTCATTTTGAGTACAATATTCAGTAAATTACATGAGCTATTAAACACTTTATAATAAAATAGGCTTTGTGTTAGATAACTTTGCCTTTACACTGTAAGCTAATGTAAGTGTTCTGAGTCCTTTAAGGTAAGCTAGGCTAAAGTAAGTTTCATACACTAGGCTAGGTGTATTAAATGCATTTTCAACTTATGATATTTTCAACATGTGATTGGTTTATCCGATGTAACCCCATCATAAGTCACGGAGTACCTTTATATAGTTAGACTTCTTCAGCTCTTGGTGCTGTGAGGGAAAAAGGAGATTCAGTCCTGGGCCTCCTGAGTCAGAAACTGGCAGAGGAAGAGCTATGGAGTGTCTAGGCAGTGAGGACAGTGTGCTGGGCCAGACTGGCTAGACTATTGGGGTTTGGGGAGGAGGAGGCTTCCCAGAGGAGCCTAGTGGGCTCCTTCCCTCCCCAGAAGCAGCAGGCAGCCTAGGCTGGGCCTGTGGGGCGGTGTGCAGAGGAAGGGCCATTTGTCCCGAGACAATGGCAGAGAAGGGGTCTCCAAGCGGCTGTTGAGAGCCAATTTGTAGTGGTGATGGCCGAGGTTGCTCCAAAGGCTGGGAACAGCTGGAGCTCCGGGTGACTGATGGGTGGGCCCAGGAGAGGGGCCATTGGTCTGGCAGACACAAAGGCCCCGATGGTGCGCGGGTGGGGCCCGTCGAAATCATTAAGTGCGGAAGATGGGAGCCGGCAGACTTCAGATGGGACCAGTGGGTTGGGGGAATAGGTCAGGAGCTTGCCCCTCCCTCCCTGCAGCCCCTCCTCCACGCCATCCCAGCCCTGGAAACTCGGCCACCCACACCCCAATTATCATCTGATTTGCATAGACATCCCCATTCCCAGCCTTCCAGGTCCCTATTCTCTCTCTGTGAGAGTCCAGGATCCAGGCCTATTTGAGCAGTTCTGGCCTTGGGGCTAACTGGGGCGAGATGCCTCCCCGTACCTCTTGAGGGGATTTGCCCACCTTCAGGCACTACATTCTCCGGTTGGTGGGTGACCCTATCCACTTCTCAGGGAACAGGGCATTTTCTCATTTTCAGGAGCACGGCCCTCCTCCTCCCCTATTTCGAAGGGAAGAAACTGAGGCCCAGGGTGCTGATTTCTCCGGTCTCTCCCCGCCTCCTCCGTGTGGGAAATGCTTCTCCCGCTCGCCCTTCCCCGAGGGTTGGGGGACGGTGACACTGGGAGAAACCCGCGCCCCGCGCCCCCATCCCCCAGGAGCCCCTCCCTCCGCGGCGCTCCCGGCAGGAGAGAGAAGCAGTGACCCGGCCAGGTGGTGATGATGCGGCCGGCCGCGCTGGTCACTCTTGGCCGCTCCCCGCGCGCAGCCCGACCCCCCTCGCATGGGTCACGGCGCCGGCAAAACTCCCTGACACAGAAACGCCGCGAGGCCTGCGCGTGTCGGGAACAATCCTGCGCCTGATGGGAAGCGACAGCTCCGCCCCGCCTCCCGCCGCTCCTGCCCTCCCGCGGCTACTCCCCGGCGCCGCGTCCCGCGCTACCACTGCCCGCCCAGCCGGCCGGGGGTGCCCCAGACGCCGGCCCCGGCCCAACAAGTAGCCACCGAGCCCTCCCGTGTGGCCTAGGGCGGGAGGAGCTTCTGCCCGGCCGCTGTGGGTGACAAGGAGTGGGGAAAGATGGGCGCCCGGCTGACGCAGGGCGCGGGGAAGGGGCAGCCCGCAGTTGGCGCTGCACGACTTCGCTTCTGTTTTCTCCGGGTTGACATAGAAATCAGACTGGAAAGAAAGAGCAACATGTAGAGGGCCTTCCCGGGTGTGAGGTGACAGGTGGGTTTTCCTGTCTTTTTGCGGATCTGTGTCTCCTGGGCTTGCTTTGTCTTTTTGTGTTGGTGTATAATAAACACCCCCTCTCCCATCCCCATAAAAGCCAGGCCGGAGCAGAACGGCTGTTTGAAGGCGCTGCCACCCCCGAATCGGACTCCAGGCCCCGGAGCTGATCCAGCCCGCAGGAAGGGCCCTGGGGGTCAGACCAGGCCAGGAAGTGACCCCTCTCCATCCGGGGACCCTGGCCCTCCTCCCACTCCACCTGCAGAGGATACAGGGGTGTGGGGAGGGGTGCTGGCTGTAGGGGAAAGGCCCACTTGTGCACAAGTAGCCCCTATCATTTCCTCACACATGGACACCCAGGGGCACACATCCACACACTCACACGATGTTCATGCCTGCAAGCATGACTTTGTAGTCATGGCCACTGGCTCAAGAGCACATGAACATTCGTGCCCTCCTGTACACACATACACACACCCTGTCCCTCATAGCTCCAGACAAATACAAAGCCCTCCAGTTCTCCAGCCTAGCCCCTTCAGTGAGCAAGTGCCCCATTCATCTCAGATGCCCTCATTCATTCTTCCACAGCTGGCTTTCTGCTCCTCTCAACTCCTCCTCCTCCTCCTGGCTATCTGCTCCCCTGCCCCTCTGCCCAGGCTCCTACTCCATTTCTTGGTCTTGAGATATGAGAAGAAATTTGCCTGCTCTACCACCAGCCCCAGAGTTGGTATGGAAGAAGCAGAGCCTGCAGGAGAAAATGGGGAGTCCCCCTACTCAGGTCCATCAAATAAGAGGCATAAGTGGGCTCCCTCTGGGCTCCAGGGCTTAAGGGGTGTGGGCGGGCCTCCCCTGCCTTCCACCTAAGAACCTCCCCCGCAGCCCGCCAGCCAGGCCCAGCTCAGAACTTCCTCCTCCTCTACTCCTACCCCACTCCTACGCATTCTTGTGGCCTAGCCTGGGGCCCAGCTTCTCCAGGTTCCCCTCCACCCCCACTCCTATCAGTACCCCTCACTTGACTGACATTCCTTTTGTGTCTTCACCATTCGTTCTTCATAGCTGTGAACCTGCGCGCTCCTACAAAACAAGCAAGTCTCCTCTTCATCTTGCATTCCCCACCCCTGCAAATCATCTAACTTCTTCGTGAATGAGCGAATCAGCTGAGGGATATTTATGACTTTGGCTTCTGTCTCTGCTATTGAGGGTGATTGTGTGAGCAAAGAAGTGTGAGCAGGGGCAGCCACATGGGGTAAGAACACTATCATGGTTCCTCCGTGAAAATCCGAACGCTTGCATGCTTCCTGACTGCCCTACAAGGGAAGTGTCCATTTGATAAGGAAACAAAGGCTCAGAGAGGTTACATTATTTTCCCAAGGTCACAAAGCTTGCCAGACTATCAGACCCTTAGGCTGGGGATGGTAACTGCTTCTGCTTCCCTACTCATGGCGGAGGGTGGGAGGGTCATGGTGCAGAGGTGGGGAGAATCTACCTTCAGGTAACCATGCTGCCCCACCCCACCTCTCCAGAATGAGTGGACCTCTGATCTACTCTCCAGAAAGGGCCCTAATGGATCTCCCAGCTCCCAAGCCCTTTCTACAGCCCTAATTCCCCTTTCTGCTCTGTCTGTTATAATCTCTGCCCAAGATCAACATGGCCTTAATGTTCCTTCAGCCTTGAGCACTTTGACAGAAAGAAGACTACGATTCTGGTTCTGCCATTGACTAGCCGGTGGTCTTGGGAAAATCACTAATCACAGCTCCTCTCTGGCCTCAATTTCCCCAAGTGTGTGTGGTGGCTTGAGTAGGTGATATCTGAGGTTCCCTCTAGTGTCAGCATTCTGGTCTCCAGTCCCTGGTGAGGGGAGAGCAAGAACAAGCCAGCACCTCACTCAGCCCAGTCCACCTCTCCACCAGGCCCCCCAGAGGGGTTCAGGCTCAAAAAGGGCTGGGAAATGCTGTGAATTAATTACCATCAGACCTCGGGCCGCTGTTCATCTCTGTAAACAAACATTTTAATATGCAGTAATTAATTACATCTGCCACAGCGACACTCCTCTTGCTTGTCCTTCTTCAGCTTTTCTTCTGTCCACACTAGACCAAACTCCTCCTCCCAGTTGGGGCCTGAAAGCCAGTCAGAGCCCCCCTCTGTCCATCACCCCAGCCTTCTCCCCTCACCATCAGATGCAGGTGCTCACATCTGCCACGCTGCTCT
Organism: Cebus imitator; assembly: GCF_001604975.1. NCBI lineage: Eukaryota > Metazoa > Chordata > Mammalia > Primates > Cebidae > Cebus > Cebus imitator. The sequence continues at coordinate 3,391,364 of NW_016107386.1, read as the reverse complement.
GCAGCTTTTTGTTCCTTTTTCTGTGTCTTTAATGCCCGTTTGTCTTTCTGATAGTCCTTTGTCTCCAGTTCTCTCTGCCTGGATTTCCCTCCCCAACAAAGTTTGATGCCAGGGGCACATTCTGGGAAGGAGAAGCAAAGGAGGAAGCCAGTGGATCTACCCTGGGTGCCTGAGCATATGCTTCAACTCCTCAGTGGGCCGGGACCACGCTAATTCACAGTGATTTTCCAAAGACTAGAACAGGCCCTGCTCCAGGGCCCTCCTGCCACAACTCCCAAGAGCTCCTGTGAGTCCTTCTGACGCTGTTCCCTCTCCTACCCTACCCCCTGCCTCCACAGCAGCTCTGCGTGAAAAACAATTGCCCAGGTGAGCCCACCTGGCTATGCCACAATTACTTTTCACCAGAACCGGGAGTACCTCTGTTGGATTCACCTTCTGCGCCCCAGCCCTCCCCAGCCTCTGTACCAGGTAGCAGCCAGCTTAACACGGTAGGCATGTGGGTGTCGCCCCCAGCTCCGGGACTCCGTTTCTGGGGAGGTTCCCCGCGTCCTGCCTGGAGCCTGGAAGGGAGCAGGGAAGTGACCAACACTAGATTAGAGGCGTGAATTCCGGATGAGAACAAGACGAGGGAGCCAGGAGCCCAGGACTGGCAGCGACAGGAAAGCTGGGTAGAAGACCGCAGGCCCGACGGGTCCGGGCCAGCCTGGCCGCGCAGGGGGAGCCGGGAGCTGGGTGGGCGGGGTGGGGCGGGCGCCACCAGGCGTGGCGCAGGGAACAGAGCAGAATGAAATGCAGATGCAAAACGTGCTCGTAAGAGTTTCCTCTCTCTCCCCATCTGCCAAAGCCGAGATTTTAATCTTTAATCCATGAGCAATCAGCGAGCAGCGGCGAATGGCACATTACAGATGTTTTACTGTCGCGGGCGCTCGCAGCTTCCGCGCTCAGCACAGGCGCGCCGGGCGCCCCCGCCCAGCCCGCCCCCTCTTCTCCTCCTCTGGTTCTTCTTCCTCTCCCCTCCCCAGGTCCCCGTTTAACACTACCTCCCTCACCTGCATGCTCCTGGCCCACAGCGGACTTGGGAGTGGGGAGCAGGGCCTGGGATTTCGCTGGTGGGGTACATGCAAGGGCACTGGCGGGGACTGGGGCGGGTCGGCACTCAGAATTGCGCCGAGGCGAATTCTCTGCCAGGTCCAGATGGGGGGGGGGGAACAGGAGCATCGATTGCCCTCCCACTCCCCATCCCCTTCCGGGACCCCACGTCCAGGGCCGCTGGCGGCTCCTTCGATTAGCGCTCCAGATGTTCGGCTGCGCTAGGGCTCCGCTTTCCAGATGTTGGGCGCCTCTGTTCTCACGTTTGGGATCGCCATCCCCTCAGCATGATGAGGAAGGGGAGTCCTGTAGTTGTCAGATCTGGGAGTTGCTAGGAAAATCTAGTGGCATGGAGTCTTTTAGAGAAGCTGATAAAATCTCACTTCAGTTGAGAAGTTCAGCCCTCTGGAGTCCCTCCCATTTCTTGGGAGCTTATATATGGCAAGGAAGGTGAGAAGCCTAGGAATGTGACTCTGAAGCTCATTCCAGGACCTGAGTCCGATTTACTTCTCCCTCCCCCAGCCCCTATAGGATCCCTGAAAGCCCCAGGAATATATTCTTCCCCAGTTCAGCAATCCAGAGCAGTGATGCCAGTTTGCAAAGATACATTTGTGTGATTATTTAATGTCTGTCACCTCCACTAGTCCATAAGTTCCATGAGGTCAAGAACTGTGTTTTCAGCTGGGCGCAGTGGCTCACGCCTGTAATCCCAGCATTTTGGGAGGCTGAGGAGGGTGGATTACTTGAGATTAGGAGTTCGAGACCAGCCTGGCCAACACGGTGAAACCCCATCTCTACTAAAAATACAAAAATTAGCTAGGCTTGGTGGCGGGCGCCTGTAATCCCAGCTACCACGGAGGCTGAGGGATGAGAATCGCTTGAACCCGGGAGGCAGAGGCTGCAGTAAGCTGAAATGGTGCCACTGCACTCCAGCCTGGGCGACAGAGTGAGACTCTGTCTAAAAAACAAAACTCTGTTTTCACTCATCATTGTGTTCCCTGGGTCTAGCTCAGGGCCTAGAACATAGTAGATACTCAAGAAATATTTGTTGGCTGAATGAAGCCAACAAATTTGTGAGGTCTGTAATCTTAGATCATGTTTTTTTGTGGTACTATCAGTGAAGACAGGCTCTTCACCCCAGCACAAAAGCATGTGTACACCAATCCATTATATCAACACTCCTCCCCAACTGCAGCCCTCTTTCTAGGTAACAGCCTCCTCCACCAGCACCCCCACTGCCCCGCCCACCTCCATGGTGGATCTTTCCTTTAGGTAGAGGGAATCCCAGGGCAAGAGTGTGTCTGACACTAAACCAGGGCTCCTTTGGCCAGCTGCTTTCTCTTCTCAGGCCCCAGAAGCTAGATCCCTCTGACTTAGCCTTCACCCTGCAACCCTTGGACACGACTGCCTCCCCAGCTGACCTCTTCCCTTTGCATAGCTAGAGAACCATCACCCTCTCTCATGCTCCCCTAATCTGGCAGTTCCAAACGTACCCCAATCCCAGCCCAGCCACAACCTGGTCCAAAAGCCCATTTCACTCACCAGGGACCATCCCATCACATGAAACTCCCTATTCCCCACCCCAAGTGGCTTAGGGCTTTCAGGGAAGAAAAACAGAGGCGAGGATGTAGAGGCCAGAAATATGGAGGATAAAGAGGTGGAAAAGAGGAAAGCAAAACAGATGAAAAAGGACAGCCACAACAGAGGAAGGCGTGGAGAGGGCAGAGACAGAGACCAAGGAAGGGGGGTCGGGGAGGAAGAGGCGGATATAAAGGCCGGCCAGGGAGTGTGAATGGCCGCGTCAGCGGCGAAGAGGGCCAGGCTGTTGGACACAGGCTGGAAGACCGACAGGAAAGAGAGAGAGAGTGTGTGTGTGCGCCCGAGGCTGAAGAGCTGGGTCAAGAAGAGATTCGGCGTCCGGGCGCAGGGACGTCGGGGAGGGACAGCCCAGGGCGCCCGGCGGCCCGAAGCCCAGCCCCGCAGCCCAGCCCCGCCCAGCCGCCGCCCGCGCCGTCTGTCGGAAGCTGCCCGGGGCCTAGGCCTCAGGGTCCACAGGCGGCCCTGACAGGCGGCGGCGGCGGTGGTGAGGGAAGCCGGAGCGAGAAGCAGCGGAGCCGCGTGTGTGTTTTTATTATTATTATTTCTGATTAAAGAGGAATTCATCTCGTATCTGCCTCCTGCCAGGGGCCGAGGCGCCGCCATTGGGGTTAACGGTGCGGAAGAATACAAAAAAATTTCATTGAGGAGGATTATAAAAGTTACTAGCTGGAACATTAACAGAAGAGTAACTTGTAAAAAATGCAATATTACAATATTCACAAGGACGGCAGAGCGTGGTAAAGCTATAAAATTCAACATTAAAATCTTCCACAGCCTAGATAACCTAGTTAACAAACATGGGATTGGAACTACTTTTCTGTGGAGGCTGAGGGATACGCGCCGGGGGCTGATCACACCTCTTCCGCGGGAGGGGCGGGGTCGGCGGCCCCAGGCTAGCCCCGCCCCCGCCCGCCTCGGCCTCCTCCCCGGAAAAATGGGCACAACCCGGTCCAGCGCTGGGGAATGCCCGAGGAAGCCATCAGAACCTCAGACAGGGCTCGGTACTTGCGAGGTTATCTTTCATGAGAAGCGCTGATTAAAGCAGAGAATTCAGCATGGATTTAGATCTGTCAAATAGGTTATACATTTCTATAATTGTGGGATTTGAATGTGACATCTATTGAAGTTTGTGTGTGTATGTGTACATGTGCTGGATATGTGTATCCGGGGTCTCTGTATGTACGTACATAGCACTTGAAAACATATGCATGGTTTGTAAAGGTGTATGTAAATAGGATATGCATGGGGCATGGTGTTTTGAGATGAAGGGTGTGTGTTCATAATATGTATGTATACCAAGCGAGTCTCCATGTGGGATATACGTGCGTATGCACAGAATTTCTGTGTGGGTAAGATATGTGTCTAGATAGCATAGACGTTTGCTGAATATATGTGTGTGCATGGTGTATTCATGTACAGGATATATATGCCATTGCAGGCACATTATATATCTTTTTGCAAGATGTCTTTATGAAGAGGATATATGTTTGCCTCATTCTGTGTGCATGTATGCGTGCATGCAAGATGTATATATCAGAGGGCATTATGTGGTTGTGAACACAGGATGTTTAAATAGTATCAAAATATAATATGGGGGCACCTGTTCTCAGGACCTCCTGAGGGCTGTGTCACAGGCCATAATAAAAAACAAAAAGAGGCTGGGCCTGGTGGCTCACGCCTGTAATCCCAGCACTTTGGGAGGCCAAGGCGGGCGGATCACAAGGTCAAGAGATAGAGACCATCCTGGCCAACATGGTGAAACTCCGTCTCTACTAAAAATACAAAAATTAGGCCGGGCGCGGTGGCTCACGCCTGTAATCCCAGCACTTTGGGAGGCCGAGGCGGGTGGATCACAAGGTCAAGAGATCGAGACCATCCTGGTCAACATAGTGAAACCCC
>NW_016107386.1:3368732-3386197 GCF_001604975.1 Cebus imitator | reverse complement strand
AGGAAGGAAGATATATAATGTGTTGGTTGTGTGCACAGAATATGTATTTATGCATAGACTGTGTGTGAGATAATGTATATAAATGAGTGTGTGTAGGGCATGTGTATATGTGTACAGTGTGAATGTATGTGAGCAGAAGGGATGTTTGTGGATATGTGTGCCCAGGCATTTTGTATATATTCATGTGTCTGTAGCACATATCTGTTTGAGCAGAATACATACATGTGAAAGGCACGTGTATATATGTATAAAAAATACACAGACATTGTCTGAGATGTCTGAGTATGTAGGGTGTCTGCAGGTGCAGAAACAGAGCATTTATTTCTATCAGCTTCTAAATACTTGTAGTATGGTGGTTAAGCTCATAGACTCTGAAAGCAGATTATGTTGTAGCTTTGTCATGTACTAAGTGTACGATTTGGGCAAACAACTTAACCTCTGTCTGTCTTAGCTTCCCTATTTGCAAGATGGAGATAGTAATAGTGCCTACTTCCCAGAGTTATTATTAGAATTAGATGAGTTAATAGTTACTGTGATAAGCAGAAAAATGGCTGCTCCCCCAGATGTCCACATTCTAATCCCCAAAACCTATGAATATGCTACTTTCATAGCAAAGGGGATTTTGCAGCTGTGATTAATTTTTAAAATCTTGAGATGAGGAGATTATCCTGCATTATTTAGATGGGCCCAATGCCATCACAAAAATCCTTTATAAAGGAAACAAGAATATCTGAGTCAAAGGAGATGTGAAAAAAAAAAGCAGAGATTGGAATGATGTGGCCATGAGCCAAGGAATGTAGGTAGCTTCTAGACTGTGGAAAAGGCAAAGAAACTGTTTCACGGTGGGCAGATCTATTCAAACCTACCCCCAAAGTCTGAGGAAATTGAGAGGCCAAGGAAAGAGGCTAACAAATCCAATTTCTTAGAACAAAACATTTGATAGGGACTCATGAACAGAAGCCATGTCTGTATCTCAGGCAGCAGTGACAGGAGATGGTGGATCCCGGTGCCTTTACCCCCCACACCCAGGGCTTATATACATGATTCAGAAAGGATATATGGGACAAATGAAGTATGATAATATCAATGTTGTTTGACATAAGGGCAGAACTTATAGTAAGTACCTGCTTTTACGAAAAGAACAATAGATAAATTGGAAATCTCAGCAGCCTTTCCAGAACTGGGGTCAATCAGAAGTCAACATGGCAGATTAGCATCCAAAATGGAGTTGCTTTAACCTCCACAAAAATAAATTCTCCCCCAGAAGGAACAAAGCCCTGGCAACCCATTTAACAACTGTGTTGTTTGAAGCCACCAAGTTTTTGGTAACTTATTACAGCAGCAATAGGAAACTAACACACTTGTCTGAAGTGCTTAGAACAGTGCCATGCACATAGCAAGTACGTTACAATTTCTTAGAGGTGATGCTTGAGGCCTTAGGGAAGGCCTGCTTGATCAGTCTGTTGCCAGGTTTGCCATCCATATATCTCAGACTGCCTCTGGCTGCCCCCAACCCTCCAAGATTCTGGATCCTGCCAGAGCCTGTGTTTTGCCAACATAACCATGAACACATGTAGGGGGTGGGGGACAGGAATGTCCTCTCAATATCTGCTTGCTTGTTCTTCCTTACTCATGCTTTAGGGTTGGGGCTAGTACCAGGGATCTAGGCCTGTGGCTGAGGGGATTGAGGGGCAGATAGAGAATCTTTGGGCCTTCCTGTTCATTTGCTCTTTGGCCAGGTTTGGCAGGAGGACAAGGTTGTTGTGATGGAAGGGACACTGTGCAGGAACTTGGTGCCTTGAGAGCCAGTGGTGTATACACATGTCCTCGTGCACAGAAAGCTACACCAGACCTTGAGCCACACTGAGCCACAGTCTTAGCCACAAAACTCAAGCCACCAGTAGGATGAGTTATTGCTCAAATAACTCATCTTCGTGGTTCTTCCATTACCTCTTTGCTTCTGTTGCTGTCTCCCTCCTCCATTTCCAGCTTAGGGCCCCTGTGTAAATGATTCCCCCATGGCTCCTTCATTGGGACAGGGACTTGGAGGCATTGACGTGAAAAATGGAATGACTCAGTTAATTCTCACCACAACACATATCTTTTTTGTTCCAGTTTTGTTCTTTTTATTTTTTTAATGGACATAATCATTGTATATATTTATGGTATACATAGTGATATATACATGCAATGTTTGGCGACCAGATCAAGGTAATTAGTATATCTGTCATCTCAAATATTTTTCATTTCTTTGCATTGGAAGCATTCAATATCCTCTCTTCTGGCTGCTTGAAAATATATATTATTGTGAATATGGTCATCCTGCAGTGCTATGGAGCACTAGAATTTATTCCTTTTGTCTAGCTGGAATTTTGAGTTCTTTAACAAATCCCTCGCTATCCAGCTTCTATTAACCTCTGTTTTACTTTTTACTTCTATGAGATCAGCTTTTTATAGCTTCCGCATATCAGGGAGAACATGCAATGTTTAACTTTTTATTCTTGCCTTATTTCACTTAACATAATGTCCTCCAGTTCCAAGCATGTTGCCAAGACACAATAGATCTTTATTGCTTACAAGTATGTGTGTGCATGTGTCTGTGTGTTTGTGTTTGATGTGATGTGATGTGATGTGATGTGTGAGCCTCAGTTGCCTCATCCGCAAAAGGGGAATACTAATCCTGTCCTTCTTTCCTTACAGGGTGTTAAGATAATCAAAAGAGATTTTCTCAGCTGGGTGCAGTGGCTCATGCCCGTAATCCCAGCACTTTGGGAGGCTGAGGCGGGTGGACCACCTGAGGTCAGGAGTTCAAGACTAGCCTGGCCAACATGGTGAAACCCTGTCTATACTAAAAATGCAAAAATTAGCTGGGTTGTGCTGGTGGCACCTGTAATTCCAGCTACTTGGGAGGCTGAGGCAGGAGAATTGCTTGAACCTGGGAGGCGGAGGTTGCAGTGAGCTGAGATCGTGCCACTGCACTCCAGCCTGGGTGACAAGAATGAAACTCCATCTCCAAAAGAGAGAGAGAGAAAAAGAGAGAGAGAGAGAGAGAGAGAGAGAGAGAGAGAAAGAGATTTTCTTTAGAAATACTTGGTATTGTTAATACCTGAGGCCCTGGAGCCAAGAACTTTCATTTAGCAACCCAGTTGCTCTGGGGCATGGGTCAATACAAGGGTATAAGTAGGAAGGGAGCATCACAAGGAATCTGAAGGAACTCTGCTGGGGGTTAGATATCCATTTCTCCTCACTACAGAAGAGGACACAGGAAGTCTGTCCCCCCCAGGCATCTGCTCCAGTGCTGCACATGTGTGTTTGGGCAAATACATGTGTACATAGATCCACACCAGAGAAATCAGTGTACACTCATGGCAGGCCCCAGAGAGGTGTGACAGGGCATTTTGGGGATGAGCCTGTAGTGGGAGACAAAAAGGACATAGAGTTGTCTATGTGGAATGCAATGGTTAAGGAAGGACCAGGGTAAGTTTGAAGTTATAATACCCAGGTAAAGCCCTCAGCTCTACCACTTCCTGCCCAGTGTAACTGGGCAGCTGAATTAACCTCTCTGCCTCAGCTTCCTCATCTGTAAAATGGGATAATAATGGTGTCTAATTCATAAGGTTCATAATGTGACCTGAAATATTTATCTCAGTTCCTGGCACCTAGGTAATAAGTTCTCTATAAATACTGTCGTTGATGACAGTGATGTTATTATCATCCTGATTCCTCCCCTCTTTTGGGAAGAGGCAGTGTGGTGTTCTGGCCTGCGAGTTAGAGGGGCCTGGTTAAAATGGAAGCTTCACCACTAACCAGTTGAATAAACTTGAGCAGCCACACAACTTTAATCCAAATGAGCTTCAGCTTCCTCATCTATGTAACGGAGTCAGTCACACCTACTTCAAAGGGGTAGCCTATAAGAATCAGCGTTTATGCACATGTGGCTCAGAAGCCATCACAGGCCTGTAGCCAGGTTTGCTCAGCCTGCACTGTAAATAGGTAAGTCATGCAGTTAGTGCAAAAGTCTATACCTGCCAAAGGAGAAACAGGGAAAACACTCCTCCTTCCACCTCTGCCCCATTCTTTAAGACAGTCACTTTCCAGAACTAATCTATGCAGGTACGTGTGTGTGTGTTCTCCTTTTCTCTCAAATGAATGGTACCTTATGCATTGTTCCATGTATACACACACACACACACACACACACACACACACACACACACACACACGGAAAGAGCTCCAAGATAAATAAACTTAATTTATCTTGGAGCTCTTTCCATCTCTATATATGAAAAGTCACTGCATTCTTAGTTTAGGCTGCCCAGTAGTCCCCTGAATAGACGTGTCGTAAGTCATTTAACCAGGCTCCTAGCTGTGGACATTTAGATTACTTCTAATTTGCAAACAAAGCTGCAGTGACTGTCCTTTCACATTTGTCACTTGATCATCTGCCCAGTTAGGTCGTTTTTTTAAAAAAAATTTAGGTACTTTCCAGTGAATTTCAAATACAAATCAATATTTTTTGGTTGCTCTTTAAAAGTCAGACAACTTGGCATCACTGACTCACACTCCCACATGGCAACAGTCTCCAAAGCTGAGGAACTACATCCTTTAAAGAAGCCTTTCCTGGCTGGGCACGGTGGCTCACACCTGTAATCTCAGCACTTTGGGAGGCCAGGGCAGGCAGACCATGATGTCAGGAGTTTCAGACCAGCCTGGACAACATGGTGATCCCCGTTTCTACTAAAAACACCAAAAATTAGCTGGGCATAGTGGCGGGTGCCTGTAACCCCAGCTACTCAGGAGGCTGAGACAGGAGAATCCCTTCAACCTGGGAAGCAGAGGTTGCAGTGGGCCAAGATCGTGCCATTGCACTCCAGCCTGGGCAACAAGAGTGAAACTCTGTCTCAAAAAGAAAAAATAGAAAGAAAAAAAAAGGAAGACTTCCTTTCCAGTTGTTCTAGAACTCTCCCCTCCCTGTTGTCTTCCCAACTCCTCCTGCCCCTACTGGCATCTGAATGCATGAGACCCTGGTAAGACTTAGAATATATGCAAATAGTGCTTGGAATGAAATAAATACTCAATAAATGCAATTATTACTCTTGCATGAAAAATCACTCATCTAGTTTTAAGAATGAACCTGTTTTAGGGACACAGGTTTTTGTGTTATGCATGTGTGGGTGGGTTGCATTCTTAGAGTGGGTAGGAAACTGGTGGTCCAAATGAGAAATGCCAGTGCTCAGAGGCCCACACCTGCACCTCCATAGCTCTGGAAGGAAACGGGAGTTCCTTCACATATATCCTCTCCCATTTAACAAATTGAAGACTAACCTGCCGGCTAGATCTGTGCTGGCCAACACAGTGGCCATTAGCCACAATTATATTAATTAAATTAAATTAATTAAAAATCAGTTCTCCAGTCACACTTGCTGCATTTCAAGTGCTCAGTAGCCACATGTAGCTAGTGGCTACCGTATTGAACAGTGAAGATACAGAGCACTTGCACCATCACAGGAAGTTCTATCGGATGCCCTGCTTCACACTGTGATAATCTTCATAGATGCAGGGACTGTGTATCTCTTGTCCATCACTGTAATTCTCACGTCAAGCAAAGAGCTGGCACAGAGAAGGTACTCAGTAATGTTTTTTTGAATTAATAACTGATGAATGAATGAATTAATTAACCAAGCAATACCCACAGGAGACACAGCTATAGGTTCCTCCACAGTAGCCTGCTGAGGCAGCCTTTTGAGGGGGAAACTGGGGAGATGAGGTCAAAGGGGACTTCAGTATAATATTGGAGACTGGCCAGGCCTGGTGGCTCACACCTGTAATCCCAGCACTTTGGGAGGCTGAGGCAGGCGGATTACGAGGTCAAGAGTTCGAGACCAGCCTGGTTGATATGGTGAAATGCTGTCTCTACTAAAAATATAGAAATTAGCTGGGTGTGGTGGTATATGCCTGTAGTCCTAGCTGAGGAGGCTGAGGTAGAAGAATCGCTTGAACCCAGGAGACAGAGGTTGCAGTTAGCTGAGATTGTGACATTGCATTCCAGCCTGGGTGACAGAGTGAAACTCCATCTCAAAAAAACAAAAAACATAAATATATAGAAATTAGCTGGGTGTGGTGGTATATGCCTGTAGTCCTAGCTGAGGAGGCTGAGGTAGAAGAATCGCTTGAACCCAGGAGACAGAGGTTGCAGTTAGCTGAGATTGTGACATTGCATTCCAGCCTGGGTGACAGAGTGAGACTCTGTCTCAAATCTATAGATAGATAGATAGGTAGGTAGATAGATAGATAGATATGAATGAGATTGGATGCTCCCAGGGAAGCCAGCAGGGTCACCCCCAGGACTGAGGCCTAGAAAGGAAGCAGTCACTTATGGATGATTGAGTCAGGAACCTATGTTCTGAAATTCCCTGCTGTCCCTTTTTGTGAGGTATTCCCTCCTTAGAGTCTGAATAAAAGCTCCTTCTGAAATGTCCTAGTGCCTGCAGGCCTGTCCTAGGGAAGCCTCATTGACCTCTGATGGTCAGTGCACAGCAAAGAGGGCTCTTTCAGGAACTGTCTGGGATAGCTGAGATCTTGCTGTTTCCAGGGAAACGCAAGCCACAAGTTGTTCCAGGAGGTGTGGTGCCTGGTCTATTGTCGTCTGAAGCGTATGTGTGTGCTGAGAGAGAGAAACACAGGAGAAAGAAATGAAGGTTGGGAATGGGGTGGAGAATCTGGATAAGAAGACAGGAGTGGTCCGTCTGTAGATCTGCACACCTGTGTATTTGGAATGTGTGTATCTTCCTGTGCCTATGTGTGTCTGTACATATTGGGGGGCTGTGTGTGGTAGGGAACTGTGTGTGTATTGTGGGTTGTGTGCAGTGTTGAGGGGGCTATGTGTCTACCGGGAGGGCCGCATGAGTATGATTAGGGAGCTGTGGGGTAACATGTATCGAGGGCTGCGTGTGTTGGGGCTGCGTGTGTATTAGAGATTGTGTGTGTGGTGCCTGTGTGGTGTGAGGTGACTGTGTATAGGGCGAGGCTGTGTGGTGTGTATGTGTTGAGGGCAGTGAGCTGTAGTGTGTGATGGGCATGTACATGTCTCTCCCGTGGCCCCACTTCATTTCCTCAGACTCTTGGATTGGGCCCGAAGTGACTGGAACCCCACTTTGGAACACCTCACAGTCCATGAGGGGGCTCAGGCTGCTCTGTTTCAAATGGCCCCTCTGGTGGGAAGACAGCAAAAACCCAGAGAGACAACAGAGCTGGAGACAAAGAGGAAAGGAAGGAAGACCCAAACCTGGTGAGAGAGAGAGAGAGAGAGACAGAGACAGAGAGGGAGAGAGAGAGACAGAGAAGGAGGGGAGATGGGGAGGGGAGGGGAGGGGAGGGGAGGGGAGGGGAGGAGAGGAGAGGGAACGGAACTGGGGGAAAGGGGAGAAGAAGCAAGAGTAGATCAAAGGCCAGAGGGAGAGATGAGAGGGAAGAGAGAAAAGAGAGCAGGAAAGAGATTGATGGGAAGTGGGGGGGGAGAGGAAAAGGGGGGCAGGGGGAAGCAGAGCCGTGGTTCAAAGGCCAGAGAGGAGGCCCGTGAGGTGGGGGGCAGGGTGGGGAGGAAGGGACGAGGGGAGGGGGCTCGATGGGGGAATTGCCGGGCGGGCGCTCCGGCGCTCCGAGCCGCGCGGCTCCCCGGGGAGACGGCAGACACTTTGCGGAGATGTTACTCCGGAGTTGGAGACGATGATAAATATGATAATTTGTATAAAATCTGAATGGGTCTTGTTTTCAGGGAGAATGCCTCGGATGATGAATGGGCCCGGCTCTCAGATAGATGGCTGATAAAAAGTGTATTGGATTGTTGAGAGCGATTTTAATTCTCATTCTGTACCTGCAGATGCCGCGGCCGCGGCGCCCGGCTTCCTCCTCCCTCCTGCCCACCGCGCGGGGTGGACGCCGGCCCGGCCGGCCTCGGCGGCTCAGGAGGCTTCTGAAATGACTCTAATTACAGAGTTATTAATTTTAAGAGGAGGGTGAGCGGGGGGTTTATGATTATTAATCGAGCTCCCGCGCTTGGCGGGCTGGGCGCGGCGGACGCGCGAGTACCCGGGGCAGCTCCAAGCCTGGCCGGCTCCGCGGCGGCGGCGGCGGCTACCTGGCTCTCTTCCCAAGCTGGCTGCGGGCGGCAGGGTCTCTCTGCGCCCATCCCGCTCTCCTCGCCCCTGCCAGCCTCCGACCCAGAGGTCCAACCTCCAGCCTTGGCCGGAGCGCCTGCGCAGCAGGGCGTCGGGCTCCGAGCCCGGATAGGCGAGCAGGTCACCTGCCCCAGGCCCGCATTTGCAGGCGGGTGAGGAACAGCTCTGCTAGAGAAAGCGCACCCCACCCCCATCCCCAGCTCCCACACGTTTTAAGGAGTGCCTGAACCCCGAGCCTGGGACCGGCACAAGTTCCGGCTGCTCGAAAGGCGTATGATCGTAACACTGACACTTATGGGGGCCTTCCTATGTGCCAGGAACTGTGCTCGGAACTCTGAGGCTTTACTTTCCCCATGCAGTAGCGATGAGGCTTCCCACTTTTCAGATGAGGAAACTAAGACTTAGAGAAGCGACTTGTCCTTGAGAAGAGATACATGTACTTCAGGGGTACCCCGTCCCCCAACCCCCCATACACACAATAATTTTCCTTGACAGGACGAGCAGGGAGGGGCGGCTAGAGAGAAAGCGCCTCTCTCTGATTTACATGCATCCAGTCACCTTCACCCCCAGTGTCTGCTCTGAGTGACTTGGCCTATTGCCTGACACCCTGTCCATCTTATAGGACCGGTTTGCAACAGCCTGGACTGCAAGCTAAGGAAGGCAGACCTCCAAAAGGAATGTGTGAATGGTTCGACTCCATGATAATAGCACTTTGAGAACAGTATCTGCTGAGCTACAGGGACTGTTCTAAAGAACTCTAAGGTCATCCGGAAGAGGCCACTCAGTCTTACTTGGTGAGGAAATGCTTACATTACAGTAAAAAATGAGACCCTTCAAACACATAAGCCCTGGCCTCTCCTCCCCCAACACACATATTTTCATTCCTACTCATTCTTGTCTCCACGGACCTGAATCATTCCAGAACCTCGATTTCTATCTTTTGGCAAAGACAACTGCCCAAGGAGAGAAAAGAAAGATCATTGCAGGCCTAGAGAAAGGAAGGATTGGCCGGGTGCAGCGGCTCACACCTGTAATTCCAGCACTTTGGAAGCCTGAGGTGGGTGGACCATTTGAGGTCAAGAGTTCAAGACCAGCCTGGCCAACATGGTGAAACCCGGTCTCTACTGAAAGTACGAAAATTAGCCGGACATGGTGGCATGGGCCTGTAATCCCAGCTACTCCAGAGGCTGAGGCAGGAGAATTGCTTGAACTCGGGAGGTGGAGGTTGCAGTGAGCTGAGATTGTATCACTGCACTCTAGGTGACAAAGTTGGACTGTCTCAAAAAAAATAAAAATAAAAATAAAGAAAAAATAGAGAGAAAGGAGGAACTATAGGGCAGTTCTAGGATATGGGATGGGGGCAGCTCTGGCCACAGTGAAGTCAGCTCTAAGGTTGGTCACAGTGCCTGTTGTGTGGACACAGAGGAGTTTGTAGAGAGGATGGGCTCATGGACAGGATCCTCTGGGCTCTGCAGTTTCCAGGGACTTTGGCCAGTCTCGCAGAGGATCTTCATGGTGCATCCCAGGTCAGGCCTGCGTGTGGAGCATCAGGACCTGTCCAGGGAATTCGTGCTGTGGCTGGTGTTGAGGATCAGGACCCACTTAAGCCTGATTAGAGGCTAAGCATGGAGAAGAGCCCCCCACCCCCACCTGCCACCAACCTCATCGTGAGGCTGCAGGCCTGGAAGCTGGGGGAGCCTGAGGGTAACTTGGAAAGGGGCAAGGCCTGACTAGCAGAAATCAGTCTCCCAACACAAAAAAACACTTCTCGGGGTGGGGAACCTAGACCTTCCTGAAGGGCTGAGGGCTGGGGGCCCTGCAGCCTCACAGCCTTGGCTAGTCTGCCTGCAGCAGTCAGATCTAAGTTATCTGACCTAGAAGCCCTGGGCAGAGAAAATAGCAGTGTGGAAGGAGTGAAAGGGGACTGGCATGAGGATCTGGAAGGCTGCGGGGGTCCCGTGTTTCACCAACTGATGTCCTTAAAGAGTCCTCACAGCCACAGCAAGAATAGTTTCTTCCGCCTCGGACTTCCCTCTCAGGACCAGGAGTATCTAATACAGCATATACTTGAAGAGCATAGGTTATGGAGGCAGTAGATGGCACTAGGTGGTACGTGGTGGCAGTAGGTAGTAGGATCAGATCTTACCTTTGCCACCTACTCACTGTGTGATTGTGAGTAAACTATTGAAGCTCTCTGTGCCTGTTTTCCCATCTGTATAATGGGATTAATAACAGTAGGTGAGGGTTAAAGGAATTACTACATATAAAGCACTCAGAACAATACCTGACATGCAGTCAGCCCTCAGACATGTTGTTTTGTTGTTATTATCATTACCCTTGCTCTAGTGGGGTACAAGGCCTTTCCTCTTGTTGACACCTTTTCCAAAGTATCACTACATTACTGCTCTTTGTACCTCTGATACCCCATACCTGGGCAGGAGACAGTGCTCAATCAATGCATGAAGAAGTCCAAGGCTCAGGCGGGGGTAGGGATGAAATAACACGATGAACTGTTATTTCAATGTGCCAGGGATATATAAAGCTACTTAACCTGACCAACAACCTATAAGCAGAAATGCTTGTCCTCATTTTACTGATGTGGACACTTAGGCAGTGTGAGTTCAAGGGATTTATCCAAGGTCACAGAGCTGGTACATTTCAGAGCTGAGAAAGGTGGAGTCCACCTCCGGAGTGCTGACTCCATCTTCTACTCTTGGGTGCTGCTTTCTCAGATGTCTTGGGATTAGCGAGAAGTTATCATCTTCTACAACGTGCCTTGTTCTATGAGACTGCCTGGGAAAGGGTGCGTGAGGTTGGGAGAAAAACCCATTTGTCAAGTGAGACAGGACATGTGAGTTTCCACTTCACAATCACTACAGGTGAGGGTTTGCAAGGGAAGAGGGTTTGAGGGTACAGGGGAGGAATCAGAATTGAGATTAAAGTCACCCAGAAACCTAGGTTGACTTTAATTTAGCATCTTACCCTACAATACACACACACACACACACACACACACACACACACACACACAAACACACACAGTCTGTGACACTCTTGTTTTTCCCTCTCTCAAAATGCTTCTGTATCACTCACATCTTCTCTAATAGACCACTCACTCAGTCTCTGATGCTCTCTCTACCTACAGCCCATTGTCCATAGAGTTTTTCCCCTCCAAATCAGATCTTTTCATTCCCCTGTTTAAAAAATCTCCCAGGCAAAGCATGGTGGGTCACTTGTATAATCTCAGTGCTTTGGGAGGCCAAGGTGAGAGAACCACTTGCCTCCAAGAGTTCAAAAGCAGCCTGGGCAACATAGCAAGACCTCATCTCTAAAAAAAAAAAAATTGAAAAAAATTAGCCAGGTGTGAGGGGATACACCTGTAATCCTAGCTCCTTGGAGGCTGAGGTGGGAGGGTTGCTTGAGCCTAGGTGGTTGAGGATGCAACGAGCTGTGACAGCACCACTGTGCTCAGCCTGGGTGACAAAGTGAGACCCTGTCTAAAAAAAAAAAAAAAAAAAAAAAAAAAAAAAAAAAAAAAAAATCTCTCAATTGCATCCATGGCCTAAAGGAGAATAGTAAAACCCCTTAGCAAAAGTGCTCTTTGCTCTAGGTCTCGCCTGTCTCCCAGCCTTATTTCCCTTACTTCACCCATGTATATATATTCACAGAATCCTTTTTGCTTCCCCAGCTAGGTAGGCTGTTTCCCCTCCCCATGCCTTTATCTTGATGCTCCTTCTGCCTAGAAATATTTCACCTGCTTAGCTCCTGCCTTTAGTGAACATCTAATGATCTTGCAAATCCCCATCACCTTTATGAAGTGTTCCCTGACACCCCCAATTGCCTTTCCCTGTATCCCAATCACCTTTATCTTGACACTTTCCTAGAATTGATTGGTGGTTAGCTCTCTCTCTTTGCGACCAGGTAATGTCTTCCCTGAAAACAGGGCCAGTGTATGACTTACCTCTTTAGCCCCACTGCCCCAATCCAGGTTTACTGACTGACTGACTAACCGGTACCCTGACTCTTCGAGTTAGCCCAGCTCAGTCGCTGCCTTCCTACTTCCAAAGAATTCTAGTGTAGACATGAGTTGCACTCTGTCTCTGTGCAGAAGTAGGAACTGATGGAGCTGCCAGTCTCCTTCCTGGAGGATTTTTTGGTTATTTGGTTTGGTTTGGTTTAGTTTTCCACTCCTTTAGTCCAGCTCTGCAGCAGACCCACCAGCTAACGCCAGAGGAGGGGACAGGAGGAGAGAGGAGAAGCAGAGTGGGTTGAACCAGGTCGACCCAGAAGTCTCAAAAGGCTGGAGAATTTCAGGGCCTTTGTCAGCCCAGGGGCTGCCTAGTGGACAGGGAAGTCTTCCACTCTGTGACCTCCGTCTCACTCACACAGGACCCTCCAGTGGCCCTGCTGGGGTCTTAGTCTCCAGCCTAAGGGGCGCCAAAGCACAGGGGCTCGAAATGGTGAGGCCAGGGAACCGGGTGCTGCCACCTCTGCCTACCCAGAGACCTAGTCAAGCCAGAGGGGGAAAGTTCCTTAGCATCCTTAAGCCCTCCTTTCCATCTGGTCTGCATTTCCACTTGTCATTGAAATCTGCTTGTCTTCTCCACCGCCCCCTCTCCTCCCCAACCCTTCTCCCATCCGTTTTCCTCCCCACCCAGCCCCCGACCCCGCTTCTTTCTTCTCTTCTTTCTTCCTCCCTACCCTCTGGCCTGGGGACTCCGGCGCCCGGAGCAGACTCTGGGAGCTGGCAGAATATGCCCAGCGCCTCTGGGTCACAGTGGGAAGGCGGCTCAGGAAATGCGCCCTCCGCTGGCGCCGGGTCGCGGTTCTGGCTGCGTTACTTTTTCCTTGCATCTGTGGCCCGGCGCGTCAACCTGGACCCTGGAGATCCCAGGGCCGACTGAAGAATGAGAAGTCCGAGCTGCGGGGACTCTAGGTGTCTGCGCTAAGCGGCCACAGCCTGGCCATCCTGGGTCCCCACTTTCCCACTTCCCTTCGCGCCACGGCAGAAAGTCCCAGGCACCCATTGCGCGCCCAAGATTGAACCGTGAACCCTTTTTCTACCCGTCCCCTTCCCGCCAGGAACCCAGGATAACACCCCACACCCAAACACCACTCTTCCCAGGGGCAGATGCTCCGGCGCGTCCCACGCCCTGGAAATTCAACTTGGAGTCCAGGTCCGGGCAGGCCCGGGTTAGGCGGAGCACACAGGCTGAGCGCCCCGCCTGGGGTCCTGGGTCTGCCGCCTCATCGCGAGAACCCTGGCCCCCTCCCTACCGCGGGGCGCGGTCGGGAAAGCGCGCCCTGCAAGGGGGTTTTGTAGATAAACAAAAGCGTTTGCTCTTCTGGTTTGCTTTTATTTTCTTTATTTGCCTGTCACTTCCTTCTTAATCTCCCTCTCCGCTCTTGTTTCTTTAACTTCTTTCCCTTCCTCATTTTCCCTTTCTTTTCGTTCGCTTTTTCTTGTCACTCTCCTTCTGGCTCTCTTCTGTCTCTTTCTGTATCTTCCTCTTCCATTTTGGCCCCTTCTCTGTCTTTGGGTCCCTCTCTTTCTCTGGCTCTCCCTTTCCCCGGCCCCTCACTCTTCCTGGGCTAGGGTGCGCCGTCTTCTTGCATCATTTTTCCGGGCTCCGCCGCCTCTTTCTCACTTTTTCGTTCTCCCGGCGGCCACAGTCTGGAGGACTTGGGTCCGGCTCCCCCGCCGCCGCAGTGATTTATTCGCCTCGGCCGGTGGAATCAGGTGCTGAACCGAGCCCCGGAACAAGGGAACAGATTTCTCCCAGGAAGCGTTTTGTGAACTAAACGATGTTAATTACGGGGTGGGGGGTGCGCCGCCCGGGGATGGTAGGGGCGCGGGGCCGAGCGCTGGCGGCGCGGGGAGAGACCGGGGCTGGCCGAGGCCCTCCCGGGGCGCCTCCCCTGCACTTCTCGCCCTGGCTTTCGCCTTTCCCTGGGAACTTTCCTGTCTGAGTTAACTATTAACCGCCGGCGAGAGGCAATTTTCTTCGGAATTTCAGCGATTTCCTTTTCGAGGTGGACTCAGATTAACATGCAAACGATGAGAGGCTCGGCTTGAGTCTACGCGCGGGCGAAGATGACTCTGTCACCCCAAACAGTGTCCTTCGCGGCGGCGGAAAACTACAGCCCGCCCCCGCTCCCATGCCTGCGCAGGAAGCCGTGACCAAGCCAGTGCCCGCCGGTGCCCGGAGTGAAGGTGGAAAAAGCCGAGCGCTCCTGCTTGGGGGCGGGGTTGAGAGGGGGAGATTAACCCGGGCAAGCCAAGGGGACCTCAGACTTGCGGCCAGGGCCGCCACCCGAGGAACCCGCGACACAGCCTGGTCCCTGCCCCCCTGCAGGGAAGCTCCTGAAGGCTTAGACGAACCCCGAGAAATGCCCTCCCCAACCTGCAGAATCCACAGACCGTCCCTTACTTCCTCCCTCTTTGCCATTGCCGAGCTTACACAGGCACCACACACCCCTCTCTGGCTGTGACCGCAGCAAACTTTGTCAAACTTGAACCGCCGGGTGCAAACTCCTCGCCTTTTTCTCTCCTCTCTTGACTGGGCCGGCTCTTCCTGGAGCAGGGAGGGGAGAGGTTATTGGCCTCCATACCTGGGAGAGGAAAGTTTCCGAAAGTCAGAGCCTCGCCTTACTGTGACATTAGACGCTTGCCACCCACCAGACCGCAGGACACCAAACACATTCCTTGCCGGAAGGCTCTAGTAGTTGCAGCGGCCAGCCTTGGCGGGGCCCTGGCCCACCAACCACACCACTGTCCTGGCCGGACTTTCCCAGGAGTGGGTCTCCTGCTCCCTCACTTAGTAGTTGGGGCTGCCCTGGGCTTGGAGCCTGGGTTCAAGGCTGTCAGCCCCTTGCCAGCTGTCTGTGCTCTCTGCCTTTCTAGCTTATTTTCCCCAGCTCTGGCCCTGGGTTAGCTCTCTCCCCGCCCTCCATGCTGTCTCCGTCTCTGGTGGGGCTGCTACTGTCTCTCAGTCTCTCCGTTTCTCTCTGTCTCTGTCTCTCTTGTTTGTTTCAACGCCTGGACACTGATTGAGCCTTATGAAGTTCTAACTGGTTTTGTGTCAGGAAGATCTTTCTCGCTGCTACCCAGCCTGGCGTGACGGATTAAACATCAACTAGTTAAATAAAAATTAATATCAACTGCCTCCTAACTTCTAATGTCATGTTGTTTATAACTAATGAACTGATTAGGGGATAAACACATCATGAAGACATTCAACTCTCCTGCCTCGGCTCTGCTGCTGCCTGGTGCCCACTCCCCAGCATGGCCTGTGGGTTGCCAGGCCAGAAGGAAGTGGAGGGGGGGCTGGAGTTGGGACAGGCTGGAGGGGCTGAGTGCTCCCTGGGGCTTGCTCCTCTTCCTGCCTTGATCTCTTTTCTCCCTTTCTCCCTTGTCTTTCCTGCTCATTTCCTTCCCCTGTACATTTCCTTTTCTCAGCCTCTCTTTCCTTATTTCTGTCTCCCTCTCCGCTTTTTTTCCCTCCTTTCCTTCCATCCGTCGCCATCCTCCTCCTCTGCCCTGTGATTCTCCACTGCTGTCTCTGGTCGTGTTTCTCTCTCTGCCAGTCTGGGCCCCGAACCCTTCCCTCTCTGGTTCTCCTCTCTTCCTCCCTCTGTTGGAGTTTCTGCCTCTCTCTTCCGTCTTGCTCCCCCTCATTTGAATTCATTCCTCCCTGGCCAGTGCAGAGCATAATGATTACCAGTCTTTGTGACTGAGCCTCTGTCCTGCTACCAAGTGGGGGGCTGCGGCCTCTCCCTCAGCACCTTGCTGGAAACTGACACTCCTCCCTCCTCCCAGCTATTTAGGGGAGAAGGAGGAAACTAGAAGAAGTGAGGGTCCTGTGTTTTATTTCTCCTCTATTTTATCTGGAACAGGAGTGAGGAAATAAATGATTTTTAAAAACTTTTGTTTTTCATCTTGTCCCAGAAGCAATTAATACAGTCTCAAGTGCTAAATTTAATTTTCAGGAAGAGAAACACTGCCCTGATACCTCTCCTTCAGGGATTTCAGCTCTCTCCCCAGCCAGCCCCAGCCTGACCCAAGCAGCCTCCTGCAGGGCCTTTTTCCTAAAGATACTTAAACCAAATCACAATTGTCATCATGACAACAATAAGGCAGAGAAGTCAGTAATCACAGACCCAGCCCCAGTGATTATTTTTTTTTTCCTAAGAAGCCACAACGTTTAAACTTGGTTTGCCCTGGACCGCAGGGTCTGACAAGACAATAACAACAGAAAAAGCTTTTAAAACCAATTTAGCACACGTGAAAATGTAATTCTAATGAAGAATCAATACGCTGGTGGATCATTTTTCCTGGGACTCCTTGGAGAACCTGAGAGAGACTTTCAATCAATGGGGCGAGCAATGAGCAAGAGGGCCCAAGAGACAGTGCAGGACAGGGATTAGGGCCAAGAGACAAAGAGAGGCAGAGCCTGAGGGAGGAGGCTGGAGGGAGGCTGAAGTACAGGGCAGGGCCCTTTGACTGACATCACTTTGCAGGCTTCCGGAGGAAAAGTATCAGAGCCAGAGGTAAGAAGGCACCTTCCTCTTCCTGGTTCCTCTGGTATGCGACAGGCGACTTTGCACAATGGCCTCAGCTGCCTTCCCCTAAGCCTAAGCCCTGGCCTTGGCACTGTCCCAACTCTGGGCCCTGTGTTCAGGTAACTGTGACCAACTGGCTCAGGAGCAGGTAGGGGACACTGAGTACGTGTGTTCCCAGTTCAAAACACCTGGTTCCCAGTGGGTGCTTCTCTATGTATGTGCTGGTACACTGGGTCTTAGTTCAAGTCTCTGGTAGAACAGAAACAAAAGCACCTGAAGCACGTGAGGTCGTACTCCACATTTTACAAGCCACTTGCAAACACACTTTTTCTTTCAAGAGAAACCTGCTACAAGGGCAAGGATCATCTTCACTCTTTCAGAGAAAAAACACAAAAGGACACAAAGAGCTGTGCAGTGAAGGTGAGACCAGCTGGCCACACAGCCCCTGTGCGTGAGTGGGTGTGGTTCTCAGTAGGTGACAGTGAGAGGCTAATTTCAGGTGTGATCATCTCACAGGTATGCAATGGAGAGATCACAGGATGGTGTGAGATTTGTGTGTGTGTGTGACTAGGGTTTCATGTGTACAGATTGCTCTCCATCCCTGTCCTTGGAAATGTTGCTCTGTGTATAACACACTTAATTTTTTTTTTTTTTTTTTTTTTTTTTTTTTTTTTTTTTTTTTTTTTTTTTTTTTTTTTTTTTTTTTTTTTTTTTTTTTTTTTTTTT
>NW_016107386.1:3308075-3368208 GCF_001604975.1 Cebus imitator | reverse complement strand
AAAAAAAAAAAAAAAAAAAAAAAGTTGAGCAGAAGTGGATGGGAGTCCCTTTCCAATTCCTGGGGGAAGTTGGGCCAGTGGGCCTGGTGAACTGACTGCCTAGCTTGCCTTGGTGCCTTCCTGCCTGGGGCCTGGTGGGGTGTGCTCAAGATGGGGCAGCCCCAGCCTCTGTCTGCCCACAGGGGGTTACCCAGCACTTTGCTTGATGGCCTCTCAGTGTTCCTCCGTGGGTGTGAGCCAGGCTGTGTGAAGTGGGAGGCCCAGGGCACATGGATAGGGGTATTAGGTGGAACAAATGAAGAAGGGGAATACTGGGGCAGGCAGGAGTGGGAGCTGTGGTGCTCAGGAGGTGTGTGTGTGTCAGAAGTAGGAGTACAAGAAAAAGCGTTTAGATGAGCAACGGAGTTGTGAGCATTTTGAGAGAGAACCTGTGACTAAGGTGTGAGAGGTGTCAATTCCAGGTTGGGAGGACATGATGTGGGGCAAAGCTAAAGTGGGCCTTTGATCAGGGTTGGAAGTGTCGGTGTGCTGGCAGAGGAGGGTGTGAGTCTGAGGGTACAAGGCTCTTGGGACCAGGATGCTGTGGATGGGCATGGTTCCAGCGGGTGGCCCTGTGAGTGTGGCAGGAGCTTGGAAGGGGTGAGGTCCTTCTCCCTTCCCCCCTGTCCCTCACCAACTCTTTAAGGGCAAGGAAGCCAGAACTTTTTTCTTTTATTCGGAGTTTAAAAATAAAAAAGATCCCGGAGCAGGAGAGCCTGTAACGGATTTAGCGAGCACTTCCACACTGAACATAGTGGGGACAGGGCCCTTCTGGAACCACTATGTGGCCTGAGAGAGTGAGGGCACGTCTGCGGAGATCCTGGAAAGGGAGGCTGGGACCCAGGGTTGCGCTGCAGGCTGTAGAGCCTCACGTTCCAGAAAGTGGGGTGAGGCGAGAGCTGAGAGTCGTGGGGAAGGCGAATCGCACAAAGTTGGGGAGTAGGCGAGAGCGGGGACGCCCCTGCGAGCCAGGCTGTGGGACTGGAGGGGGGCGTGTGACGGTGAAGAAGAGGGGGTGGGGTGAGAGGGTGTGCCGGCGTCTAGACTGGGCTGCGGTCCGTGGGCGCCTCAGGCAGAGAGGGTGGCTGCTTGCCTGCGGCTGGCTAGGGTCTCGGTCCGTGTGCGCGCGTGTGCGCGGGGCGGAGAGCCCCGGGATCCTCGGGGTGGCGGGGCCTCGGCGCGGCCGCGAGTGAGAGAGCGGGCGCGGGCGGAGCTCACAGCCGAGGCGGCGGGCCGCCCGGGTTATCTGAGCCGCTTGGTCTTGGGTGACTGCGCCCAGATCTCCGCGCGGCGGCGGCGAAGGCGAGACGCGTTGTCGGGCCGCAGAGGAGCGGGACAGCCAGACCCAGGCCCAGGACGCGGCAGCGGGGAGCAGAGCATGGAAGAGCGCGCGGGTCGGGCAGGTACGAGCGGGAGAGACCCGTCAGCGCCGCGGGCAAGGACTGGGCATGGGGGCCGCCGGGGCGGGCTCCTCTTCTCTTTCATCCCGGTTCTCGGGAGACTGTGAAGCCTGGGGACTGAGGCTCTGCGGACTCTCTGCGCCCCGCGGCCTCCTGGGCCGTCCCTACCGGCGTCCTCTAAATCTTCTAAAAACTTTCCACGCAGGAAATGTGAGTTTTACAACTTCGCTTGGTCTCTTTGCAGAACTTGGCTTTTTCCTTTCTTCTGTGTGGTTAGGCCTTTCTAGTTCTACTTTCGGCACACAGATATTTTGCAGAACTTCCTCCAAGTTGGGAGCATTGGGAAGGCCTTAGTATCCAGTAAGAAGAGAGCGTGAGCTGGGCCAGCGCCGATGCCAGAGGGTGGGGAAATGCTGTGTGCACCTGTGTGTAGGGTCTTGTGTATTTGATTATGAATACTAGTGTAGATGTACCTAACCTGTGTAGGGAGAAGGCTCTGTCCCTCAAATCAAGGGCAGCAGAGGGGAGAGAGGTGGCAGGCCCTAGGGGATCCAGTGGGGAGAGAAATCTGAAAATGTTTACCCAAAGGGCCAAGGGAGTGGAGTGCTGCTCTCTTTTTCTTCCTTCCTTCTGTCTCCCAGGGCTGTCAACTCAGCTCTGACTGCCCTTTAGGTGCCCTGCTGATGTACAGGGGTGGGAAGCCAGGCACCCAAGTTTAGTTTTGGACTGCGGGGGAGGGAGAGGGTTGGATCAGGTTTCCAGAGTTTTCCAAATAATTCCACGGAGGTCAGAACCTAATTCGAGGCCTTTCTGTTTTTTTTTTCCTCACTCCTCACCTTTCCCAAATCTCATTCCTTGCTCCCCCCTCCCCCAGTTCAGGTTCCAGTTGATTCAGCTGATAACCCAGGTCCCACCCCCAGCTCTACCCTTGATCTAGCTTCTCGACCTAATCCCTGGGCTCTGCCCAATTCCCCTCCTAAGGCCTCGTCCCCACTAGGAAACCTGAACCCCCAGGAGTGTCAACTGTGGCCACCTGAGCTTTTAGGGCTCTGGGCAGACCCTCTGCACCAGAGGTTTAAGTAGGGAGATCAATAGCAAACAGTTGTAATGATCTAATTAATTATGGCAAAATTAAAAGCGAGTACAAAATCAATCTCTGATGGTGTTGAAGATGGAATTCAATTGAGAGCCCATCTGTGCACCCCCTCGACCGTATAAATATTCAGCCCAAGGACAGACCTAACGTCTGGGCCTTCCTGGGAACCTCTCTCCCCTTTCTTCCTCTCCTGCACAGGGCTTTCTCTCCCTCACTCTTTCTGAATCTGTTTTGCTTCTTGATGCCTCCTAGCCCCACCCCTCCTTCCTTCCCTGTCCCATTTGCTCAAGCTCCTGAGACTCCCGCTTTTCCATCTTCCCTCCGGGCAGGGCTCTGCCTGCATTGAGGCCTGAGTTTTTTGAACCTGGTTCCCAGACCCAGCAGGTCTCCCAGCAAGGCCTCTAGGCCCCTCTCCAAGACTCGGGAAAGAGAAGACAGTGTGATGAGGGGCAACCTTGAGTGCCTGTCAGGGTCCTCATTCCAAATTTCCTGGCGCTCAGGAAATTCCAGAGGAGACCAGGGCTCTCTTCACTTACTCAGGGGCGCCTGCGCCTACCTGTGCCTGGCGGGTTAGGGCAGCCGCTCCCCTGGGGCCCGTGGTACTGCGGCCGGAGGCCCGGTTCCACACCGCGCTCCCTTTCCCTTCCCTCCTTTCCCGCCTTTACCGGTGCGGGGCTGGTGTTCCAGGCAGCAGCAGCTCCGGGAAAGGTGGGGAGGAGCTGCGGCGCTGGGCAGGAGACAAGGCTGTGTCCGAGAGAAGAAAAACGCCCTTCGAGGCGGCCCCACCAAGCAGAGCTGCGGAGTCTTCTGCCCTCCCAGCCGCCTTCTCTCTTTGCCTCTTTCTCTTTTGACCGCCTCCTCCCTCATTTCTTCGGTAGCCGCATTTGGCCGGGGCACAACTCCCGGGAGGCCCTGCCTCCCCTAGACAGCCCCAGAGCCCTTTTGGACCCCATCCGACTAGTTTAAAATGACAATGACAGACGCGCGTGACCGAGCGTGCCTGCCGGATACCGCGGTGCAACTGCCCCGCAGCCGGGTTTGCGAAGGATGCGGGTTTTACTTAGTCTGGCTGAGCCTGTTCTGGAGCAGCGAAAACCATCAGGAAAGGGCGTGGGAAGGAGGAAGGGGATTGAATCAACAACTATGGCAATGGTGGTCTTCAGCGATTGCTGCCTATACCCCAGAACTTATAAAAACAAGCAGTTTATTCGATGTCCTCCCTTTTTCTCGGCTGCCCTGTCCCAGCCGGGTCTCTGGCTCTCTGACGCTGGTCTCTGCCTTCTGGGGCCCTGAGCTCCTTCCCTAGCCTGCACCGAGTTCCCAGGTTTCTGTCTACCTTGGGAGACTTCTCCCTCTCCCCATTGGGGCACCAGGCCCTCAGAGCCTGGGGGAGACACAGCCTGACGCCTCCCGGCCCTCTTTTGCCAGGCCTCCTCACCCCGTTATTAATTGCTGTGTTGACCTGCAGGATTGATTGGCAGCCCCGCTGGAAGAGGCTGCCGAGGCCTTGGCCTCGGAGCAGCCTCAGCAGAGGGCGGGGGGCGGGGGGGGAGGGGTAGGTGCTGGATAAGGGTCCCGAGCTCTCATCTCAGCCCCGCCTGGAACACTATCGTCTGCCTAAACACACTTCGACACCCCCTCGCACTTTTTACACACCCTCACAACACTCAAGCGCACTCCCACGATCCCCTTATCCAGACGCTCAGCCCCCGAAGAGACACATCAGAAATTCCCCTTAATTGATTCAGAAATTGAAAGGGGTTTCCTTCCTCCAACAGTTTCTTCAATGTATTCGTTATCAGCGGGTCTAGACCTCCCAACTGGTCTAGACGGTGGAGCGAACCCCTGGGACCTGAGTTTTTTTCTTTCCATGATTTACTTTGCAGCTTTTCTTTTTAAAGAAACAGTTACAGAAAGTTATGAAATAATTCTGGATGCAGGTGACCCTTAAAGTCTCAAAACCAAAGCATTTTTTTCCAGAAAGAGACCCTGTCCTGGCTCCTGAGGGATTCTGTTCAGCTCTTTTGTTTCAAGTTTGGGGAACGGACGGCTCTGGATCTTGGAGGGCAGAGGCTGGCAGTCGCCTGGGGCAGGGGTCTCACCCTACAGCGAGGGTCCTCCTTCTCCCTTTCCCAGCGGGCCTAAACCGTCGCGTGCGCGCGAACCCCCCCCCACACACACACGGCCCCCACAGCCACACCAACTCCCAACAACACCCCTAACCCCGACCCGAAGCCCCAAGACCGCGGGCCAGGAACCCCCGGGACGTCCAGGCTCCAGGCTGGACGTGGGCAGAGGCGGCAGGAGTGGACAAACCCAGGCGGGTCCCAAGACGCCCCTTTCCTCGGGCCTCTTCCTGTCTCAGCCAGCCGCTCTCGCCCCCAGTTCCTTCTCCCTAGCGTTCGAATCCTTTGTCTCCAGCCACCTCGCAGCCTGCCCCCCCCTCAGCGGCCCTGCCCTTCGGCCTCCCGGTCTCGCTGGCGGGTCCCCCTGCCTTACCAGCTCCCGGCTCTGGCGCGCTCTCCGCCCGCTCCTCACATCCACACAGCTGTTGGGAGAGGAGGAAGAGAGGGCGGGTGCGCCGCGGATGGATCCGAGGCGGTAGATTTGGTGCCTGCTCGCAACTCCGGGAAACTCAGCCCGGTCCTCCCGCCCCTCTCCAACTCTCCCCAGCGCGGCCCGGCCGCGACCGCTCACCCGCGGGGCCCCTTCCTTTCCTGTATCTCAGCTGTGGCTGTTTCGCTCCCTGTGGTCTCCCCACCTCTGGAGTGTGCTCCCCTGGCCCTGCACTCCGCTCCCTTTCGGCTGCCCCCGCTGTCGCGTGCCCCCACCCTCTGCAGGTCCCTTGGTCGCGGCGGCGATGAGGGTGGCGGTAACGCCGGGGACGTCCTGGGTCAGCCTGCACTGTCTCCCTTGACCACAGCCCGATGAGGCCGCGGGCTTCGGGCCGGGCTGCTAAGAGAGTTAATCATTACTTCGCCACCAACTCTCAGCCTCCCTCCGACTCTTTCGCCCTGCCTAGGGGAGGAGGGGAGGGGACAGCTGGCCAGGTGGGGACTTCGGCTCCGCACAAACCAGCCTCTTCAGGCCCTCCAGAGACGGGTGGTGCCTTCTCAGTTACCCCAGGCCCTCTTAAGGCCTCTTTCTTCCCCTCCTGTCTCTCCCTCCCTCAAGCCTCCTCCCAGGCAGGCCTCTCCCCACCGTCTCCTGTCCGTCTGGCTTTGACTGATTAACTGCAGGTCCTGGGAGGACCAACTTTCTTTGTTTGGAACCGGACCGGACGGGATTTCCTTCCCTAGATCTCCGCCAATGGGCCAGCTCCTCCCGACGGTTTTGGCGGACTGGCTGAAGAGGACTGTGCCTAGAGGCTACAATTAACCTGGCTGTTGGTGGTGATGGTTGGGGGTGGGCAGTGAGGAATTTAACCGACCCTCTAGCAGCTGCGCTGGTGCAGTTGAGGGTGGTGGTGGAGGAAGTGGGAATGGAGGAGTGGCAGGAGGGCTAGACTGAGAGAACGGGAAACCTGGACAGGGTGTGGCATAGCCAATGGAAAGGGCAACAAACAAAACAAAACAGGAAAGCTGTGCGCTGAGGAATCCCCAGTAACCTTTATAGGACTGAAGCTGGGTGGAAAACACCACCTCCTGCCCTGTCTAAGCACTCAGATCCCTCCTTTACCTCCTTGTGGAAGGGTAAGAGTTCAGAAAGCTGGGCGTTTACTCCATCCTCTACTAGACAGATGCCTGAGTGCAAGATCCCTATTGATGTGCTCCATGGAGTAGTCAAGACCGGCGTAATCAACCCCATTTTACAGGTGAGAAAACTGAGGCTCAAAGAAGCAAAGGGACTATGTATGTAGTGGCTGTCACTTTTTCCTGAAGGCTGTGGGGTGAGTGGTCCCTTTAGCTGTGCAGAGGACCATGGGTAACAGGGAGGGGGTAAAGGCTGTGTCGAGTTCTGAGCCACGAGTACCAGGGCCTCACTGGGCTCCTAGCCCTTGAAGCTTGTTCTCTGTTGGACAGGACCTTCGCTCTTACTCTCTAGACTTGCTGGCCGGGTTTCTCCCAGCTTCACTATTTTTTCAGCCTCCTAGTAGAGTGGCCCATGGACAGCAGCCACCTGGCTGGCCCGTGCCACTAAGAGGCAGCTTTGGTGGCCAAGTGGCTTGCATTGTCATTGCTCCTCAAAGGGCCTGTGAAGGGCCTCAAAGGGCCTGTGAAGGGCCGGGCAGGTCGCGAGGACCTCTTGTGAGGGGAAGCTTGATTAAAGGGGGAGGAGTGCTGGAGGATAAAGGCCCAGCAAGTGTGCCTGGACTCCACAGGACCAACAGACCCAGCGGGCGGGGCCAGCTGGGAGTCGGGCCCCCCGGGCTTCACGCGGGGAGCCCAAATATTGGGAACAAAAGCAGGAAAAGAAGAGTGAGAGCAGGAGGGAGGGAGGGAGCGAGGAAGCAGAAATTAGGGGGTCTTAGATGAAAAAAAACAAAGTAGCTTTAGGGGGAATGTGCTGTGGAGTGTGAAATTGCAGCCCATGGTGCTCCATATTGTACCAGAAGCTCTTCCAAAAAAAAAAAAAAAAGCCGTCCTCCAACGTGACCAGAGGGCCAGGGGGGAGGGGCGGAGAGAGAATGGGGAAGAGGAGGGGGAAAGGGCCGGGCAGGAGCCGGTCAGGCCTCTCTGCAGAGGAGGCCGGGGTGTGAGCTTCGGCTGCCTGAGATCTGACCGCGGAGGGTTGCGCCCTGGGGTGCACTGGGACCCAGAGGGCGAGTGAGCCTCGGTGGTCGGCCCTGGAGTTCGGTTGTCAGAACTTTTTTTCCTTTTTGGTACTGACTTTCAAAAGTGGGAATAATCCAGAAATGAAGCTCGGTTGCGAAGCTGCCGCTCTGCTCTCCCTCTCTCCCCTCCTTCCTTTCTGCTTCTCTTCCCTTCGGACTAGTTTTCCCCCCTTGGTTCTAAACAGCTTTTTCCCCCCTGAACTTTAATGCGTTTAATTTGGTCCGCGCTGTGGGGAGCATTTCCTGGGGAGATGCATTTAATTTCAGAATTTCTAAATCCCTAGCTCCCCTAGCCGCTCCCCGGGAAGTGGAAGGAGGAAGGCAGGTCCGGGCCACGGGGGAGGGGCGCGGCTGGGATGCTCCTGCAGCCCCCGCCCTCCCCACCCAGGCTCAGCCGCCTTCCCAAGCTGCTGGAGGCCGGGAGCCTGGACTCCGGGTCAGAGCCCTGCAGGGGTGGGGGAGGCAGCCACGCCTCTGCCTTTTCTCGCCACCGCAGAAAACACCCGGGCCAGGGAACTGGAAACCGGAAAACGGGTGAAAGCGTTTCTGGAAGGGAGCGGGAGCGAGTGGCAGCGGACTGGGTCTACAATGGCACTTCACTTTCTCACAACACGCCCAGAAACGCATTTGAGAGCCCAGGAGTTGCACTCGGCTTGGCTTGGGGCGCCGGTGCGTGGGGACATTCGAGGTGTGGGGTGCTTATCCGCCACCCCGACACCTATGCCCAGGCAGAGCGGGCGCGGCCCAGTGGGACAGCCTGGCCGGCAGTAGCTCGGCCTGCAGGGCGGAGGCAAGGCTGGGGGCCACCAGGCGCCTGGGCAAGCCTGGCAGGGAAGGGAGCCGAGAAGGCAAAGGAGCTGAGATCCACAAGGAAGATTTATTGGGCAGATCAGATGCACAGAGGCGGCTAATGAAGCAAATCCCGAGATGGGTATCAGAGCAACTCCCCAAAAGTTTATTTGCCTTTAAATTTCCGCAGGGAGGCGGGCGCCTTGTTTGAAGTGTAAATGCCCCTAGGTTGGGGGGTGGAAGGGCCGCTTTGAAAACACCAGAGAGAAAAGGTTCATTTAGAGGCAGACGGGAAAAGCAACCAACCCTGACAGGTCGGAGCCCGGGTAGTGTTTGGGGTTGGGTTGTTTTCTTTCTTTCTCTTTCTTTTCCCCTTTCCTCTTCTTTCTTCCCTTATTTTCTTTCTTGCTCCCCCCACCCCACTTCTAGACTCTACAGAAGAAAGAGAACAGAAGAGGGGGAGTCAGAGGAGCGGCCAGTGACTGAATAAAGGCCAGCCCTTCCTCCTGGAGCCCTAGAAAGCAGAACTTTGGCGAAAAGGGGTTCTTAATCACTAGGCAGCATTGCTCGTTGACTTTCTAGACCCAGGAATGGGCTGGAGCTAAGGAGAAGGGGGCCAGAAGCCGGCCTGTGGGGGGGGGAGGGTGAGTGTCCAGCTAGTGCGGTGCTGGGGAGAGGGTCCCAGGAGCAGGGGGGCGCCTGGGCTAGCAGGGGCTACCTGGGAATCAGACTACTGGAAGGGTCTTGACTCATCAGAGGGTGCAGGTGAAGGACAGGTGTGTGGGAACAACTTCCAGCATACCTGGTGCATGAAGTCCCCTTCTCTACAAAATGGAAAATCCTTCCAGCCCAACATGTGAAAATGGTGTGGGCACCCACATTTCACGGTACTTGTAACATAGGGATCTGTCTAGTGGTTCTAGAAAAATCTGTGTCTGTGTGGAAGGGGGGTGGTTCTACTCACAGCCTCCAATAGTTCAGATGCCCGAAGACAAATTCCTGGATGACCAACATGGAGAGACCTGGGGCAAGGGTTACTTTAGTTCCGAACGCCTCTAATTAAAGACCCTTTCTCAACGTTCCTTTCACCCCAGTTTTGGGTTAATTGCTTCCCAGAAGTAAAGCCAAGGCTGTGCTGGCTAATACTACCTGAGCTCCCTTGCTCTCTAGGCTGGAAGCTGTTCTCTTTAGGCTGCCGGGACTGTTTTCCTTCTTCGCTCCCTACGCGAAGTTAGTGCGGGTTCGTGGGATTGTGAGGCCAAAGCAAACCCGGGAGCGCCATCTGCAGGCCTCGAGAGGAAGAGACTGACCTTAGGGGCTGGGCCCTTCGCCTTCAACCTCTAGCCCAAGGGAGCCAACCTGCCTAGCCACCCAAGGGAAGTGGGGTGGTGGGCTGGGAGGGGCAGGCGGGGAGGAGTTTTTTCCTCCCAGACTTTAATCCGCAGGTGCATTAGGTTTATCGGGCTCTGGAGGATACAAGAGGGAGGGCAAATACCAGGATCCCGGTGGACCCAGGCCCCTCAGGAGTGAGAGGCTCAGAACCCCGTCCCACTGAGCCTGACCTCAGCTCCTCTTGAGTGAGGAATAAGGGCGTCCCGAAAACCTGGGTAGTAGTAGTCAGGCTGAGTCAGGCAGGTGCACCTCTCCCCATCCAATCTGCCGCCCAGGCTCCGGCCAGAGGGAGAGGAGCGCGAGTCCGCGGCGCTTCCGCGGGGCGCCCGGAGCTGCAGACAGGGTCTGGAGGAACCTCGGATCCGGGCTGCAGGAGCGCGGCACAGGCTTCGCCTAGCCGCCCTTTCGAAGACCCAGGGTAGCGGGGGGGGGGGAGGAGGGGGAAGAGAGAGAGAGATAGAGAAAAGAAAGATGGGGGGGGGGGGGGGGGGGAGGAAGCGAAGGAGGGAGAGAGAGTTAAAACATCAGCTGAAGTGCCAAGATGATTTATGAGACGAAGGAAAATATTTCATAAAGATCTCCCGGATATTCTGTACTTAACCAGTTAGGAGACAAAGGGCTTCTCCTGCCTGGTGCGTGCGAGCGGACCCCAGCGAGCAAGGGATCGAGTGCCGGCAAGAGCCGCGGAGGCTCTGGCAGGAGTGGGGCCGGCCCCGCGCTGCGCCTCCTGCGCTCGCTCCGGATCCACCAAGCTAGCAGCGGGCGGCGCTCAGCCGCCTGCGCAGCCTCCTCTTCTCCCCAGCCGGGGAGAGCCAGCCTCGTCTCCCGCATTCTCTGCTGTCGGCGACCTGCCCCTCCGCACTGTCTCCCTCCCTTGGCCTCCTCCCCAGCCACCCGAGGGTTCAGGAACCAAGTCCCCCTGCTCTCCCGCCTTCCGCCGGGTCCCACCCAGGCAGGTGGGTACTCGCCGGAGGTCTCCAGCTCGATTCTAAACCAAGCGTCTGGACTGCCCAGACCTGGTGGGCAAGGGAACTGGGGAGGCCCTACGCGCAGTCGCGCGTGGGACAGGAGAGGACAAGACAAACAGCTGGACACTTTTCCGTGGAATGAGAAGTGGGGGAGATGCATGGGTGGGAAGGTACCTCCGGAGGGAAAGGCCAAAGGGAAGAACCAGAAAGAGAGGGAGAAAGAGCCGGGAAGGAACGGAAGGGAACTCAGAGCCGAGGATGGTGGGATTGGGGCTAGGAATGCGGACTGGGCCCGGGGCCGCCTGGCCCAGGCGGGCACTGGCCGGTGGATTGCAGGGCTGGGCGAGTTAGAACTGAGAGCCTGCCTTCAGAGTGCAGCGCGCTCCGAGGCCCTCTGTCGTTACCTGAATATTCATTAGACTGGCCGCTCTTTATCCTTATCTAACGTTTATCTTATCGGCGAGTTTCGTTTCTCAGTGTAGTTTTAATCCTGGGCTCCCATTCCCCCTCCCCCGGCCCGCTCCCCTCCCTCCCTCTCCCTGCGCCCGCTGCTCCCTCCTTCCCTCCCTCCCATTTCCCCCTCCTCTGCCCTCCCCTTGCGGGCACCGGAGTGACAGGCGCGGGGCCCTCCTCGCCGAAGCTCGG
Organism: Cebus imitator; assembly: GCF_001604975.1. Lineage (NCBI taxonomy): Eukaryota > Metazoa > Chordata > Mammalia > Primates > Cebidae > Cebus > Cebus imitator. The sequence continues at coordinate 3,357,105 of NW_016107386.1, read as the reverse complement.
GGCTCCGGCGCTGGCGAATCACAGAGTGGTGGAATCTATTGCCTTTGTCTGACAAGTCATCCATCTCCCGGCGCGGGGAGGGGGAGCGGGTCTGGAGGGGGCTTTGCAGCTTTTAGAGAGACACACACCGGGAGCCCAGGCTCCAGTCTCCGGCCGAGTCTTCTCGCAGCCGCAACCCACCTGGGGCCAGCCCAGGGCTGCCAGCGCAGCTCGGCTCCCTCCCTCCCTCCCTCCCGGCCCTTCGGCCGCGGCGCCTCGCGCCAGCCTTTTCCGGGGGCGGGGGCCCGGCCCGCGCCGCTCCCCTCCCGCAGGCGCCCTCTCGGACATCCCCGGGATTGCTACTTCTCTGCCAACTTCGCCAACTCGCCGGCACTTGGAGAGGCCCGGCTCCCCTTCCGGCGCCCTCGGGCCGCCCCCGCCCCGCGCGCTCTCGGACAACCGCCTCTTGGATGACCAGGTTCCAGAGGAGCTGAGCGAGTCACCTCCCCCGCCCGGCTTCAGCCCTGGCTGCAGTCGCCGCACGAGCCATGCGCCCCCAGTGCCCCCCAGCCCGGCCCACCGCCCCGGGGCCACTCTGCTGACCGCCCAGCCCCGAGTCCCAACGGTGGCAAGTTGCGGCTACTGCGGTTGGAAGCTCCCGCCAGCCCGGAGGAGCCCCAGCGGGGAGCTCAGCACTGCGCCCCTCGCCCCCGCGCTCCCCGCAGCAGCCGGGCGCTCACTCACCCTCCCTCCCCCACCGTCCCTCCCTTTTCTCCTCAAGTCCTGAAGTTGAGTTTGCGAGGCGACACGGCGGCTGCGGCCGCGCTGCTCCCGCTCCTCTGCCTCCCCATGGATATGCACTGCAAAGCAGACCCCTTCTCCGCGATGCACCGTGAGTACCGGCGCCCGGCTCTTGTCCCAGCTCGGGGCTGTCCTTCCCAACCCTGTCCGGTTCCAGCGTGGCCCCGGCCCCCCGCACTCAGGTCCCATCTTGGAGGCCACCCTGGCTTCTCCTGATCCCTCCTTTCGTTCTTCCTCTTTACCTTGCCTGGTGTTTCTAATGCCTCCAGCTTCTTTTCCTGCCTTCTGTCACCCATGCTTACCTCTCTGCCTGCCTGTTTTCCTACCTTCCCTTGTGCCTATCACTTGCCTTTGCTCCTTCCATCCGCTCCTTATTAGGTCATGGGATCCACAGCTCCGGAGTCCTGGTTCCAGCCGCTCTCTCCCTAGTCAGCCTCTTGCCCTGTGCTGGGGGAAAATTAGCAGGCAGTTTTCAGGGTGTTGTTTTGTTGTGTTTTCTCTTTTCTCTCTCCCTCTCTTCCTCTGTTTGCCTCCCTGTCTTTTCTCCCCACATCTTTGTCTTTCTCAAACTCAAGAGTTGTGGGGTTCAGGAGACTCCAAGAGTGGTCAGCCTCAGTGTCAGGACAATTGGGCAGACGAGCATGGGGGTGGGGTGCCCCCTTCTGACCCTCATCTCTCAGCATCTCCAGGCCCTTCCAGCCCAGCCGAGGCTTCTTGTGAGATGGTTTGAAATATTTCCTTCCTCTTCCTTTCTTTCCAACCCCACTTCCCTGAGCTTCCCCTTCCCTTCACATTGGGAATCTGAGGTTGTCAAGACGCGATGGTCATCTTTCCCTGCCTCTGCCTGGGAGATGCTCTAAAAACAAAGAGGGGTTCGGAGAAGAAATCGAAGTCAGGGAGAGAGCGAGCAGCGCAGCCTTCCAGGTGGGCCCGGCAGAGTGCAGCTCTGCTCTCAGCTCTGGAGGCTACTCGCCTAGCCTCCCACTCCACATTGAGGATCCTGCAGCCAACAACATGGCCAGGGGGTCAGCAAAGAGCAAAAAATGAGGGGGAAAGAACAAAAGGAAAGCAAATGCCAAAGCTGGGGAGAAAGGAAGAGAAATCCAAACAAGGGAAAGGAAATTTAAAAAAGAAAGTTGAAACAATGTTACAGAGGAAAAGGGAGAAGGGGAGAAAAGAGAGAGTTATTTTAATGAAACTTGAATTTAATTTATACCAGTCTTTAGCTTGAAAAACTATTCCTAAATTTTTTTTGCAGGCTTTTTTAAAAAGATAAAATTCTAAATAGTAAACTCCTCCCTGTCTGCAGATTAATAATTAAGGATCATTTGTAACTTTTCACAAGGAAACTTTAGACCTGGCTTGGACCTGTGCTTAGGACAAGAGAGGCGAGGAGGGAGAGCTGTGCTTTTCCTAAGCATATATTTAGCATTACGGGGTGGGGTGGGGAGTTAAAAATACTCCTGGGATAAAATATATTTTCCTAAGTAATTTCCAAGCGCAGGAAAGCCACGCCGAAGGCATCAGGCCGCCGCGGGTCTCGGCAAGCCAGCCGAAAAGCCTCGCTCCTTTTCGGGAGGAGTGGAACCGGGTCCACAAGCCGTCTTCGCGCAGCCAGCCGGCCTCGCGGCCCGGCTGCCACAGCTCTCGCTCTCCTTTCTTGCGGATTCCGCTGGGGATCCGCCCGAGTCCTGGCTGCCTACCGGGAGCCAATTTGAAACCCAAAGGGGAGCACTGCCCAGAGGAAGGTGGTCGGAGGGAGACAGCCGCAGCGCGGACCCGCTGGCCGGTTCACTGGCGGGTGAGACACCGCAGCCCGAGTGGGTACCGGCGGCAGTGGCGCATTCCAGGCCCGACTCAGGGCCGGCTCGCGGAGGTCCCCCAGCCCTGGACTTCCGTCTTGGCCCCTTCCCATCCCCACCCCTTAGATTGGGGCTGAGGGGCCGGGCCTGGAGCCCGGGGAGGCTGAATTATTCATCTTTAATCTGCCCGCAGCTGCCGCCTTTTCATACCGGTAACGCGAGTTCTCCCGGGGCCTAAATTATTGATGGTTGGGGTTTGGAGGGAGGGGAGGGGTGAGGAGCGGGGCTAGAGATAGGGAGATTAAAGGGATGGGCACGGAGGTAAAAGGAGAGGTGCCAGTATCTCCCAGCAGCCCGATCAGAGGCCTTTCCCCAGCGGTGTCACCCAAGCTTGCTCTAGGTCCCCCCTATGAAAGGGATGGGATGGAAATGAGGGGGTCACAAATGTCCCCGCTTTCTCCGAAACTCGCGTGAGGCCAGCGGGGCAGGGGCTGCAGGTTGCGGGCCCCGGCCGACCCGACTCGGCCGCTAGAAGTCTCCACGCTTGGATTGCTCAGTAACTGCGGCTGCGGGTTGATCGCTCTGGGTGCAGGATTTCTAGACTGCTGTAGGCCAGGGAGAATGGGGCACCAGGAAGCACCCTCAGGCCTGGCACCCAGTGGCCGCCTAGGCTCCAAGATCGGGAGCTCACGCTGGAGCCTGGCTGGAAACCCCGTGCCCTTCTCTTGGCCGAGAGAGCAAACGCCCGAGCCACTCAGTTTCCTGGGAACCTGCTGAGGTCTGAGGAGTCAAAGGGACGCGAATCGGGCTTGGGCCAGCTACACAGGGCGCCCCGAGAGTTATCAACCCGCCGGCACGGCCTGTGCCGTGCCACCCGGGCGAGACAGTGGGACCCAACTAAGCCCTGCGCGGTGCGGCAGGCAGGCAGGCGAGCCCAAGCAGCCGGCATTCTCCGCCTGCTGCCTGGAGCGGCTCTCGGCTGCCTCCGGGTCGCTGAGCGCAGCAGACCCCGGGCCCCTGCCTCTTCCGCCTTCCTTTCTCCACTTTAGATACTAAAGAGGTGAGGAGGAGACACCACCCCCCTACAGATAAATAACATTAGAAAAACTCCCCATCTAAAATAAACAAGACAGGATACGAGGTAGAAAAATTGCGATTACAATTTAATACTTTTTAGGAAAGAGGCAGAGAGGAAAGGGGTGTGTGTGTGTCAGGCACTTATCCCCTCTCTGTGATGGGAGCTCGGATGAACAGTCAGCCGAGCCCCAACTCCCCCATATCGTCCACCTCCAAGCCCCGAAAGGGCGGGCAGCTCCCTGATTGCCTGCGGCTCAGGCGGGATGCTGTTTCGCACGATCCCATCCTCTGCCGGGCCCTTCCTCTCCTCGATTTCTAACACTCTTTCCGCTGGCATGAATTCCCCTTTGCCATTTTTCTCCCCCTCTTCCCTCTTTTCTGTCGCCCGGTTTCTCTGCAGTCCTCCCTTCGCTTTCTACCTTTCGTTGCACGGCCCGAGTCCTCCTCTCGCCCAGCCCCCAGTCTTCTGCCCAGCGCCCGCACTTCCGCGTCTCTACAGCTGGGCGGGGGTTCCAGTCCCCACTCCTCCGCGTGGTCGTGGGGGTCCACCACCTTTCTTCTCAAGTTCGGGAGCATGCCCTTCCGCCCTGCCTGCTTCCTTCGCACGTCCCGGGCCGCGGACCCTGACTAATGGCCGGTCCCTGCTGTGTGTGGGGTGTTGTGTTTTTTTCTTGTCTCTCCCCAGCAGGGCACGGGGGTGTGAACCAGCTCGGGGGGGTGTTTGTGAACGGCCGGCCCCTACCCGACGTGGTGAGGCAGCGCATCGTGGAGCTGGCCCACCAGGGTGTGCGGCCCTGTGACATCTCCCGGCAGCTGCGGGTCAGCCACGGCTGTGTCAGCAAAATCCTGGGCAGGTGAGGGCTTCGCAGCTGTCCCGGGAGACGCCCTGCCTACTTCCCCAGCCAGTCCTGGGTCTCCAGCCCCAGGACTTGGCTAAAAACCCAATGCCAAGTGGAAGAGGGAGGTCCTCAAAGGGGCCTGGAGAGGTGCGTCTTTTGGAAAGAGTGTTCAGATGGTGGCCAAAGACCCAGGAGCGAAGGTGGAGCAGGGTCACCCAGTGCCTGTCGTGCTTCTGGTCCCTGGTGAGAAGGCATCCCGCTTTTGGCTTCGGAAAGGGAGGAATGACTTTTCTAATGGAGTTAAGGCAGACATGGGGTGGGGGAGACAGTAGAGGAATGGGGTGGAGTGAAAATGGGTCCCCAAGAGGAGAAGCAGCAGCATTTGGGAGACAGGCGTGTCCTGGTTCCCATAGATGCTCTGCGCCCAGTAGGAAAAGGCTGGAGGTTGTGCCTCAGCCCTGGCCTCCCTGAGATGTTGCAGCGCGGCTCCCAAATGAAAGGCTGAGATTTCACACCCACGGGTGTCTATTCGGGCTGGCGTGCACCCAGCCCCTGGTGTAGCCATCTCCCCAGAGGGATGGTCCCCCTTTTTCTCCTCCTCCATGGCACTCCTCATCCTAGCCAAACACCCCCAGGAAGTTGGCTCAGCCACACTGGGTCTTTTCCCTTCACACTGCTGTCTTGGTGGGCGGGAGAGTGGCTCAGCAGCTCTGGAACCTGCAGCCCCCCTGCCCCGCCACCATCCGCTTCTGGCTGACCCCGCCGGCTTTCCCGGCGCAGGTACTACGAGACAGGCAGCATCAAGCCGGGTGTCATCGGCGGCTCCAAGCCCAAAGTGGCGACGCCCAAAGTGGTGGACAAGATTGCTGAATACAAGCGACAGAACCCGACTATGTTCGCCTGGGAGATCCGAGACCGGCTCCTGGCTGAGGGCATCTGTGACAATGACACAGTGCCCAGCGTCTCTTCCATCAACAGGTGAGCAAGCCACTCAGGTCTTCAGGGCTGGACTCCAGCTCCTGGCTCCTGCCTGCAGGGGTGTTCCACACCCAGTCTCTGCTCTTTTTCCAGCCTCTGCCCTTTCTCCCTGCTCCCAGCCAAAATCCTTCCGTCAGGGAAAGAGGACCTGTGAGGCAGAGAGATAGACAGACAGACAGGGCTGTCTCCAGATCAGGGCTGGGTATTCCCTGCCAGGCTTCTCCCGCTGGCGTCCTGGAAATGAATCCAAGTGTTTGTGGTAATTAAGACTCCAAGATTACGAGCATCCAGCCTTGGGATCTAGAGACAATCACAGCCTGCAGCCGGAGCCTTTAAAATGACCAGTGTCTATTCATCCCCTCCAAACAGACTTCTCTTTCTAAAGGCTGCTCCTTACCCAGGGGCAGCCGCCTGTCCTGGCTCCCCCACCCTCCCTGCCAGCCCCCACAAAGCTCACCTCCCAGGAGCTGGTCTTGCTAGCCAGCTCCACACAAATTTCCGGCCTGTAAGCTCTGGGATCTGGGCTTGCAGAACAAAAGCCAACCACCAGCCAGCAACTGGCAGGGAGTAGAGGAGCTGGACAAGGAGGGGGTGCCAAGCAGGGAGGGAAAACTCCAGACTCTGAGACAGAAACTCAGGTGATACCCTCGATCACCTAAGGTGCCTGTCTCCAGGCTGAAGTCTTTGCACTGATGACAGGCGCACACATGTGGGGACAACACAGGGCTGAGTCAGCTTGACATACAGGATATTTAGATCGCCTAGTCTCCAAACCACTCCAGTGTGCTCTCTGGGAGAACACATATGCACATTGCACAAACATCCACCCTAACCAGTGTGCCAATATGCCTATCTGTGGTAGCTATAAAACATACAAGCAGCAGTGGGCTCAGGAACCCAGGCTGGCTTCAAGATCACAGAACTGTATGAACTGACAGTTATTCACAGAGTCCCGGCACAAGTCACACTCCAGTCAGAAGCAAGTCCCACACGGCCTTGCCCCCCCAATTTAAGATACCCCAAAATGAAAAGAGAGCTAAGCATTTCATACCTTTGTTATTCTTTGCATTCTTCATAAGCTCATTATCAGGACAACTAATAATTCAGATGGTGCCTTATTCTGAAACTGGCAACACGTATCAATGATTTTTTAAATATTTTGCAAATGATATGGAATTATCCCAAATCATCCTGAAAACAGCAGGTAAAATTAGCTGGTAGAATGTACCTTGGCTAAAGAAGATTCCCTGTGCCACACTCGTGCTGTAATGTATTGCGAGGCGACCCCAGAAATTATCCCAGTGTGTGCCATCTGTATTAAAATGGTTATTCAGTTATGAACAGGGTAACATAATACTGATCAGCTAATTATACACCCTCTGAAAACCCTCCAGCTCCCTGGGCCTAGCTCAGCCAGGTATTGAAAGCATTGTGATTTGACATTCAGATACCTTCCAAAGAGCTGGAGAGAGATGCTGGGTGGTTTGGGAGAAAAATAAGTCCTTTGCTTTAAAAGCCAGAGGAGGACACTGGGGCAGCTTTGGGCTGAGGGAAGAGCGGCACTTTGGGAGGGGAAGGGGACAAAGCATTGTTTTATGAGCCATGTAGAGACTCAGCCACTTGCCTGACTGCTGGTTCTGGGAGTAAGTTGGACCTGAGATCTCAAGAGAAGAACAGCCAAGGGCCAAGAGTGGCCCTGCTGAGCGCAGCGTCGCTGGGACTGGGTGGTGGTCTGCTGCAGAACACTTATGAGAAATGCTTGTTGTCAGTAATAGAATTTGTAAGCCTTTGGAGAAACCCAAGTCATGTGGGGTTTAGGAAATCTGTTTCTCTTGAATGAAGTAGAGGAGTGGTACGACAAGTCAGGCATGGCAGCCCTGTCAACACCCCCTGTCCCTTCTCCCGACAACACACACCTCTCATTGGCTGAGATGATTTGGGAAGCTGGCTTACGCTCAAGTTTGGAAATGCTTCTATCCTGAAAAGCCATGGAGAGAAAGGGCCAGGTGACCCCAGGATCAAGCTCCAGAGGTCTTGAGGTGCACCCACCAGAATTAGGTCTAAGTAGACCACAAGAGAACCACAAGTGAGATGAGGGTGGGGAAAGAGTAGCCTCAGCTTGTCAGCTATGATAGCTGCAGAGCCTGCCCAGCACAGAGCCCTGACACCTGAGGGGCACACAGGCTTCCTCTGGGTGTGGAGAAATAGCTATCTGTGGGCAGGTCTTGCTGGAGATGGAGAAGGAGTAGGAGGAGAAGAACGGGGAAGCCACCAACCACACCTTGGGTCCACAGTGAGGCTTCACGGCTGGCTTTGTCTACAAGGAGCAGGCAAAGTAGTCTCAATTTCACTTTTGGCCAGAATCCTCTCATGGTTCATATTTTGGAAAGAAATCTGGGGGCTTCCCAGTGTGCTGCTGAGTTGGGGCTAGAGAAATCTACCCGGGGTAGGTGGTTTGCTCTGAAGAGGTAAGCTTTATCTGAGGTCTGTTTTTTTCACCCAAAAGTCTCATAAAAACAGGATGTTTCTGCTAGTGCTGTTTATATCAGGAACTTTGCCTTTTCTCAGTTTTGGGAATTCTCACTCACTGTAGGAAGAGCCTGGAGATTTTCCTGTGTGCAGAAAGCGTGGTGCATTAGGGAACCGGTGGTTCTTGAGGTTAGAGCTTTGTTGGTGGTGACCTGCCCACTTGTGTTGGGTGTTTCATAACAGTTATGAGTAAGGTTGTGCATGAGCTGGTGGTTGGCAAGAAAAGAAGTCCACACATGCTCACCCACCTGAGCCAAAGGTTTTTCATCTTCTCCTCCCCAAAACAGATGCTGTCGCTGCACTTGAAATATGCTGTTATGGTTATAAACTAAATTGCTTTTTCATTCTTTAAAAATGGTTTTGGCATTCTCTGATCCTGTTGTGATAAAGGCGTGGCCATCCAGCCTGTATTCTCCACTAGCAAATTCTCAGAAATGCCTCTCTGAACCAGAGGACTGGGTCAGGAAGGCCTCCCCACTCCCACAGACCACTGTCAAAAATCCTGAGGCTTGACTGGGCTGCTTAGCACGTGGAATTTATCTGAATCTTTCTAAATATTGGGTTACCGATGGCTAAGCATGGAGTTGCCAGCTCTTTGGTTTGTACACCGCTGCTTAGAGGGCGGGTGTTTATAAACAGGGGATTTTAGAGCGAATCCTGGTATGGGAAATGGCCTGGAGCAGGGAGAGATGGAGAGAGACCCATGCTACTGAAAAAGGAAAAAGTCACCTAGTTACATCGCTGAGCAATTCTCTAAGCAGGGGGGATTTTCCTGATTATATGCCAGAGTCTTCTGGTCTGGCTGTTACTCTGGGCAGGGAATATGGCTCCTTTGAAAGAACAGGCATAAACCCCAAATAGAGTCTAGGGTTACTGATGATCCCCTGAAGGTGCTCTTTTGGGAAGAGATGGCAATAAGGTGTCACCTAACTTTTTTGGCTTACCTAACACTTTTTGGAGTCAGGGCACTCTCTGCCCCTAGATCTTTGGAGCGAACCCTGCCGGAATCAACTTCTGACGATCTCCCATTACCCATACTCCCTCGTAGCATGTTTGGCTCTAGGTGAGCATGTTCGTTCTCTCAGCAGTGGCAACCCAGGGCTGTGTTAAGGAATTCCATCCTGTGTCATTTGGGTGTCCCTTTTTCTGTCATTCTCAGGTCTTTGAGTCATTCTCAGGTCTTTGTTCCCCTTGGGTCAGGCAGTGGGGTGACAATGGCCTACCAGCTGTTCCTTCAAAGGCTTTCCAAATAAGCTGGGCGCCACTCACCCTGGCCCAGGGAATGTTGAAGATATGTTCAGGGCTATGGTTTGTTTCTCCTGCTCTGAAACTCAGGTTCCAGAATGTTGCCTATTTGACTCATGGACCTGGCTGGGCATGAAGCTGGGCCAGAGGGGTGGTACCGCCCGCCACATCACCATACTTTTGCAGCTGTTTGGTGGTCAGGGCTATTGGTCTCATGGCAAAGAGCCAGGACAAGTTGGAGAGTTAAGAAAAAGACTTCTATGCACAGAGGAGTAGGAGAAACAAGGACAGAGAACTTGCCTTCTGTGGCCCTGAGCCTAGCAGATTGGGCCCGTAAATAGCAGACCAACACACCAGTTTCTGTCGGAGAAGCCTTGCTCACCTGTTCTTTTCCAGAGACAGTCTCCTACGATGAGGTTGCCCATCATTAGAATAACGTTTGAAATAGGGGTGATGGTTGAAATTCTCATTCCTTAAAATGAACTGAAGTTGTCCTCCTGAAAAGCCTATTTTTGTTTTGTAGTTGTTTTAGCCTGGGCTTCCTGGCCCACAGTCTTGTTGGTCTGACTATCTCCCTGTTGGCTGGTTCTGTGAGTGTTGGGGCCACGAAAAGGGTTTCTGGTGAGAGCGATGGCTGGTCGCCCTGTCTTCCCACCTCAGCTGGCAACTCTCAAGAAAAGGCAGACAGGAGGTGCTGGGGCTAACAACAGCTCCAGGTGCATTTCAGAAAGTGATACAAAGAAGAAAAGAGAGGGAAAACCCAAAATAAATAAATAAATAAATAGCATCTCAACTGTTCTGAGAACTCAATAAAACAATCACATCAAATATGAAGAAGTATAAATCTTGAGTCTGCACAGGTAACCTACTCAATTGCTTTTATTATCGCTTAGGCTGCCTCCATTTATTACCGTTCATGGCCTGGGCAAAGGAGGCTGCATGGAGGGTGGTCTCCAGTGCAATTCTACACCCCGGAGAGGCAACAATCAGCCCATACAGCCAGAGATTTCGATGGGAGCCCGGGAAGGGCCCATCTGTCTGCATGAAAACCAATCAATAACTCTGTAACCAGAGCCCTTGTCACAGGGAAATGGACAGCACAACAGTTCAATAGAGGGGCCACAGGGGAATTAGCCAAGTAGAGATGGAGCCAAGCAGGAGCAGCCCCTAGAGAAGGGAAACAGGGGTGCCTGGAGTAGGGGAGATTAGGGAGGGGCGAGCAGTAGCTTCGTATGCGTGTTGGTATTAGATGGGGATTACTGCACAAAATAGACCCAGGGAATGTGCAGCAATGTTGGGAGTTGAGGTGGTAGGGAACATGAGTTTTGGATGGCATTTGGGAAATGGGCTTGTCTGGCACACGGGACAGTGTGACTATGCGTGATGGTATGTCCTTGCAGACTAGAATGTCACAGCTTGTAGAGAAAGAGGAACAATAGTAGTAACTGGTGTGGAAGATTAATGACACTCCCCGCCACCTAAAAAACCCCTCTGAAAAGGGGGTTCCTATGAGCCCACATGGGATGGGGGTCCTGCTTCCCAGTCTTCTTAGCAGGACTGATGAAGGAGCCCCACTGTCCGCTCCCAGCTTCTTAGGTCTCTGATAATAGCTACTCTTCAGGTTGTCTCTTAATACTCAGGTCTATCTTCAGCCCCTCCTTGTGTCTACCTGGAATTGGAGTTTTTATATTAAGAAGAAAATGATGGTGTAAAAGTGGCATGTGTTCCACAGAAATCATACTTCAAGTACCCATACAGCTGTTCTGTTTTTCACTTTCAGTCCAGTATTCAATAAATTGTATGAGATATCCAACACTTTGGTATAAAATAGTCTTTGTATTAGATGACTTCGCCCAACTGTAAGTGTTCTGAGTGTGTTTAAGAGAGGCTAGGCAGACCTATGACTTGCTGTAGATTAGACGTATTCAATGCATTTCCAACTTACAGTATTTTCAACTTATGGAGCCATTACCTTATTGTAAGTTAAGGAGCATCTGTACGCTGAAAATAATTTCTTTTTCACTTCCTGTTCTTTAAAAGAATGTGGTATAGGGGCTGCTCATCTGACCTGCCAATTCTCGGCATCCCTGCTGTTTCTTCCCACATGTCCCCCACCCCTCCAGAAGCCAGGTGTCCAGGGCTCAGATTCATGCAGGGGAAGCAGCTTCAGGTGCAGCTATGCCTGTTGGCTACTGATGCCCAGCTAACAAGTGGAAATATTAGACAGATGAGAAATTAAATCACGTTTGGTTTTTCTATCTACCACTGAACTACTGGGTTGAGGTGGTTTTCTCCTATTGAACAGGCTATTTGTTTTGGGGCTAGGGAGGCATGGCTTGAATGTATTCATGATGGTTTGCAAGTATAGAAGTTGCTATCTTCTGTGTGTGTGGATTTGTGTGTGTGGGTGGGTGTCTACCTATGTCTGCTTTTAGGTGAAAGGCTCTGAGGCCAAGAGGGGAGAAGGGAAGAAGGCCCACAGGACATGACCTGCAGTCACAGACAAGGCTGGACACCTTGTACTTGGGCCATCAGATCAATCGGTGAGCAGTCATTGAGCCATTGGGCGAGGTGGCAGCGATCATAAGGCTAGGCTGAAGGTCCCTCATTTCATAATCTTGGCAAATGGGGCCACATTTTTCTTCAGTTATTTGCACCATAACATTCTGTAGTCCAGTTAACCCCCAATAAGAGGGGCTTTGCTACAGTGATGCCACCTTTGCGATGAAGAGCTGTGCGACCAGCTGTCCATCCTCATTTTGACACTTGGGTCCCAGCCCCGTTGGCAGGATTAGTTAGGGACCAACTTCATAAGCAGCCAAGAAGACGCTCTTCTCCGCACAATCCTTCCCCCAGAGCTGTGGCCCACAGTAGGAGGCATGGTGACAGCACGGGGACATGATGGTGGGCCAGCCTGCAGGTCTTTCCTCAGTAATCCAGGTGTGAGGGGCATAGGGAAGAGTCTTACTGTTCATGAGAAATGCATAGCTGGCCTCTGGAGAAGGCTTGGGGTGTAGGTGAGGCATGATGGCAGAGGCAGCCGCCTTGGGGCCTCCTGAGGAGGGCTGGGCACAGAGGAGCTGCTGAGGATATGGGAAGCTAAAGAAGAATGGTCCAGCCCTGCAGGAGAGGGAGCAGGCCTCCTGTAGGCTGGGAACTCTCAAGTAAGAGAGGAAGATTTTGTGTTTTCTAAGAGAGAAGGAAAGAGGGAGAAAAAAAGAGAGCAGGGCACGGGGAGCAAGTCAGGTGTCATTCTATTTTAGAAAGGTTCGGGTTTATGGCAGGGATGTTGAGGGAAGGAAAGCAGTGCCCGGAAGTCCAGACTGGGGTTTGCCATGATGGAGGCACGCTGTGGCTCCAGGAGTCATGAGCACAAATGACTCCTGGGCCCCAGGAGGGAGAGGCTCCAGAACATGAGATGAAAAGTGGCGAGAACTGGGCAAACAGCAGGTGCACATGCATAGGCTGGGCCTACAGGCAGCGATGCAGGGAGGCTGGATTTTTACAAACTCTGTATTGGCCGGAGCAAACACAGCTTTGGGTCTGATTCTGTCCATGGGCCAGCGTTCAGCAGCCCCTGGTTGACCTAACTGCATGGACTTATCTCTCTGCCTTAGGCTAGGGCAGTAACATCTGTGCAAGTAGGAGGGGATGGGGCATTTCCTGGGTCTCTTAGTCCAGAAGCTCCTGGGGAAGGGAGTGGAGGAGAGATTACGACTCCCTGTAGCGGTGGTGTGGGGTGGGGAGGAGAGGTGGGGTGTGGGCAGGGAGGGGCAGAAAGTGAGGATGATGGCTGGGAGAGTGAGGCAGGAGGCAATGAAGCTGAGAGGTGGAAGGACGGGGCTGCTGGGGATTGGAGCGCATGGCTGAGAGCAGGATGTGGCACTGCAGAGCCTACAAGGGGAGTTGGATCTGCTCCTCCTAGCCGGGGCCCTCGGTGGCCTGGCAAGGTCTTGGGGGTGGTGGGAGAAAGCTGGAGCCCCAGGCAGCTGGTAGTCCAGGCTTATGGGCCCTGAGGAGAGGCCCAGAGGTGGTGAAGGAGAAGGGAGGAGAGGAAGGCGAGCAGGTTTCTGAGAATAGTGTGGAGCAAAGGAAGCGGTATGGGAGGGGAAGCGGCTTGGCTGGAGCTGTGCAGCCCTTTCTGGGAGGGAGTGTGTGCGCCACCTGGCTGCAAGGCAGGTGGGCAGTGCAGAGACTCCAGCCTGGTCCCTGGCAGGCTGGAGAGGGAGAGTGGGAGAGCAGCCACAAGGGAGGGTGGGAGGCCCCTGCCTCCTGAGGGTTCCAGATTCGAGTCGTCTCCACACAGAGCCTTTGTCCTCGCTGCTCTGGACTTCCTCCTCTGCCTACCCTCAGTCCTGCCTGAACCACAGCGATTTCTCTCTGCTGCCACCTGGGAACAGAGCAAGCCAGGGGACAGGACCGGTGGTGGCTCCTGGCAGGGCTGAGGCAGGGCAGCAGGTTTGGAGGGGAGCTGTGTTCACCTTGCAGGCACAGTAGTCAAGAAATCAGAGAGGAAGGATTGGCCAGGACTGGGAGAGAGGGGAGCAGGCAGAAAGGGAGGACAGAAGCGTGAGCCGAGCTTGAGCGTGCCCTAAGCGTGAGCCGAGCACCCCCAAGTGAGCACTGAGGGCTGCTCTCCCTGATCCTGGTGCTCCCTCTTGGCCCTGGGATCTTTGCTGGGCCCAACTGCCCAGCCTATACCTGGCAGGCAGGTGATAGAAAGCTGAAGGAGATGAGGGGTCTGCAGGCAGCTTCTGGCTTGCCAGACCCTCATTCTGCCTCTTCTCCCGGAAGCTTTCATCTTAATTTTGGAGAGCAAGCAGTGGTGCCTGCCTTAGAGTGTTGTCCCAAGAGAAGTTGGTGATGATGTGTTGGGAGCCTCTGTGCATGGTTCTGCTTTGGAAAGAGTACGTGTGCTGGTGGTATCTAGCTAAGCCTGGCTTCCATGCGCAGGGAAGCTGTCTAAATGGCGCTGGCTCCCAGGGAGCTCTCAAAAGGAGTCAGTTGTGTCAAACTGGGAGTTGGTGGCTTGCTACTCAGAAGGCTTCTGGCTAAAGGGATTGTTTGGTCCCAGAATGAAAGTCCCTGCTATCACTTGGATGGCCTGCCTGTTTGGGATGTTGGTGAATGTTCGCTGGAGAGCACACGGTTTAATGACAGTAGACATCCTGATGGGTCCCGACACATCTGGTCTGTGCACATGCACATCTTTGGGGATGTGAACACTTGTGAGCAGTGTGTATTTGCCCTGCTGGATGAGTGAGTCAAGCTGCGTGCGATGGTCAGGCTGGAAGGAGTGTGTAGTGTCGCTATCAGAGACTGGAAGTGGTTGTTTCATGTGTGTCTGCTGCCATCCTCAAAGGGAGCATGTGTTTAGGTAGAGACAAAGGTCAAGACAGTGGCCTCCATTCATCATTTGCAGAGGGAATACCTCGCTCCCTTCCCCCAGTCCCTTACTCTCATTCCTCAGGTTGGCTGGTTGCGGGTAGGGGGCCAATCTCAGTAAACTATAATTGAAGAGTGAGGAGAATCTGATAAGGAAGGCCATCCTTCCTCTAGGGACCAATGGAGGTTTCATGTTCCCCACTCTACCGTGCTTCTTTAAGGAGCTGACACTAGGGCAGGCAGCCTTCCGACCGTGACTGTCTAGAGTCTAGGAGAGCCAGAGAGAAGGGGTTGGGACTCGGGTTCCTTACCCCAGTTGCGATGGTCCTGGGAAACCCTAGCAGACTCCAGATGAGAGCGAGGAGAGGGCAGAAGAGAGATGACAGAAGACAGGAAGAGGGAAGTGGGAGCCAGATGTGATCAACACAGACAGGCCCCACTAAGGCCTAATTTTGGGCCACAGAAATGGACTGTATGTGGTGGGAGGGTTTTTTGTTGTTGTTGTTGTTGTTGTTGTTGTTTTTTAATCAGGAAGGGGCTGTGATGCCGTTTAGCCCATCTTTGGGGCTGAGCACTTAGCTCCTGCAGAGGGTACAGCCCTGGTTGGGGTTCAGCTCCTTCTAGAAACAATGCTCACCCACACTTTCGCCCCCCTGATCTCCCAGCACATGTGCTTTTCCTCTTCCCCCACCCTTGTTTCCCCTGAACTTGGCTCTGAGGATCAGGTAACTCCTGGCCCCAGGGAGATAACCAGGAAGGCCATGCAGACTCCCTTAGGAGATGACCTCCCAGGATGGGTACAAAAAAAGTTGAGAGAAATTCATTTCATGGCCAGTGGCTGCTTAGAAAAGGCGATTCCAGCATCTGAATGTGATAAATGTTAACTGAGCATTAATCGCATTAAAGAGGGCCCTATAAACTTTTCATTTCTAATTAAATTCGTCCAGTGATGCTGCCCAAGCGAGTACTCTGGGCCTTTGTTTATGTGGAAAATTAAAATGCAAATACAATGGGATTTATTTCCAGGGGTGGAGTGATGGGCTGGCCCCTCTGGCTACTGGTCTCCAAGACTGTCAGGCCAGGCGACTGCTTCTTTGGAGGTGCTGTCCCCCTTGTAACAGATTCTTGTGTGAAGGGAGAGGCCAAAGTTCAAGGTCAAGTACTGTTAGTCAATGGGGAGAAGACGTAGAGAGAATTGGAGAGAAGGAGAAAAAAAACAATAGATAACCAGGAATATAGGGAGGCATTGTCCTGGTTTCCCACCCTCCTTCCCCACCAACTCACACCTCTAGGAGAATAGAGCCCCCAAACCTTACTTGTGAATAGCACCACAAGCCTCCTCTGCAGCTATGAGATGAAGGGGTGTATGGGAGCGAGAATTTGGAGGAAGCAGCCCTGCTGGGCTCGGCATGGTGGTCCACACCTGTAACCCCAGCACTTTGGGAGGCTGAGGCAGGAGGATTGCTTGAACCCAGGAGCTTGAGACCAGACTGGGCAACATAGTGAGGCCCACCTCTATTAAAAACAAAAACCAAAAAACAAAACAACAACTAAGTGGCCATCAGGAAGGGTCCAGGGCCTGGATTTATCTCCAGCAGTTTGAGGGTCAGCTGCTGGCCACATTGGGGTTTCACTGTGCTCTTCCTGCCAGTACCAAGTGGCATTGACATGGGGCAGTGAAGCATAGAGGCACAAACCGAGGAGGACATTGTGCATGCATGCCTGCATGCACGCAGCCTCCTTGCACATAAGGAGAGCCAGTTTCTCGTAAGAGTAAACAAATGTTCCTTGCAAGGAGTCCTTTAGCGCCATGATCTCTTTGATGAAAGTGTTAACCCTAAATGCTACTGAATGGAACAATGTAAAGTTACTTCTTTTTTTGAGACGAAATCTCACTCTGTAGCCCAGGCTGGAGTGCAGTGGCATGATCTCGGCTCACTGCAGCCTCCACTTCCTGGGTTCAAGTGATTCTCATGCCTCAGCCTCCAGAGTAGCTGGGATTACAGGTGCATGCCACTCCACCCAGCTAAGTTTTTGTATTTTTGGTAGAGACGGGTTTTCACTGTGTTGGCCAGGCTGGTCTTGCACTCTGGACCTCCAGTAATCCACCTGCCTCGGTCTCCCAAGGTGCTAGGACTGCAGGCATGAGCCACTGCGCCCCACTAAAGTTCCTATTTACTAAAACATAAATTAAGTTGAGGGGAGAGAAAACCCTGCATAAGAAAAATTATTTGGGTACATCAGTTCAAGACACTGAAAGATAGCTATGCATTCTCTGGATAAGGGAGTTGTAAATAGCTTAAAAAGTCAAGCAGGAAAGGCAATGGAGTAGGAGAAATGATAAAAGACAGAGCACTAAATCACAAGCATGGGTACATGTACAAAGTTGCAAACCAGCTTTATGTCAAGCTTTGCAGAATCCGCAGCTTGGACTGACAATATGTAGAGATGCTAAATGCACAGGCATGCAGACTTCCAGAGTCTCAGTATGGAGAGGGTGGATTGGCCACATGGTGGGCAAGCTGCTGTCTGTGCTGGACCCTGGGATTGATCCATCAGCTCCTCCATACAGGGATCAGATTGGGGACAGTTTGGTGGGCAGTTGAGGATACAGCTGTATGAGATTTTTAAAGGTCTTTAAATGCATGAGTCTCTTGTGAGCTGGATCCACCTTCTAATGGATCTCTAAAGTAGCAACCCAGGCCGGGCGTGGTGGCTCAAGCCTGTAATCCCAGCACTTTGGGAGGCCGAGGCGGGTGGATCACGAGGTCAAGAGATCGAGACCATCCTGGTCAACATGGTGAAACCCCGTCTCTACTAAAAATACAAAAATTAGCTGGGCATGGTGGTGCGTGCCTGTAATCCCAGCTACTCAGGAGGCTGAGGCAGGAGAATTGCCTGAACCCAGGAGGCGGAGGTTGCGGTGAGCCGAGATCGCGCCATTGCACTCCAGCCTGGGTAACAAGAGCGAAACTCCGTCTCAAAAAAAAAAAAAAAAAAGAAAGTAGCAACCCATTCCCAGAATACCGCCTGCTTGAATGGTTTTGTCAAAAAGCTGCTATCCCTGTCCTCTTTGGTCCGTTTTATTCTGGGCTATTCTTTCCTTTTTAGTATTCACTTATGCCTCTTGGAAATGCATGAACACTTGCTAACAAACAGGTTAATGATGGTGCAACTCCCAAACATCTGGAAGGAAAGCAAAACTTTAGTCTATCACCTATAAAGGTTTTCGATAGAATGCCAAAGATCTGGCGATTTAGAAATGTCCACGTAATTTATTGAATTTCTCAGTTTTTTATCCTGGCACAGAATCAACACATTGGGAAACACCTGTTTTCAGATAAAAATATTCCAGGGAACTCAGTATTTTGGTTAGAAACATCTTTGATATGTTTGAGTGTGATTTCTGGCTTGAAAGGAGGCGGGCTGGGCTCTAAGTCAGGTGGAGATCTGGTGGTAACAGTAGTTAGTACTGGAACGAGCACAGCTGGTGAGAGGTTTCCTTCCCCGGAAAGTTGGCCAGGAGGGCAGATCACTTTGTCCAAATAAGTTTAGGCTGTCTGTTCGGCTGGTTTCTCTAAGGGAGTCCCCTTTGCTGTTTAAGGGAGACTGTCAGGTTTTTAATACATGTGGCTTTTTCTTCATTTATTTTTTCATCCAACCATTCAGAAAGTAGGTGCTTTCTTGCTAAGCACCTACTATGTGCCAGGCAATTCACATAGAGTTATGTGTCATAGTGCTAAAAAGCAGGCTCTGGGGAGAAACTGTCAGATATTGAAGCTGGCTTCTCTACTCACTGGCTACAGGGTATTGGATCCATCTCGTATCCTCTCTGGGCCCCAATTTCTTCACTCAAATAATGTGGGGTATAATCATGTAGGTCTCTTATAGGTTCTCATGAGGGTTAAATGAGTGAGTCCACATAAACCTACTTAGAATTGCACCTGGCAGGTATTAAGTGCTCAATAAATGCTAGTTATTATTACTGCAGTAGTCATCATCAAGTCTGCATTTCTTGTTATGTGTCTATGTCGGTGTGTATGCATTCTGCTTTGTGTGTGCACAAACGCTGAAATCTTTTTAAAGAAAAAAGTTTGAAGAGCCAAAAGGATATACTATGAACAGAATTGTATATAATGAATGCCAGTGAAAATGCCTTGCAAGGCCAGATGGATTTAGAAGAGGGCCCACTCAGTGTATTTCCAGAAAAAAGACGCTCTATGATTCAGTTGTCTGACCATTGAGCAGAATTAGTCAGATAATTGCCCCTTTGTCCACTTTGAGAGCCCAGCCCTTGTGTGTGTGTGTGTGTGTGTGTGCGCGTGTGTGTGCGTGTGCGTGTGTGTGCGTGCGTGTGTGCGCACGTGTGCGTGTGTGTGTGCGCGCGCGTGTGCGTGTGTGTGCGCGCGCGTGTGCGTGTGCGTGTGTGTGTGTGTGTACTTTGTATAACTGCACATTCCTTCTCTTGGATGAGCCTGCTATTGTTTGAGGAATTGAAGGTTGGCATTTTCTGGGCTTCATGGCATTTTCATAGGTTGTGGTGCTTTGCATTTTGTAGGTTTTTTTTAAAGATAAAATGAAATGGTAGTGTGGAAAAATCCTTATTTGGTGTGTTTGAAGGGTTTCACTGATTCTTAAATGTCATCGAGGGAAGAGGAAAGGGAGGTAAACAGGAAGAGGAGTGGAAGAGAGGAGAGAAAATGGAGATAAGACAAAGGATGAAGAAAGGAAAGGGGGAAGTGAGCATATATTTAAATTAAAACCAAAGCTGTCTATTCTTGTCTAACATGTCTGGATATTCTAAGGAAGCATGGGAGTTTGACTGTCGTTGCAGTCATTTCCATTGCTAAGGAGTAAAAGTTTTAAGAAAAAAATTTCCGGAAAAAATTACTTTGGATTGAATCTATTTGATGCATTGGCTCAAAGTAACTGGACAACTGCAAATTCTGTTTATTCTTTGCCTGACAAGAGAAAAGATGAAAACCAAAGTTTCCCAAACTCATGATGATGTGTTTTCTCATCTTTATGGGAACTTCCATGGAGCAAGACTGAGGTGCGACCCCATTCTTGTCTCAAGTTCTCCCTGTCCCTTTGGCTTAGTTAGGTGACCATGTTCAGTGGGCCATAAGACCCACACCCAAATACCTAAACAGTCGCTCGTCTGATACCTTTCATACCCCTTGTATCGTTTACAGGTTCCTAGATTTTATTATTCCTGGTTTATAACTGTTAGCTGGTAAAGGTTCTGATTTTCAAACTAGAAAGTAAATTTTTTTAATGAGCAAAATTAGAATCCTGAAAACTCAATCATCTTTACATTTTTCTTGTAGCATAAAACAAGTCGGCTTGTGCTGTGGCTCACACCTGTAATCCCAGCACTTTGGGAGGCCGAGGTGGGCAGATCACGAGGTCAGGAGGTAGAGACCATTCTGGCTTACACGATGAAACCCTGTCTCTACTAAAAATACAAAAAATTAGACAGGCATGGTGGCACGCACCTGTAGTCCCAGCTACTCTGGAGGGTGAGGCAGGAGAATCACTTGAACCTGGGAGGCAGAGGTTGCAGTGAGCTGAGATCACACCACTGTACTCCAGCCTGGGGACAGAATGAGACTCTGCTCAAAACAAAAACAACAACAAAAACAAGTTAAGATTTGCCTGTTCCTTACTGGATCAGGGCCAGATGCTGCCCTCTGTGTGGGCATGGGCAGTGGTGAGCTCTGTCAACCTCAACCCAGCCACTGCCCACATGGCAGGGAGAGAACTACTCTCTGCCCCTGTGCTACCTGGCTGAAAAGTGTGCACTTATCTCCTTAAAACACACACACACACACACCCCTTGATTTGTCGTAGGATTTTGTGTATACTAGCACACATGTGTACCTGTTTTTGCACATACGTAGGCCAATCTTATGGCTGCTTTACTCAGAAAGCCTTTATATTTACCATCATCATCATCATCACAGTGGTTAACAAGTGTTTACTGCAGTAGGAACGGTTATAAGCATGTTACACGCATTAATCGATTTAAGCATCCTAAACAACCCCATAGGGCTTTATAGGATTGTTTATAGATGAGGTAACTGGAGTACAGAGAAGTTAAATAACTTGCACAAGGTGACAGGCTAAGTAGCAGAACTAGGATTTGAACCCATGTAGTCCTGGCTCTAAAACCCAGGTGCTTATCCCCTATGCCATACTTTATATCTCCTTTGGATCAAAGGAAGTGCAGGCATGGCAGTCTCTTGGGGAACTCTATGTATTTTGCAGTCTCATGCCCAACTATCTATTCATATGTTAACTTAGGAGCTCAAAACAGGGACCCTGTACCCTACCAGATGCTCACGCCTCTATGTGTACTCTGTACACGCCTCTGTACTCTTCCATGGGGTGTGCTCCTCAGTGCAGGTCACTGCTGAGCCCCATCATCCAGGGATACAGGGAAGGAAGAGGATGCTAATGGCCAGAGCCACAGAGTGGAGTGAAATGGGGATTCTAGGAACTAGAGTTAATGTTGCTGTTTCCATTGGGATTGGGAAGCTTACTCCCATCTGTCCTCCTCTAGCTCCAGCAGGGATCTGGACTCTTAGTAGGCATAGGGTTGGATCTAGGGGCTTAACTCTCCAAATCAGGCAGAGCTGTTCTTGACTGGTAAAGTCATAACTGTTCAGCGGAGGAGGGGCACTTGCTTCCAAGAAGAATAGAATCGTATTTTTGATCATCAAGAAGAGATTTGTCCTGCATCTCTAGAATCTTCCTTTCGAAAAGCAGCAGTGCAAATGACCAGGCTAAAAAAGCTAAAGGATGGGTCCTCTCACCCACAACCACACCGAGAAGGCAATTAAAGCAATTACCGAATCATACACCACCACCCAGATCCAGCATCATTACTCAACCCACATCACCAAGGAGACATCCATTAACCTAATCTCTGAGACATACATTAGGGAAAAAAGATGCTGATATGATCAATGAACACAATAATTCAAAGCAGAAACACAGACACTGCCACCAAACAATACTCAAATTCCTCCAACTCAGTGTTACACAAAGTGCAGCCACCTCAATACAATATCACAAAACACCAAGTAACAAACCTTAAGCCAGCTGCTGGAATGCGTCAACACAATGCAATAATACACGATAATGCACAACACAATTCAAACTCTGCATCCCACAGGGACACCTATATACAAAGGCTGAAATCATGTGGCTGCTTGAGCAATAGTAAACACTGGGCAGGCACACACAGAGACGGAGCCAGTAGCGCAGCACCCAATTCTCCTGCACACCCAGCAGGAAACGATCACAGCTGCAGTGCTCCCAAGCACAGTGCAGCCTGCCAGAAAGCAGCAGCACCATGCCGTTTCTCCAGCAGGTGGATGTGTCCAGACCATCACCTCCAATAAGGCCTCTGGGCTCTCATTGCTAGTAAGAGAGTAAACTGTCCCCTGAGCCTGCTTCCTGAGACAGGACGATTCAGTTCTATTCTGGTTGGGGTTTAATAAGACTTCGCTGTTACTGAAAATGACAGAGCTCCAGGGATAAAGGGGAAGGTGGTGGAGGAGGCAGGGAGCTCACCAAGCTGGGTGCAGGAATTCCCCTTCCTCTACCCAGCCCCACCTTCTGTGGCCATTCCAGAGCCAAAGCCCTCTTGCTGGGTGTTCACGGAGTATCGATTCAGTCTGCAAGCAATTTTAATATTTCTTCAGGGACTTTCCAGCAACAGCACAAGTCATTAATTCACCCTCCCAAATTGCTTATTCAATAGCAGGAACATGGCTCCTGAATAAAGTCTCAGAATTTATGTGACTCGCACGAGTCAGGAGGTCAAACAACTGTTATGGAGTGAAGTTAAAAATCCAAATAAAATATTGACACTTTTTTGGGGAGGGGGAGGGGGGAAGCAAAGGTATTTAAAATAGGTTTTTGTTGCAGTGCCCCCAGGATAAAGAATGGAAGGAGACTGAAGACAAGTTGGAGTTTATAAAATCAATGGAATCTATTGCACAGCTACTTGGCATTTAATAATTCTCTCATTTCCACATCCCCTCCCCCACCCCATTCTGGCCGTAGACGGAGAGATACACAGGTATACAAATGCACATTTATGTACATCAATACCAGTGCATGGACCAATATAAAAACACGATTGTGATGTGAAAATCTGAAACACCCTGGGAAGGGAACAGTGGTGGTGTAGAGTCTCACTGTAGCTTACAGATTTGACAGAAATGGGCATAACTTGGCAGATAGTCATGAAGTAGGTTTTGATAAATATATCCACTATTATAAATCTTGGATCAATGCATTGGAGCAGACCTGAATAGAAAGATACACTAATCATAGAAACTGATTCTCAAAATCAAAATTGAGAAACACATCTCTATGTAGTATCGTCATGCGGATGAAAAAAATTCGGAAAATTTGCCCCCAAAACCTACCAGTGTATAAAAATTCACTGAAACCGGCCGGGCGCGGTGGCTCAAGCCTGTAATCCCAGCACTTTGGGAGGCCGAGGCGGGTGGATCACGAGGTCAAGAGATCGAGACCATCCTGGTCAACATGGTGAAACCCCGTCTCTACTAAAAATACAAAAAATTAGCTGGGCATGGTGGCACGTGCCTGTAATCCCAGCTACTCAGGAGGCTGAGACAGGAGAATTGCCTGAACCCAGGAGGCGGAGGTTGCGGTGAGCCGAGATCGCGCCATTGCACTCCAGCCTGGGTAACAAGAGCGAAACTCCGTCTCAAAAAAAAAAAAAAAAAAAAAAAAAAAAAAAATTCACTGAAACCTACAGCCACTTAATCTAAAATTGTGGTTTGTTTGTAACACAGACATGATGCTTATCAAAGACGGCTATGGCACGTGGGAGAAGATAAGCATGTTTAAGATCACAGCTGCATGCGCTCTCTGTCAATGGTCTACATATACAATTGCTCAATTTTCCAAAATCATGGATATGAAAAGACTGAAGGAAAAATTTGTTCATGTCCAAATAGTTAATAAATAAATATATATGTGTGTGTGTATACATAGACATAGACATATATATATATATATGTGTGTGTGTGTGTGTGTGTGTGTGTGTGTGTGTGTGTATCTATGTCTATATATATATATTTCCCAAAGAGGTCAAATGGTTCAGCCTACAGACATTGAAGTCACAAGCCTGGGTCTAATGTCTGGCTCTTACCTCACACATATGTATAATTATGTTAATTGAAAAAAATAAAATCCAACCAAACAAAAAAAGTCTGGCTCCAATGCTATTAAGCAGGTGACTTTGGGCAAGTTGCCTGGCTTTGCTGGTGTCTCTTAGGCAAAACAGAGAGGATGCCTATTTGCCAGAGTTATAGTTGGAATTTGAATGAGCAAATACATTCATTATAATGGTGGTTGTACAGTGAATAGGAAATAAATGATAGTTATTGCTTTTACTATTATTAGAGTCAGCTCTTCTATTCAGGCCTAGTTTCTCATAGATTCTACCATCTGTTCTTGATATGATTGACTTATCCTACTCAGTGGTTAGCAGCATAAGTTCTTGAATGAGACACTCAGGTTTAAATTCTGGCTCTGTTATTTAACAGCTGTGTGACCTTCAGCAAGTGACCTAACCTCTCTGAGTCTCAGCTTCCACATCTGTAGATTATGGATAATAATCTTCATAGGTGGTTGTGAGAATTAAATTAAATAATCCATATAAAGTGCCTTGCACAGTGCCTGGTACATAGTAAAGGTATGTTGGCCCACTGTGTCCCTTAAGATTATGTCATTGTGATTATCAGCCGGGTGCAGTGGCTCATGCCTATAATCTCTGCACTTTGGGAAGCTGAGGTGGGAGGATCACTTGAGGTCAGGAGTTTGAGACCAGCCTGGTCAACATGGTGAAACTCTGTCTCTACTAAAAATACAAAAATTAGCTGGGCATGGTGACACGCACCTACAATCCTAGCTCCTCGGAGGCTGAGGCAGGAGAATTGCTTGAACCTGGGGGGCAGAGGTTGCAGTGAGCCGAGATTGTGCCATTGTACTCCAGCCTGGGCAATAGTGCAAGAATCCATCTCAAAACAAAAACAAGATTATATTATTGTTATTATTATTATTATTAATATTCACTTGTTATTGAACAAATAGTTATCAAGTACTTACATTATACCAGACACCATTGCTAGTGACATCTGCCCTTGTAGAGCTCAGAGGTCAGGGGAGGAGTCTGTGAATTGAGTAAGCAAGAAAACAAGGTTTCAGCCCTGAGCTAGACCCTGAGAGGAAGAGGGGAACAGAGAGAAATAGATTGGAAAGCTAGGATAGAACCAGATTAGGGAAGATTTTGAAGGCTGGGCTGAAGAATTCTGAATTTATCCTATAGACAACAGGAAGTGATTGTAGGGTTTAGCCATATCACATTCTTTCAGAAAGAGACAGAAAAAGACTGAAGGACTGTTTTTGAATGCTGGAGTAGGCGAGAGGTGGGAAAGGGCAGAGGTAGGGAGGCCAGGCAGTCACTAGCAGGCCCTATATCTGCTGCCGCCCAGGTGACTGCAGAGGGAGGGAGACATGCCTGTGATGGGACTGGGGGATGGACAAGTGCAGAGTGGAAGACTTGGTCCCAGCAGTGAATTTATAGCAGTACCTTGCTCACCTTATATCAAGCCGTCTTCGAGCCTCTGGAGCTTCCCAAGCAGGACCGTGAGGGTAGACAGCTGGTGGACTCCAGCTCTAGCCAGAAGCTCTGACAGATGAGGGCAGGGCCAGTGGTGAGAGGCGCTAGTCTGATCATGCTCTGGGCTTGGCATGCACCGCAGACTGGTTTCCAAATGGTTAGTTAAACACATTGCCCCTTAATTTTTAAACCTATGCATATCTTGAAGTTAAATCAATCCATATGCTTACCATTCATCATATAAACCATCACTATTGCCCCCTTGGGCCCGCCCCATGGCCCATCTAGCCTGGTAAATTGTCTCTGGCCTGGGCTCTCAGGGGCACGTGGTAGAAAGATTATCGGCCTCAATGCCAGTCTTAGAGGGCTAAGTTGATGCAGAAAATATGCCTGATATCTAAGTAACCCACTGGGAATTTATCATCCTGGAATGTACCAAAAACCATTTTGAAATTACTTTAATTTTTAACCTACAGTTTTATTTCTCCAGAGAAACTGATAGCTTACTGAATTTTGGTGACTGTGTCAGCTGGAGTCAGGGTTAATAGACGGAGAGAAATGTGGATTGACAGAGTATGAGAAAGGAACTTTCCTAGCTCACTAACACTTCTTCCCACCTCTCGCAAAGATGCCCTTGAGAAACCAGAAGTATGGTTTCTTCACCCCCTGGCTTAAGCTAGTCTTCTCAAATAGAGTTCACAGAAATTCCAATTCAGGTCTGAAGGGGGAACGGTGGTATGCATTTTAGCAATACCCCGGGGGGTTCTAACGCAGGTGGCTCAAGAGCAGTGGTTTGAGGAAACCCTTCTGCAAGCTT
The DNA here is from genome assembly GCF_001604975.1 of Cebus imitator. Lineage (NCBI taxonomy): Eukaryota > Metazoa > Chordata > Mammalia > Primates > Cebidae > Cebus > Cebus imitator. Next base: position 3,330,984 of record NW_016107386.1, on the reverse strand, counting down.
TTTGGTAGGACTTTCATTTGTTGGAGCTCCGCTATAACTTCTGAGAGTCAACAAAAGAGTCAGAAGCTCTTGACACATTTGGGAGGAATCCTGGTAACCTGGAACCTGTGTATTCCAGCAACATGCTGCCACAGCCAGAATGGAAGGTCCTGTCCACAGTTCTGAAGAATGACCTGACCCTTATCAGTGGCCATTCTCATGCCCAGAACCCCGCCTGACAGGTCAGTTATCCAAACTGAAACCTGCAGGGCATGTGAGTGAGCATGGGCAAGAAACCTCTAAACTCTGCCCAAACTGCAGCCAGAGGCTACAAAAACAGGGAATGTGTTAAGCAATTCGGGGCTGCCTTAAAGGAAGCCCTGTGCAGGTAGATGCTGTCTCCCTTGCCTTTCTGTGGAGACAAGGAAGTAAATTTCAATTTTTCAGTTCCTGGGGGTATTGAAGGGGGAGATTCTAGTTCCTTAGTGTTCTCAGGAGTAGGGACCATTTCCAGGGGAGGTAAACATTTCCTGGGTGATCTATGATATCTCACTCAAGGTTCTGCTGTGAAAAGTCTCCCATTGTTAGTGTTGCTGACTTGCCTTGAGGCCAAGCCGTGGATCCGTGCCTGATACAGGCAGCTCTCAAAGATTTGCACTGAAGCAATAACCACCTGCATTAGCTGGGCAAAATATCCTTTGCTGAAGCAAATATCTTTTTAAATGTATCTTATTTTTATTTTTTTGTGACAGTCTCACTCTGTAGCCTAGGCTGGAGTGCAGTGGCACCATCTCGGCTCACTGCAACCTCCATCAACTCCAATTGTGGGTTCCACTTCACCACTGCAATCATGGGTTCCAGCAATTCTCCCACTTCAGCCTCCCGAGTAGCTGGAACCACAAGCGTGTGCCACCATGCCCGGCTAATTTTTGTATTTTCAGTAGAGACAGGGTTTTACCATGTTGGCCAGGCTGGTCTCGAACTCCTGACCTCAAGTGATCCACCTGCCTCAGCCTCCCAAAGTACTGGGATTATAGGCAGGAGCCACCATGCCTGGCTGCAAATATCATTTTGTTCTCTAGGATGATCGAGTTTATAATGCCCACGTAGACTGAGGCCACTGGCAGAGGCCCCCATGACCACTTGTCTGGTTCAGGGGGCAGTGGGGCCAGCTAGTCTGGCACATTTGCTACCCTGGAGTGCCTTTGATTTACCAAATCAGGAAAGACTCTCCCCATACCACGGATTAAATATTTTCTGCAAAGGCTCTAAAGTGGGCAGTTTACTCCAGGACAATTTAAGCTGATTTATACACGTATATAACACATATATGCAGATACTTGACATCTTGCTCCTAAGAGCAGCCTGCCCCAAGCCTGCTCATGTCACTGGTTTGTTCAAGCTCGACTAAGAAGTAATTTTGTTCCTCTAGGGAATAATTCCAAAACTGGGAAGGAAGTTTGTTCTAGGCAACAGGACAGAATTTCATGGCAACATACTCAGAGATCCGATGTATAGGGGTCGTGAGCAGCTGGTTCCAGGAGATGTTATCACTCCCATTTTCTAGTGAGGAAAACTGAGGTTCAGGGGAACCCCTCACCCTTCATTTCTCAGAACACAATAAAACAAGGGAATGAAAATTGAAGTTTAAATCTGGGGGGGGCGGCTTTTGGTGTCTCTCCCTTGGAGGCAGTATAATTCAGCAGGTAAGGGATTAGTCCCTGGGATCAGTCCCCTGGTTTTAGTCTACCCAAATTCAAATCCCAGATTTCCTATTTATTAAATGGGTGACCTTGGGCAAGTTGTAATAAGCCTTATGTGCAAAATGGGTTGTGAGGATTAAGTTAACCATTTATTTAAAGTACATAGAACATTGCCTAGCGCATAGTAGATACTCAGTAGACAGTTTTTTGATTTTGTTTTTAAACCGGAGCCTCTGCTGAGGAAGCATTGCTCCTGGAAATCCTGCTCAGCCTAGTCCTCGAAATGCTGCCACCTCGCCCCTTCCGAGGTGAGCTGTCTGAGGTCACCTCAATGCTAATAGGACCTCTTCTTGTCTCCACCTCAGGGAGTTTTTGCACACCATTTATTATCATATAATATAATGCAATATAATATCATACATAACATAACATAATATGATGGGTAGGTTAACTTGGAAACCCTAAGGCGGACCGTGGATGGATGGATAGATGAATAGATACATTTGTACTAAGTATACATACATTATATCATTCTATTGATTTGTAAAAAGTTCCCGGTCTGCCTGGCTGTAATGAGATTTTTGAACTTTGTGTGGCGATCAATGAGAGGAATATTATTGGCCTGGAGAATTGATATACCTGCTCTCAGTGGCTTGTTCTGCTCCCAGGCTGCCCCGGCCCCCCAGGTGTACGATTCCAGCAGACACTTAACCTTTTTTACAGTGTCATCAGGCTAAAAGGAATCTAATAGTGACACAGGACTTGTGCTCAGCACTCTGCCACTATTGCTTTCCTGTCACAAATAATTTATAGCCTTCTATTTCCATCCCTGAGTCTGCACCCCAGCCCTGCTTCCTGCTTTCCCCCAGCTCCCAGGAATCAATAAACTCACATAGCCACGGTGGGACTTCAGGGTGCAAGGAGACAGACAGACAGACAAAGAGAGGGGAAGTGAAGAGAGGAGCAGAGAAAGAGAAGAAGAGAGAGACAGAGAGTGAAACACAGAGAAAAGAAGGGGGAAGGAGGATGAAGAGAAAGAGCAGAACTAGAAGATTAAGAAAGCCTGGTGCTCTCTTAGAAGGTGGAGGGCTTCTCTCTTTCTTCATGTGTTTAATACACTGTTAATAGGAGACTCATACAGGGCTTTCCTTCTCACTCACAGAGCCTGAGACTGTGTTGATACCCAAGTTGGCGAGAGGGTGGGGCCTTCTGGGAATTTAACCAATGAGGGAGTGGCCTCCCCATCTGCCCTGTCATCCATTGCTCTGAAGCCCTGCCACAACGCCTTGCCATCTCTTGGGTCCCCTGTGGATCCTTACCAGTGACCCCACTGGGGCTTCGTCCAGTCCCCAGCCTGTCTTCTTGAGAGTCTGACGCGACCTCCTCTTGGATCAGGTGTCGCCATCACTGCTGCTGTTTCTCGTCTTCTTGGTGCTCTTCCCAGGGTCTCAGTGGCACCTGCATTGACCAGGCTGGGGCATATAGGGTAGGGAGGTCTCCTGCCTGCATCTGGCTCAGCCCCTAAATTGAAAGCAGCTGGGCCTAGGGATCACCCATAGGAATAGCACTGGTCATTATTGTTATTACAGGTAGCATTTATTTAACCAACCATCACACTAACCACTTTACATGCAGTGTCCTATTTAGTCCTCACTGCAGTCCTATGAAGTGCATTGTAGTGTTATCTTATTTTATAAACAAGGAAATAAGAAACTGCCAGGGGCTTCACAGGCAGCAAGTAACAGAGCCAGGATTCAGACTAAGGCAGGCTGAGCCCAGAGCCCATAGCCTTCTTCTTTTTGCTGCTCTCACGCCCTTGCAAGTGTGGGAGACTCTAAGTGCCTAGAAGTCTCCATGCTGGTCCCAGGCCAAAGCCCTGGAGGTCCTCAGGAAAGGGTGAGCCCTCCTCTGAAATGGTGGAGGAGGAAGAGCATCCTGTGAAGGAAAGAGCAGTGGGGAGCAGGCACCCTGGCAGGGCAGTCTCTCTGTGGAAATGGGAAAACGACACCTCCCAGCTTCTGAGGAGAGCTGTGTCCTCCAGGGTCCCAGCTGCACGCCCCAGGGATCTTCCAGAACTTGACTCTCCAGGCCAACCCTGCCTGGGGCCGTGGAGGTTTGGCATGTGTCTGGCTGTCTTATGAGGCCAAGAATGAAAAATAATTGGTGAAGGAGGAGGAGGAACATGGGGAAATTGTATCAGGTGGTCATCATCAACAACTGCTTTACTTCATTCATCCTTTAGTCCTGAGTGAAATTGCCATGAGTTGTTGGGTGACAGGAGGGCAGTGGATGACCAACAGATTTCCATATCCCAGTGCTTTTTTTTTTTTTTGAAACGGAGTCTGGCTCTTGCCAGGCTGGAGTGCAGTTATGTAATCTCAGCTCACTGCAACCTCCGACTTCCTGGTTCAAGTGATTCTCCTGCCTCAGCCTCCAGAGTAGCTGGGACTACAGGCACGCACCACTGCGCCCAACTAAGTTTTGTATTTTTAGTAGAGACGGGGTTTCACCATGTTGGCCAGGCTGGTCTCGATCTCTTGAGCTTGCGATCTCCCCACCTTGGCCTCCCAAAATGCTGGGATTATAGGCATGAACCACTGTGCCCAGCAGATCCCAGTTTTTAAATTCTCCGAGATCAGCTCCAGGGACTGACAAGTGCCCCCTGCCTGGGGTCATGGATGGACACCAAGAGCATTAGTAACTCGCAGCAGGCACCCTGCCCACCTCCTCCCCCATGCACCACCAACCCGCTGTCAGGGAGTAGTGATTTTCCATCACTTGCTGCCTCAGCTAAATTTGCGCCAGTGCCCTATGGGTCAGAGGCTCGGGGTAACGAAGACAAACTCCTCAAGCCCGTCCAGTTATCTCTCTCAGCTAGCCCCACCCCTGGAGCTCCCTTAGTCAAGAGCCCATCAGCCCTCAAGCCAGAGCCACTCACAGGCCCTGTGAGCTCACAGAAGCTTTTGCTGCATTGAAGTAAGAGCAGCAGCTCTGAGCTGTTCAGCATCTTTCTAGACTTTTCTTGTAGATGAGTGTACACTGCCTCTCAGCTACTACCCAATCTTTTCCATTGTAATTGTACTCCAAACCTTCCTTCCAACTCTTGGGAGATGACCTTGCCTTCTGCTTTTCTGAGAGATAAAAGCCGTAAGAGCTCCTGTTCAAAGCTTTGGCCGCCTGAAAACATGCCATCTCTGGCTAGCGCCTCCCTGTGGGCTCCACTCCATTTTTCCTTGTTCCCCTTTGCTCTCTTCATCATCCACAGTCCCTTAGGCAACTTCAGTCTCTTCCTCTTCACTGATTCTTCCTCTTCAGTCTACAAGCTTATCCAGATCCTTCTTACCCAAGAAGGCCTTCCCTCCACTGAGCTGCCTGTTCCATCCTCCACCTTCCACACTTTCCTCTCCTTTCCTTGTCCTCGAACTTCTGAGGCAATAGTCTCCTTTTACTGCCCTGCCTCCCTTCCCTCCCTATGCATTCCCTAATCCGGTTCTGTCTAGCTCCTGCTCTAGTCGCTTTGCTGAGACTCCCCCTCAAGGTCACTAATGGTCACCAGAATCCCAGTTCTGTGCCTCTTCTTATTCCCAGTTCCCTTCGGTCTCCATGTTGCTGTTGGCACTGTAGGTTGTGTTTTTCCTGAAACATTCTTCTCCGTTGACTTAAGTGAAACTGACCTATCTTGGTTCTGCCATTTCCTAGGAGCAGCAGCTCTGAGTTGCTCAGCAATTCTCTGACTCCCTTGCAAGGTCATTTTCTTTCCCCAGTCCCTGGAAGTAAATGTCCTCCAGTATCCACTCCTTAGGCCTCTTCTCCCTTTAAACACTCCTTTACCTGACAATCTCCTAAATCCGTATCTCTGTGCCCGCTGATGCAGCGGCATTGTGCCTGAACTCTCCCCTTTCACCTCAAATGCTGCAGGTCTAGGACCGACTTCACCACCTCCCTCCACAACCAGTCACCTCCCTCCACAACCAGTCACCTCCCTCCAAAACCAGTCACCTCCCTCCACAACCAGTCACCTCCCTCCAAAACCAGTCGTCACCTCCCCACAGCCTTATTCCTGACTTGCTGATGTGAACTCCATCAAGCTTCCGGCTACACAAAACTGAGGTTGTGAAGCCACAGTTGACTCCAGTTGGTTGCCAAACTACGGCCATTCTGCCTTCCTCGTGTCTTGCAAATTCTTCCCTTTCTTTCCTGAGACCAGCTCCATATCGCCTCATGCCTCATGCATGTTGCTTTACTGGCATCTGTTTGTACAGATACCCCCCTAGTTTAGAAATCACTCATGGCTTGAGACCCTCTAAGCCTGGTTCCTACATGTCGGGGGCAGGATGACAAAGTAACGAAAAGCACAGATTTTAGAGGCTGCGTTCTGAGTCTGCCCTACTAGGTGGTATGATTTCTTTATTAATTAATTAATTAATTGATTTTTGAGATGGAGTCTCACTCTATCACCCAGGCTGGAGTGCAGTGGCGTAATCTTGACTCCCTGCAACCTCCGCCTCCCAGGTTCAAGCAATTCTCCTGCCTCAGCCGCCTAAGTAGCTAAGATTACAGGCATCTGCCACCATGCCTGGCTAATTTTTATATTTTTAGTAGAGTTGAGGTTTCACCATGTTGGCCAGGCTGGTCTCGAACTCCTGACCTCAGATGATCCACCCACTTCAGCCTCCTACAGTACTGGGATTACAGGCATGAGCCACTGCACCCAGCTACTAGTGTGATCTTGAGTGAGCTACTTAAACTTCTTTCAGCTTTGGTTTTCAATCTGCAAAATGAGTATAATAGTCTCTACTTTGGAGGTGGTTGTGCAAATTAACAGTAATATATATAAGTCATACAAATTGTGTATAATATTGGTACATAGTAGATGTTCAGTAAATGGAAATGGTGATGGTTCTCATCATATCCAAGCTGTCACCCTTGCTTCCTCTTGGTCCCTTGCTTGCCTCCACTCTTTCTGGCTGACCGCTCTGGGAATTAACCCGGAAGGCAGCAGGCACGCATGGCTTCCTCTTCCACCAGCTTGTGATGCCCTTCCCTCTACTTCTTTGTTCATCTTACGATCAAGTTATTTTTTTTTTAATGGGAAGAGAGACAGTGGAGACCCTGTAGTCCGACACCTTCATTTACAGCTAAAGAAACTGAGGCCCAGAGAAGTTGAGAGGCGAGACCAAGGCTATGTGTCTTCTTAGCTGCAAATCAGAAGCAGGACTCAGGGCCCTGCCACGCAGCCCAGTATCCGTTCCACCATCCTCTGTGCCTCTGATTTTAGCCCTACTTGGTTTTGAAGATCTACATCAATTCTCCTGCAAGGGGAATGGTACCTCTGCTCCATCTTTCCAGCACTAACCACCTGATTTCCTCAGGTAACTTAGCTTTTGGGGGGTGTAAGTCTCCCCTCCCCAATTTCATATCCAGCACTGTGAGGTAGGGGCCTTCTCCCGACTGCCTGCAAGTGCTTAGGAAAAGCTTTTAGAGCTGACTTGGTTCATGGCTTGTGACTCACCTGGCTGGTGGAGGTGAGCTTGTGTCACATGCCTCTCTGTGGGGAAGAGCAACGCTGTCAGAAAAGTGGCTTTCAAAGGCCCCTCATTTGACCAGTGGATTGGGGGGATCATTCCTCAGTCCTGGCCCTGGGACTGGTCTTTGGCATCACTGAGCCCTGGGTTTTTCAAATCCCTGAAAAGCAGGCTCCAGGAATGTTTGATTTGGCCCCTTCTTCCCAGGATGTACAGGGAGAGCACCAGACCTTTCAACCAGGCTGGCAAAGAAGCTGCGATCCAAGTAAGACCCTCAGAAAAAGAGGCCAGCAAACCAGCCAGCCAGATAGGGACAGGGATCTGACTTGTTTGAGGGCAGTAAGTGGGCTCAAGAAGAGGTTGTTCAGGGCCTGACATCTGGCAAAGGGACTGTGTGCCATGTGGGAGTCCTGGGGACAAAAGAGTCACCTGTGACGCAGCCCCTCCCTGGCTACTTCTCATTCTTTTAGAATACAGGGAAATCTCATCCTCTCGATTCTGAAGGACTGTGATACAGTCCCAAGTAGGAAAGCCAGCTCTGAAATGATCTCAAAACCCAGAAGGTCCTAGTACCAGGAGGAGATGTGTCTGTGGTTGAGGAGAGAAAAGCGGATGACATGCCACAGGGCAGTTCTCACCCTGCAGAAAGAGAAAGAATGCTGTGCTCACTGGGTCTGCTGCCATGATCCTTGCTACCAAAAATCAAGCAATAATTCAGCTGATGCACATAGCAGGACAGAAGGCAGGCTGCATCCACCCAGAGCTGCCCTAGGTTGGATCCGCAGAGCCAACAGAAGGAAAACCCTGTGCCGAGTAGCAGGCAGTGAGGGCAGAGAGGCAGGGAGCAGACGGAGGAGGAGATCACTGAGGAGCTTGGGAGAGAGCCCCTTCACAGGGCTGGGCTGAATTGGCCAGGGTAGGAGGGAGCATATGATGTGTGATGCTGTTGTGATGCTGTTGCAGAATCATCCGGACCAAAGTTCAGCAGCCTTTCCACCCAACGCCGGATGGGGCTGGGACAGGAGTGACCGCCCCTGGCCACACCATTGGTAAGAGGGCTCAGGGAAGGGGAGAAAGCAGGATCCCACCTAGAGAAAGGCAGGAAATGCAGCTCCACCCCTGGGAACTGCCTGCCCAGTTGAGGTTCAGGGCCCATCCTATTTGCCAATTCCTCTTGCCTGAGCTCCTATCCACATAGGGTCTCCCTGAGAGTTGCTGGTTCACTAGGATTGTTCTCTGCCTCCCACCTGTGTCACCTCCCTCTGCCCTGCCTTAGTCAGTCCCTATCCTCTTCTGTCCTCTCCTCTCTCTGTGTTTCTCTTCTAGCATTTCTTCTTTTTCTTCTTCCCCTCCTCCTTCCCTCTCCCGCCTTCTCCATCATCTTTTGCTTTTATCTGATTCTGTCTCCCTACCTGTGCCCTCTTTCTTTCATATCAGCTTTCTTATTCCATCTTTGTTTAACATTCCATCTTGTTCTTAACCTTGTCCTTCTGTCTTCTCCCCTCGCCTCCTCTTCTTTTCTCCCTCTGCCCTCCCCTCTCTTCTCTCTTCTCCTTAGGTGTAGCTCTGGCTCTGTTCTCTCTCTCCTTCCTCCTGGCCTCTTTCCCCTTGGCCTGTCTCTGTTAATTGCTCGGTCTCTGTCTCACCCACTCTGTATCTCTCTGCTTCTCTCTCTCCTCCTCATTCATCGAATCATGCTCAGTGCCTCTCAAAGACGTGACCCAGGCCTACCAGAACACCTGCTAACACTCCTCCTCTCTCCCCAACGCACACAGACTACTTTCCCTTTGGCCCAAGGAAAAACTTGGTGCTACTGTAGCCATAGACGAGGCCTGGGGATTGAGGGGCTGGGACGTGGTTACATTTTTTCCTACTGCCCTCTTGGCAGTTGTCCTCCTCTCTCTTGACCAGAAGGTCATAGAAATGGCTAGTTCCAGCCCTCCGGGAGTTGGCAGGAGCTGTTGTTTACTAGGCCAGTGTTATAGTGTGTGCTGGGAGGGAGGGTTGGGCCGGGCTGTACCTGAGCTGATCACCGTGGAGTGAATGGGTTCACTAATCTGTGCCTGAAGGGAGAAATTAGGAGCTTCTCAAGTCATTTCAAGTCCAAAAGCAGCTGAGAAAGACAAACGCACACTCCTGGGGAACATCAGGACCAGTCTTGTGTCTCCCAGAGAATCAGAGACAGATCTTAGAATGCCACAGACTCTAAATCAGGATCGATAAAGACTCAGCCCAGGAGACTGAGAACAATGAGCTGGGGCCTGATTAGAAGGGTTTGCCCAGCCCCAGGGATTGGACAAGCTGTGCAAGGGGGCATCCTAGGAGGTGTGCTCTCTAAAGGACCGTGGAGGTGCTGCCTAGATGGAAACAGCTTTGGTGTTTCCTGGGCCTGTACTCCATCCATCTTTAGGAGAGTGAGTTTGAGAACCCCAGTGAAATCCACAGGTCTGCAGAGAAGACCTGGGGTTGACTGGGCACCACTTACCTCAGGGCTGGACAGAAGTGAATAATGGCCTGCATATGGCAAGGCAAGCCCCTCTAAAGTAGACCTCAGAGGAAGTAGAGGAGCATGCCTCTACTCCTCATCCCTCCTATGTCCTCTGCTTCTCTCTGCACCCCCCAGACTTGGGGCTTTGGCCTACGATCACAACTGCCATCCTGATGGCATTTCCTCCTTCCTCTCGTCCAGTTCCCAGCACGGCCTCCCCTCCTGTTTCCAGCGCCTCCAATGACCCAGTGGGATCCTACTCCATCAATGGGATCCTGGGGATTCCTCGCTCCAACGGTGAGAAGAGGAAACGTGATGAAGGTAGGGAGGAGGGAAGAGGTGTGGCTTCCCCTTTGCATGCTTTGTCCTTGGACTCCAAGCTCCGGTTTCGGCCTGGCCTCGCAGCTGCTCTGCTGTGAGATCAATTTTAGTAGCAAACCCCACGTCCCCCCACTGCCCTGCTGGCTCCTAAAGAGAGGGAGGGCGGCTGCTGGTGGGGCCATCAGCTTCACCATCTGCTCAGCAGCCCTGGCTGCCTCACCTGCCACTGGGGCTCACCCTATTGATCCCTGTGGGATGCCAGGAGGAGAAGCAAGAACCATTCACCTTGGGAAGGTTTTGGAGTTGGGGGAACAGCTGGTCTCTGACCTGAGGATGAAAGGCCAACTTACCTTGTCCTTACCTGATCCCAATCTGTCCAGAGGTGAGGGAGCGATGTCACGTGCAGCCGACCCTGGTGTCCTTTCTCTGTAATACATGTCCACTGCCCCCGGTTCAAACTCCACAGGGAGCTGGACACAGGACCCCTCTCTCCCCTTCTTCTCTATGAGTAGAGATGCCACTGCAAATCCCCCAGCCCTCTCCCTCACCTGAAGGTGCAGCCAGGCTGTTAGGCAGGGTATCAAAGGGAATGAGGACGGAAGAGGAAGAACAGAGAAGAAAAGAATTAAGGGGGAGAGTAGTGGTGACGAGCCTGGGACAAAGTGTTTTTCAAATGTTGTGACATTGGGGGTCCCTTGGTTACCATCTGGTTCTCTTCTGATGCATGAAGCGGGGCCACAGGGCTGGCAGACCTGGACCAACTGAGACACCAGTGGCTCAGGCCAGCTTCCTTCCCCCATTTTCTCATGGCCCCTGCTGGAGAAGGGGTAACCTCCTGGCCCTTGGAGGATATAGGATTTTAAAGATATTTCCCAGAAAAGAGGCAGAAGCCTCAAACAATGAGCATAAAGGGGTGACCATATATCCCATTAGCCCAGGACAGTCCCAATTGACACCTGTTGTCTCTGCATCTTGGCCAGTCAGCATCTCAGCATCTCCCTTTTCTCTCAAAAACGTCCTGTTTGGACAATAAGTTATGTGGTCAGCCCACACATAGACAAACCCTCGGTAGGGAAGCCTCGTGGAGCAAGAGGCGGAGAAAAGGGACACCGCTGAGCTGGCCTGGGCCCACAGTCCGAGATCCCGTGGCCTAGGCTGAGGGAAGAGAGCGTGAGAGGCCTGGCCCCCAGTGGAAGGGACAGCGTGGAGGGGAGGCCTAGGCCTGGCAAGACCGTGATGACCTGGCGCTGGCCTCCTTCCAGAAGCCCTAATGGCCTCGTTTCACAGGGAAACAGCTTGTCTGGCTCTATTTCTCCTTCTTCCAAAATATCCAAACCCATTTGGCTGCCACAGCCTTTGCCACTCACTAAATTTCATTGTGGTTGTTTTGGCGGCAGCCCCTGATGGGCAGGGGAGGCTGTGGAAAAGGCCTGAGGTCCCAATTCTCCCTGGGGCTCCCCATGCTCAGGCCCTGGCCAAGCTCCCTGTGACCCCGAGTGCTTTGGTAGAATCTGCCTCAAACCCTAAAGGTCTCTCCTTAACAACCAGCCCCTGTGTGTTTTAGGGGATGAGAGGCCCAGAGGCCCATGGGAGGCCACAGATGCCTCTCCGTACTCTCCCTTTTCAGTCTGAGGCTGTGACAAGGCCAGCCTTGTGGCCAACTATGCCCTCTGCTGCATGGGCTCCTGTGGACCAAGAAAGGCTGGGGGTGGGGAGGCATTGGCATGAGGCTGTGGCCACCAGGGCTGCACCTGGCTGGCCCAGAACAGGGTGCTCTCCTGGGCCACTGATCGCCTTCATTGTTTCTAATCAATTCAGTTCAGTGAACCTTTCCTGCACATCAGTTTCAAGAAAGGCTTGGTACTATAGGATCCCAAAGCAGAACAAGATATGATTCTTGTCCTTAAGGGGCTTACATTCTAGTGGGGCAGGTTCAGCATGTGAGCCAGAGAGCAGATAGGCCCATCAGTTACCGTGCTGTGATGGAGGTCTGGACAGCAGGCCACGGGAACTGGGCTGGGGAGGGAGCACACGGCCAGGAAGGGCTGCTCTTTGAGGAGGGGCCTGAGGGATGAAGAGGAGAATGTTCAGAGGCAATGGTAGCCTGCAATTCTATCTGATAGACTGAGCCTTGTGACCCGAAGGCCCTTTGGCCAGCAGCTGCAGGGCAGCTTCGGCTGGGATAGAAGGCACAAAGAGATGTGAAGGGCAGTAAGGCAGGGGAGACAGGTTAGGGCCACAGGATAGCAGGCCAAGTCTAGACCACAGAAAGAGTTTGGGCTTTTTTTTTTTTTTGAAAGCAGGAGTAGTCTGAGCAGGAAGGGACTGGAGCAGGGCTGGGTTTGGGAAGCTCATGCTCCAGCAGTGTGACAGTGATGCCACAGGGACACGTTGCAAGAAGTAGGGAAAGTCTCCAAAGCAAGAGATGATGGGGCCTCTAAGTTTACTCTGAAACATTTACCTGCTGGACCTAGCCAGGTAGCAGGAAATATCAGAGGCGTCACTCTTTTTTGGAAGGCAGTTCTCCTCCTCTTACTTACTCCTCTTGACCAATGTCAGGCCAAAGGGAGCTGTATTTTCCCTGGTGGAGGCCAGCCCTATGAGGGAGACCAGTTCTCCCTGACTTCCCCCTCCAATCCTGATCCATCAGCCCTGGGTGGGAAGGGAGAGGAGACAGCAAAGGTAGAGAGAGCTGTGGCAGCCCCTCCTCCCTTTTCCCCCACTCTGGTTGCTTCTAAGCAGCCAGGCCCGGTTCACATTAGGGAGCAGCTCAGATGATTAAGAATAGGGGAGATAATTATGTGTCAAGATGATGTAGCCCAACTCTGCAGTCAGGCCAAGGTAGCAAAGCAGCTGGCAGGCCAGTCACAGAAGGCAGCCTCGGGCATGGGCTGCAGACACCCAGGTGTGTCCTTCAGCGATTGGGCCAGGACTGCAGCAAAAGAGAACACTGACCTGGGACTGAGGGGTGTTGGGATGGGGCTGGGGCTGCTTGTTAACAGATTAGACCCTAGAGGGAGTGGAGGGGTGCATCTCCCTCCAAGAGGACCCTTGAAGACCCTGCCAGACTGGCCCTCCTTTGGCCTCAAGCATGTGGCATCTTCCTAGAATTGTCATGCCCCGAGGGCAAGCTGTGAACCTCTTTGTCCTCCAGGAAGCTGCTCCGGCTTCTGCTCTGGGTACAGTTCGGCCTATTCTCCAGCTCTAACAATGTCACAGTGATGGGCATTAGTGAGGACAATCACTGCAGTGCGTGCTGGCATTATTGGAGACAATCTCAGCAGTAGTTACTGGTGTCCCCAGTGATAATGCCCAGAACATTATTGGCATTGGCACTCGGAATATGGACAGCATTATTAGTATCTGCAGCAATCATTTCCGTGGGGATATTAGGAAAGGGCTGATCAGCTGTGACTCTGGGGAGAAACTGGCAGTGACTGTGAGCCTGTTTGAGACCCCTTCCCATGCCTTGGCCTTTGAGAGTATGGAACCCCTCCCTGATTTTCCTTTGAGAAATGTGCTGGTCAAGAAGCTTTGACCCTCATCCCAAGAGCCCAGGAGCTCCCAGAATGAGACAGGTAGACAGTCCAGAGGGATGTAGACAGGCCCAGTTCACAGGCCCCTTCCTCATCTGTAGACAGGTCAGATGAGGAAGTTATATTCTGAAGCACTCAGAAGACAGGCTGTCCATCAGTCTGAAAAGGTAGGATGCCCATTCGTATCATGTAAAAGTCTTCACTTCTTCTTAGCCGTAATGACGGGTGGGCATATTAGTGCTGGATTCCCTGGGCCCTTTGAAGGGATGCCAATTCCCTGAACACTGTGTGAGCTGGTTTATGTGGCTGGAGGAGAGAGATTCTTGTATTGCCCTATCTACAATCAGGCTGAAAATTGGAAATTCTTCACCTTCACCCAGTTGCTTTCGACTGGGGCCCAAAACGTTGCTGTTCATCGGTGGTGGTGTTGAAGCACAGAGCAGTTACATAGCTTGTCCAAGAGGCCAAATGAAGTCATATGGTGACAGTCTACTGACCTCTGTGAGGGAGGTGTGTTGGGATCATCCTTTGAGGTGTGGGATTGCAGGGGGCCGTGAATTTGCATTCCATTAATTAGGTGCACAATGAATTGTGCCGTTGAGCGGTGCCAAGCTGGTGCAGTTGTGCGTTTGCCGGCAGGGCAGGTTGCATGGCTGCAAAGGGCCAAGCCCTGTCACTGCCTTTAATAGCTCCCTTCTGCTTTGGATGAAGCCATAACTGTAAGAAGCAGTTTATTTCCTTAGTTAGCTCCCCTCCTAGAGGTCCCCAAGACTGTTGCTCAAGTTAGACTTGGAGCAAATGAGAGGAGTCAGCTGTGGAAATCAACAGCACCTGCTTTCCCTAGGAGCCTGGCTTGAGGCAAGAGAAGGCTGCAGAGACTCCCACCAGGAAGGAAGGCACAGGGGAGGAGTGAGCATGCCATCCCTGGAACCGGGCATCGATGGGTGGTGGGGCTTAGTGGGAACAAATGTGGGCTCTGGAGTGAGCACAGCAGAGTCTGAATCCTGGTGCCCCTACCTAGCTGGGCAAGTCACCTTCACTGGCTCAGTCTTCTCCTCTGTAAAATGGAGCCCGAAATGGCACTTCCTTCCTGGGGACTGTGGAGAGGATTTCATGAGATCATGAATTTAGTGTTGAGCTGACTTTATCTTGGAAGATGCATCCTTGTGTATCTGGGAAAGGAAGCCTAATTGGCAGGTTTATGTTTCATGGGGAAGCGAAGTTGTGTCAGGAAGAAATTTATCTGGGCACAGGCTCCCTAACCTTGGTGCGGCTCCTTGGAACTAGAGCAGACGTTAGTGGATGCTGGATTAGCTAACCTGGATGGGACCGGTGCAGTGGAGGAAAGGCATCCTCATATGGGGGATCGGGAGGACCTTGGTCCATTTCTACCTGTTCATCTGCTCTGTGGTTACCCACTTGGGCCACGTGTCATCTTTCAGCCTCCACAGGCATTTTAGATGTGTATAAATAAATAGAAGATCCCCTTCTTTTTCTGACATGCAGGCATCTTTCCCTCTATTCATCTATGTACATTTCTGCTCCCACATGCAGCTTTATTTATTTACCTTGGAAAATGTATGTTTGTTTTATGAACCCAAATGTAATTTTTTTACAGTTTGTGCAAGTGTGAGTATGCATGTGTTCTACCACTCTGAGACCTTTGGGTGTAAGGGGATGGGAATGTCATGCGCTGGGAAGGTGCGCATTTACCTGGGTAGTATATGTGCTTGGAGACAGTGCCAGGTGTGACTGTGTGAGCAGGGAGAACTTGGAGCCAGGCCTGCGTGTGTGGAGCACCTGAGGTCCCTGGCAGAGGCATCACCCTGCTTTCCGCGGATTAATGGAGGGGCTGTCCCTCCAGGGGTGGCCTAGGGCTCAAGGCTACGGAGACTGAGGCCCTGACAGCCAGGCTGTGTGGGAGCTGCAGCTCAGAACCCTTGTCACCCCTAGAAGAGGAGCCTGGTCTCCCGATGTTGGGGTCCTTCCCCCAATCTTCTGCCTGCCTGTCTTTCGGGATCTCTCAGTGTTTGTCTGTCTCTTATTTGCTCTAGTCGAGGTATACACTGATCCTGCCCACATTAGAGGAGGTGGAGGTTTGCATCTGGTCTGGACTTTAAGAGGTATGAGGGCCAGAGGGAACATGGTGTGGGGGTGAAGGGAAATTAGCTTTGGGGTGGCGGTTAGAGAACATTCAGCGAGTGGGTTCCTAAGGGCCAGAGAGTGGAAAAGGAGGAGTTGGCTCAGGCTTCCACTGGGAAACCAGGAGGCTAATAGCATCTCAGGGCCTGGATTACTTCTGCCTTGGGCCACTGATGGGGTTTAGGGGCTGAGGCCCCGGTGGCCTGGAGGGTCAGGCACTCACTGGATGGGGGGTACTTTTTCCAGCCCTTGGAAAAACAAAGAGCAGATCGGGTAGTAAAACAAAAGCAAAGGAGACCTGGAAGCACCTGACAGCCCTAATTCATCACGGCCCAAGTTTTTTCCTGTGTTCCCATTATATTTGTTTGTAAAAGTGGAAATCAATTTTGAAGGTAATTTTCTGGAAAGAATGGAAGGGAGGTGGGAGGGCCGGATAAGGCAGAGATGGTAAAAGGAAAAATTTAGGCCAGGCACAGCCCAGGGGCAGCTCTTGGCAAGGTGAAAGAAAATTGCATATTCAATCTCCATCCATGAATCTCCCTCACTGCTGCCCGCCTCCTGCTTGAAAACAATGAAGGCTTTTTCCCAATGCTGGGCAGGGCCTCAGTATCAGCCTCACTTTAACTTCAGGGTCATTAATTCCCTGATTATTGAAGGAGAAGAGAGGGTTGCAGCATCGTCAATTCCAAAGGCACCCCCCCATGTGACTGGGCACTGGCTGGGGTGGGGTCGGGGAACCCAGGGCAAAGTGAGGTGCTGTTTGAGAAGGGGGTGGGGAGAGAGGAAATGGGGGAGCCACTGGACTGGGGGGAAGGAAGCCAGGAGGAGGGTGGAAGAAGGCAGTCATTACTGCATACCTCTGTTGTGTTGTTATTGCAAATTAAAAGTAGCATGTTCCACTCCACAGCTATCTTTGGGGAGGGAGGGGCACCGAGGGAGGTGGGGGATCTTATCATTGCTTCTTCAGCAGACCAGCCGTGGTGTCACCGTGTGAGGTGACATTTGAATTTACAATTCCGCTGAGAAAAGCCATTAATTCACAAATTAACATTTCTCCCTCTCCCTCTCTCTTTAACACTCTCTCCCTCTCTCACATGGATGTGCAAGCAATTGAAAAGACAAAGGAAATAGCCTTAAGGAAGAGACTTTACTGCTAGTCTGTCTGTGCTGAGATTGCTCCCCCTGCTTCCAGATAGATAAACCAATTACCTGAGCAGCTCTGCACCCTGGCCGCCCGCGATCGCCTCCTTTTGTAGGCTGCCTCCATGGCTGGATTACACTCGGTGTATCTCATTAATGTAAACTAGGTGCGCCCTGGTCACCCAGCTCTCTTCCCCGCTCTCCTTCTGGAGGGGCAGCGGGAGAAGGACTGGGGTCAATAAAGGCAGGCAAGGAGGACCCCGAGGAAGACCAGAGGCTGCCACTGCCTGGCTTCCCAAGCCCTGGGCACATAGGTGCAGCCTGCTGTGTTGGCTGAGGCCGATGGGGGAAGTCAGTGGGTGAGTGCTGCTTGGTGGGCTTGCTCTGAACTGAGTGAGGGCTGGGTATGGCCCAGGGCAGAGGCAGGAGCCAGAGCCTGACTCTCTCGGTCGCCTTTTGGTCCAGATGCAGGGGGCTGGCAGAGCCAGAGAGGGACCTGAGCGCTCCCTGCGTGGGAAGAGCTTGGGGAAGTTTTGCTGAGTACGCACTATTTTAGTGGGATGGGATTTAGCCTGAGGGAGCTTGGAGAGAGGCTGAGGAGGGCCCAGAAGACATGGCGAGGTTGCACCATATTGGGTAAACAAAAATCCGGCACTTGGGCACAATTATGTCTGTTTACTACCTAATACACACGCACACAGCCATCTGATTCTTTTCCTAGAGAAGACTGGGGAGAAGAAGCTGGCTCCCAGGGTTCTAAAGTTGGGCAGGGAATTGCAGGGTCTCTCTCTCTGCTTTTGCTCTCCTCCCAGACCCTGGTTCAGCACTGTAAGAAGGCATTTTTGCTGGCAGAGGGCAGCCGAGCAGAGGAGTTTTGCTCTTGTTGCCCAGGCTGGAGGGCAGTCGCACGATCTTGGCTCACTGCAACCTCCACCTCCCAGGTTCAAGCGATTCTCCTGCCTCAGCCTCCTGAGTAGCTGAGATTATAGGCACCTGCCACCATGCCTGGCTAATTTTTGTATTTTTAGTGAAGACCAGGTTTCACCTGTGGGCCAGGCTGCTCTTGAACTCCAGAACTCAGGTGATCCTCCCACCTCAGCCTCCCAAAGTGCTGGGATTACAGGCATGAACCACTGTGCCAGACCTGAGTTCATGCTTCTCTAAGGAGAGGTGCTCTGTGGATTACTGGTGGGATTCTGTGATTTCACACACTGTACTACCTAGTACATCACAGACTCTGCCCTCCCTAGGAGATAGGCCCTGTGAAAGTCCAGAAACCAAATACGTATGATGGTATCTGTCTGTCTAGACCAATGCCTGAGTTTAACTGCATTGACTCAACCTACGTTCATTTTCCAACTCATACCCAAAACCTGGTTAATGTACGCGCAGTCCAAGAAAGAGCTGAGGTTCAAAGGTCAGCACTCACCAAAACATGGGAAAAAAACCTCCATATGTGAACACACATTCATTGCTATGATTATATCTTCCTAGTAACCAAGGAGATTAAACTGTTCATACCTGAGGAGGGAGTATTTCTATCGTAGTTGGATCACATATTTTAGCCAAACCCCCTGGGTAGAGTTGGCCATGAGCCTGCTGAATATTGACCATGTCATTATCCAGAGGTAGGTGTAGGTTCTGTCGATGTTTCAGTAGGAGCTTAATCTTGGGCCCTGTGCATGGGCGACTTGTATTTTTTTGTGGAGAAGCACAGGGGTTTAGCCCTGGCTGTGTGGATGGACCTAGGTGCATGCATCTGCACATAAGTCCTTGCCAAACCACCAACTACCTTTGCTTCCCAACTAGTTAATGCTGTTGTGGATGAAGAGTTTCATCCGGTTGTTTGGGGAAGTAGTTTGAGATTTAGCACAAAAGAGTATATATTTTTTTCATAAAGTGCCAGAAATTCAGAGCAGAGAGGTCAATTCCACTCTCCTAGGAGAGAATGGACAGAATGGCCCTAGAGAGGGCTGTATGTGTCCATCCACCACTGGAAATTGGGGTGGATGTGGTGCAGGTACCGCTGTCTCAGCAAAGGCTGTCAGGTACTCCTGCCCAGCTCCACGTTTGCACCCTCGTGGATGAGCACCCTTCTTGTCAGATTACATCTTCAACTTCCTAGTCTTTCACTTGGCAACTGCCTTCCAGCCCTGCAGGTAGGCACTGTTCTCCCCCACTGGCAAGGGTGCCAAATGGGAAATCCGCTGCCTCAGCTCTGCCCTTCTTCCCCAAGCACAGGCTATAGAAGAGGAAGGAGGAGATGGGTGCCGAGGCTGTCCCTGTGCCCTGCTGCTCCTGAGTTCTCCTCCTGGGGCGCCTCCTTCTCTGCAGACAAGCAGGCAGCTGAGAAGGGCAGGCAGCCGACATGGGGGACCCATTGGAAAAAGGGTTTGGTGAGGATGTAGGCTGGGGAGACCCTAGACCCCTGCCTGCAAGCAGAATGGTCCTGGCAGCCTCCTTGACCACTGCTGCCCACCCTGGAGCCCAGGAAAGGACCCCTCCTGCCCTGCCTTCCTCAGGGCCATGGTGGCCTTAGGGCTCTCTGGGACCCTCTCCATTCTGCCTATGGGGGCGGAAAGGCATAGAGGGCTGGGGGAGGGCTGGGCCTGGCTCAGGGGCTGTGAGACAGATCACGAGCCTCAGAGCCGAGTTGCAGCAGAGCCAGTAATTCAAACCATCCTGACCCTTCGGTGAACCCAAACCTGCTGACCTTGACAGCACTAGACAAGAGAGGCCTCACAAACCTCAACCTGCACGGAGGCCTGGCCTTCCCTCCCTTCCGTTCTTGGAGCCCAGTGGCCCGTCCTCCAGGTGGCTCCTAATTTGGCTGCCCCCATGAAATGTCAGCATCCCCTCCCTCCCTGAGGCTCTGCCTGCCGGCTTCAAAGCACCCTTTGTGCTCCTCTGTACTGGAGACAAATGTGTGGGCATCTCCTGGGGACCTTTCCAGGACTGGGGCTGGGGCTTCCTCTTGCGGGCAGGGCTTTTCCACCTTGCCATTCTCCTTCTGCCCCAGGCTTCACCTTTTTCAGGAGGACTGGGGGCAGTGTATGTGTGTGCGTGTGTGTAAGGTCGGGGTACACACAGGGGCAGGGGTAGAATGTGATCCAGACTGCAGACAAGGGGAGGGAAGAGAAGCCAGTGGAAAGCAGCTCCAGGAACCTGCATTAAAGTAAATGCAGTTTATGAAGTTTACGCTTTCCTCCTAGGGAGAGCTGGATTCCATCCAACAGCCTCCCAGAGCCTGCCAACCAGCTCCTGAAGCAGAAAGTGCGAGCAGGAGAGTGAGCAAGCCAGGGATAGAGGCAGAGATGCACGGACACACTCACACACACGCTCTGGCTCACACAGACTTCCCTCGGCCCGGGCAGCCTGGGCAGCTGGGATGGAGGCATGCAGGCAGTGGTTTGCCGGGAGTGACTCCAGGAGCCGTTCTTTTCCCTCCTTTCTTCCCCCCTCACCTGCCATCTCCATCTCTCTAGGCAGAGTGCCTAGCATGGGCACTTGGGCAGTGTGGGCACCTGGGTGGGCTGGCGGTGTAGGAAGCCGAGGGCACTGTGGGCCACCTGGGGCAGAAAGCTTGCGGGAGCTGCCTGGGCGAGGGGCAGTGCGGGTGGCCTTGGACAGTGGGTATGTGGTCTAGGCAGCAAAAGGGACCAGAATGCCACACCAAGGAACCTCTAGTGATTCTTTTTTTCTTCTAATGCTGGGGATCCGTTTTTCTCTGGCATTTTGGTCCGAACCACGTGGGTGCCTTACAGCTACTGAAGTTGGCTATTGGAGTCTTTTAAGGAGAAATAGAGACCATGTTTTTTTCCTCCTAATTCAAAGGAAATAAGTGGTTGACGAAGTTGAAGTTTGAAACCTCACAGGGGGACTTAAAAGCAAGTTGGAGTATTGGAGTATCTGTTCTTCTGGACGCTTCCTCACATGCACAAGCACATGGGTTCATGTGTATGTGCACTAATAATGTGACAGAGGGCCAGGACCCTTGACTTTAGATGAAAGGGGAGTGTGGGGGAGAAAATGCCTAGAGAGGAAGTCCGAAGCACGGGCCTTTACTCTGGCCTGTGGGCTTGGTACCATCATGTCGCTTGCCCCTGTGGCTTCTGCACCATACCTCCGCTGGGGACAGACAGTGAGAAGTCTATCTCCCTTCTCTTTCTGGGAACTTCGTGTCTCCATTAAGTTCTGCCAGGAACTAAGACAGAGGAGGATGACAGAGGTAGAGCCATCCAAAAGCAGAGAATGGGGAGAAGAGGGTGGAAGGAAAGCGCAGGATAATCAGAAATTGCTGACTGCAGAGGACGCCTTGGGAAGGCAGGAGGTGCTAGGCACAAGAGGCAGAAACTGGCCATGGATGGCGTTGGTCCTTTCCCCCTTCTGCTGTCTCCCTTCCCCTCCCTCCCCTCTTCCCTCCACACATCTTTATTGGTTCTGGTAATAGCGTTGATTTGCATGTCAGGCAAAGCCTTGCTACACACACAAAAAGAAAACCCCAGCCGTGGCGGTGTGGCAGTGTCAGCTCTCGCTGTTGTTCGACAGTGTAAAATTAAATTAATAAAGCCCCCAACACAGGAAAACATAACAGGAAATTAATGGCCTTTACTGTCGCTCTGATGCAGTCATTTGCAACCCTGCTTTCCGCACCAAAGACTTCATAAATGCAAGCAGTTTCTCTAAACAAGCATACTTAGGGCGGCCTGCTATGTAATTTTTCGCCTTGCTTGTGTCCTTTGAGCTAACAAAGCCCCCTTTCCTCTTGGCTCCAGAGATTTCTAACTGGTTCTGGCCCCTGCTGGAGCCACATGGGGACAGCACCAGGCAGAAGGCTTCACCCTCTCCCTGAGAGCCCAGAGAAGGCTAGGGAAAGGTTAGGGTCCCAGGAGCCGGACGCTCTGTGAGCCCTCCTTTCACACCAGCCTTTGCACCAGGCCAGGACTGCACACCCAGTAATCCCAGGCGGGAAAGTTCATCGCCTCGAGGAATTCCCCTAAACCCACTCCAGGCTAACCCCTCTCCTTCCTCCCCTGGATCTGTCTTCCCTCTCCCATGACCCGTGTGTTCCCTTCCTGAGGCATCTGGCCTTCAGCTCCCTCCTCCTTGTCGGTACCCTCTCTCCCTCATTCCACTTCTTCATACATGGGTTGTACGCAACCAGGCTGACTGTGACTTGGCAGTGGGTCCCATGCTCTTTTCTGCAGGTAACCGGGGGGCTAAGTTATTCAAAGCAAGGAAAATAAATGTGCTGGTCCAGTTCCCTGGGGTTCTAGGTTTCCTCCATATCTCCCTCTTCTCTACAGGTTGGTTAGGAAATGCCAGGGCCCTAAGGGGCCCCTCAGACCATCCCTCTGTCCTCGGGCAGTTTTCAGAGAGCTAAGATTCCTTGACTGCTTTGGTGTGTACATAGGTGAGACATTGAGGAAACTGACATCTTCTCTGGGGATCTTTGTATCAGTGTGGGCCCAGGCGCCCACTGTGTCGGGAGCTGTGAAAGGAGCAGAGAACCGGGATGTGGCTCTCAGGAGCTTGCAGTCTACTGGGGAAGGCAAGGCTACGTCACTCAGACAATTGGCTGTTGGTTAAATGCCCAGCCACGTGGCTATGTGTTCCATAGGAATCTGGGGAAGTGGGCTAGAAGGGCAAGCAGGAAATGGGGCTTGAGCCTGGGAGTGGCTGAGATTGAGAGAGGCCTTGGCTGGGCTGAATGGTGATAAGGCAGAGTGTGAGATTCTTAAGGGTCATCCTCTCTTATCTGCCACCCACCATAGAACTGTCTCCTCCAGCAGTTCTGCCTGAAGGGCCACAGCCCTGCCTGGACATAGATCAGAGATAGACAGCGGCCGTGGTTTGTTTATGGCACTGCTTTACACTGAGTCAGTCATGTGGGCTGAGGGAAAGGCATGGGACATGGGATCCAAATGTCCAGATGTGAGTCCAGCTCCACTCCCTACTTGTTCTGGGACCTTTGGCTCATTACATCATATCTCTGAATCTCAGTTTCCTCATCTTTAAAATAGGAGTAATGGCATTTGCCACATCGAATGGTGGTAGTGGTAAAGCTCTCCATTC
>NW_016107386.1:3268631-3308009 GCF_001604975.1 Cebus imitator | reverse complement strand
CCTCCCCTCCCCTACCCTTCCCTTCCCTTCATCACTTCGCCTTATTTACTGAGCTTTCATCACTTCGCCTTATTTACTGAGCTTTCATCACTTTCATCACTTCACCTTATTTATTGAGCACTTGGCAAACACTGGGCTGGGTCCTGGGTGGATTTCAGATTCTCACGTGATACGGTGCCTGCCCTTGAGGGAGTTCCCTCACCATCCTGGTTACCCATCTCTGAATTCGTTATCGAAGGTTAAAGTTCCTCCTAAATGAATGCTAAAGTTCTTCCTAAATGAACGCTGAATTCCAGAGACAGTCTAGCCAATGCCAAGCACAGTAGAGCCATTGCCACTCTCCCATCTGGAGACTTGACATTCATAATGTAGCCTAAGATTACATTCGATTTTTTAGCAGCCGTGTCAGACTCAAGCTCATATTGAGTCCATGGTCAACTAAAACCTCGAGATCTTTTTCACATCAATTGCTATCGTGCCAGGTCTACCCCATTCTGCACTTGTGTAATTGATTTTTTTAACCTAAACATAGGGCATTCCATTTATCCCTGCTGAATTTCATCTTGTTGGTTTGGCTTCTTAATTCTACCCGATTAAGGTCATGAGGATGTCTTCTATATCATCATCCAACTGTTTTGTTTTTTTTTTTTCAAAAGAGTTATTTTCCTTGAAAACACAGGAAAGCCATGTGGCCCACCGATGGAGACTTTCTTCCAGCTGCTCTAAGTGAATGAATGCTTTAGGAGCTACTGAGCCCAACGAGCCATCAATCGTTTTCCTTTTCTTCATCTTGTCCATAATGCTAGGAAGGAGATTCTTTGTCAAATGTTAACATTCACTACATCCACAGAATTTCCTTAATAAATCAATTTTTAAAATCCAGTTTACATTATGAGCAAACTGAGTGCCTGCTATGTACAACACATGGCAGGGCTGTTTTACAAACATAAATAGGACACAGTCCTTGACCTCAAGAAACTTACAATCTGATAGGGAGGTAGCCGTACACATCATTATACAAGCAGAATGTGATGAATGCTCTGATCAAGGCATGAAGTCATATGATGAACGAAAAAAACAAAGGAGCAATTGCTTCCAGTCAGGGCAACTAGGGAAGTGTTTATAAGGAAGGTATTTAATCTAAGTGTTGAAATCGGGTCAATATGCCACAACTTATTTTTGTGAGTGCATGTAAGCTCTGGAGTAACACCACTGTTTTTTCTTTTTTCTTTTCTATTATTATTATTATTTTTTTTTTTGAGATGGAGTCTCACCCTGTTGTTCAGGCTGCAGTGCAGTGGTGCAATCTCCGCTCACTGCAACCTCTGCCTCTTAGGTTCAAGCAATTCTCCTGCCTCAGCCTCCTGAGAAGCTGGGATTACAGGCACGTGCCACCACACCCAGCTAATTTTTGTATTTTTAGTAGAGATGGGGTTTCAAGAAATGTTGGCCAGGTTGGTCTCGAACACCTGACCTTGTTGTGATCTGCCTGCTTTGGCCTCCCAAAGTGCTGGGATTACAGGTGTGAGCCGCCACGACAGCCCCATCATTTTCTTTTCTATTGCTCATAAATTAACTATATAATAATTTCTTTTGAAAGATTTCCAGAGCCTGATCATGAATTTGTGATTCTGAGTGTCATTTACGTGTGTACCTCTCCCCGCTTTTCTGACAGGCAGGATGGCATTGGGCTTCTCACTGCCTCACCCTTTCTTTGTGACATCTCAGGGATTATCAACAGCAGTTTTAGGGTCCTATCTGGACCTAGGAAAGTTCACTGGAATGGCCAGAGGTTACCTGCCTTGCCCCCTCCCTGACCAGGGCACCAGTGTTCCTACTGTAGGCCTCATTTTGAAGATTCTTTCCTTTGGTGAAGACAAAGGCAAGCTGAGGGCTGAGAAGATCTGCCTTCTCTCTCAATATTATATCCTCTTCCCAAGGACTGAGCTAAAACCTGCCTTTCTTTTCTTTCCTTCTCCAAACACGGCAACGAGGCCCTTTTTTGTTGTCTCAGCGTGTTCCGAGCTTTTGCCTTCCTGACAGGCTTGCGCTCCTCTCATATCCATCCTTGGGTATGACCCCCCCATCTGTTGTGTGTCCTGTATAGGAGGGAAAAAAATGATTTTTATGCTCATAAGTGCAATATATGCTCATTGGGAAATACTTGGAAGAGATAGTACATTTTTTGAAAATCACTCACAATGTCATCACCAGGAGATAACCACTGTTGAATTTGGTATATTTTCACAGTCTCTTTCTTTTTTGTGTATATATAATTTTTAATCAAAAATTGAATGATACCCTATAAGCAGCTTCGTGTCTTGCTGTTTTCACCTAACATTACATAGGACCATTTTCACATATCATTAAATATTCTTTGAAAACACGATTTTTTAATGGCTGCATAATCTTCCGCTGTTCGATGTACATGTCCTTTTAAAATCTGGGCTCATCATATTTTAAAGCTTATCTGTGTGCAACAGTGATTTTCCTTAAATGTTCTTCTCTTTTTACCCCTCCCCCACTCCCACCCCCTTTATGCTGTCAGGTTGATTATTTGAGCTTATAGAAGCAGAATTTCATTCTTAGAGCACCCCGTCCTCGTGGAATTATGGTCTCGTTTAGAACCTCTTGCCATGGAATCCCAGGCCATGTCTTTCCCCCAGCATGGGGCATTTTGCTCTCTTCAATTCAGATTCTGCCCAGTGCCCCCTTCCTGAGCTACTGTCAACTCTAGACAGGCTTGCTTTCTCCCTGGATCCGCAGCATTTCTCTGGCATCAATTTTTCTTTCTTGGTCAGAATTAAGTGGCCTGCACTAAAGGGCTCTGGGCTAGGAACCTCAGTTCCCATTCTTATGACAACTAGCTATGTAACATGGGAAAATGACCTAACTTCTCTGAGCCTGGCTTTGCTTTTTGTCTTAATTTTAAATATGGAAGAGGGAATCCAATTAAATTTTCATGATATTTTCCAGCTGTAGAACGGACACCAAATTCAGAGTAGCAGTTTCCTCTATTGCTTCTTCTTCCTTCTAAAAGGTAAAATGTTGAGCATAGCAAGTTAAGAATTGATTGGTCTTTGCTTTTGGAATCCTTGTCAACAAATCAGCCAACATTTATGATCACCTCTAAATGACGTTTACAAAGATGAAAACTATGGGGCCCCTGCCTTCAAAATTCACAGTTCAGAGGCGAAAACAAACATTAAAAAATAACTATGATACGTAGAGATTCTAAATATGGCTCTGCTGCTTATTGGCTGTCATAAGTTGTTCTGGGTAAATTACCTAATCTCTCTCTCCTTCAGTTTCTCCAGGTTAGGAGCTTAGCTGCCAGAGGCATGTTGCAGGGGTTGAGTTTCGGCTCATCCGTGAGGTGTGTAACCTTGGGAAAGTTCCGTAATCTCTGCACTTTCATTTCCCCATCTACAAAATGGGGACAATAATGGCAACTTCCTACTTAAGTTGTTGTGAAAATTAAGTGAGTTAAAATATGTAACATTGTCAGAGGAGTGCCTGATATATTCAAAGCACTTAATAAATGTTAGTTGCTGTTATTGTAAGGATTAAATCAGTGCATGCGCATTAAGCATAGTGTCTGATAACCAAATAGAAACTGATCTGTTTTAGTTATTATTAGTACTGTTTCTACAATGGAGGTTTGGTTAGATGGCTGTTGGAATACAGAGAAAGGAGAAATTAATGGTGAGGGAGGAGCTAACAGCCCTCTTGTATATGTCTGAGGAAACTCAATCCAGAAAAGCTCAGGAGATTTATAGCAAGTGGCCAACAAAACTAGGATTTCAACCCAGGGGATGTTACTTCTGGTCCAGCATTGTGTTAGGGTCGCTAGTACAGTTAGTGTCCCTAGAGGCTGGTGGGTGTGAATGGGTACAGCAAGCCCGAGGTCAGGCAGGCAGGGAGCCATCCCAGCCTCTCCTCATTCATGAACTCACAGTTCAAGAAGCTGGGCTTGGTTAAGTACGGCAGGTGGTTTTCCAGGCTAGAAAGCTGGGCAGAACCTGGTCTTACTCTTTGCCAAGGTTTGGGCCAGGTTTCCAAAGGCTCCTTCATGCCCACTTTTTTTTTTTTTTTTTTTTCAGACAGGTCTTGCTCTGTCTCCCAGGCTGGAGTGCAGTGGCATGATCTTGGTTCACTGCAGCTTCCACCCCCCCACCCCAGGTTCAAGCGATCCCCCCACCTCAGCCTCCTGAGTAGCTGGGACCACAGGCATGTGCCACTATGCCCAGCTGATTTTTGTATTTTTAGTAGCGATGGGATTTCACCAAGTTGGCCAGGCTGGTCTCGAACTCCTGAGTGCAAGCGATCTACACGCCTTGGCCTCTCAAAGTGCTGGGATTACAGCCATGAGCCATTGCACCCAGCTCACTTTATGTCCACCTCTTGAGCTTGGCTTGAGAACTGTGGCCAGGCCAGACTCACTGATGTCCATTTTAAATATGGGAGGCAATAGGGCGCATCATCCATCTCCCTGGACAAGCAGTGTCACCATAGCTCTCTCCCCAGCCCAGCTCTCTGGAGCCCCTTCCCTCCTCTTTCCTTTTTCCTATCTATTCCTTCATCACTTCTCATCCCACTTCCCCCTCATCCTCTCTTCCTCCCTCCCAGCTCCTATCTCCCTACCTCTCTCTTCATTCTGGAACACTCCTTCTTTTTCTATCCTCCTCCACTCTCCCTTGTGACCCGCATCCCCCAGTCCATCAATCTTCCCTCCTCTCTCAGTCTGGACAGCACCTGACCTCTGCAGAGCCACCCCATTCCTCAGCTCCCAAACCTCACTCCCTATTTCCAGTTGGACCTCCACCTCCCTGGTCCTGCTGTGCCGCCGTGGGGGTGGGGCTGGGGCTGCACAGGCGGGCTGCCCTGAATGACAAGCGGGGATATTGATCGCGTTCTGAACTCAGCCCAGCCGATAGAAGGTAATTAATGACTCCATTTACCTCACTACCAAGGAGAACAATTGAGTTTGAAACTGCAACAACTGGCAGCTGGGGAGACTGGGGGACAGCCTGGGGGTGAACCCCTCAGAGGCAGGAGTAATGTGTGGAGTAGCTAGGCAGAGAGACCACCGTCCGGGCAGAGGCTACCATCAGAACGGGCAGAGCCCCCATCCCCAGCACAGCTGGCCCCTGAGCCCCACTGCTTCTCCAGCCCTTGAGGTCTGAGACCCATCACCCACTGTTCCCTTTGTCTCCACACTTTTCTCTTTTCTTCCCATATCACTTCTTTTTTTGAGATGGAGTTTCGCTGTTGTTGCCCAGGCTGGAGTACAATGGTGCGATCTTGACTCACAGCAACCTCCGCCTCCCGGGTTCAAGCAATTCTTCTGCCTCAGCCTCCCAAGTAGCTGGGATTGCAGGCATGTGCCACCATGCCTTGCTAATTTTGTATTTTTAGTAGAGACGGGGTTTCTCCTTGTTGGTCAGACTGGTCTCGAACTCCTGACCTCAGGTGATCTGCCCACCTTGGCCTCACAAAGTGCTGGGATTACAGGGGTGAGCCACTGCACCCAGATCCCATATCACTTTTTGAGGTCATTTTCTGCCTGCGGATGAAGACTCACTTTCCCCAAGACTGCTTCTTGCCAGCCGTGCAATCTTGCACATATCTTGAACTCTCCCTGAGTTTGTTTCCTCGTTTGTAAAACTGCACTAATAGTATCACTTTTGCAGTTGTTCTGCGAAGACTGTGGATGATGTGTATAAGATACCTTGAGCCTTCCCAGAACATAGTAAGTGCTCAATAAATGATGATGGATCCTTGACAGAGAAGGCAAACGTGGCAGAGTGGAGAAGGCTTCGGAGTCTGACATCCCTGAGTTCACATCCAGGCTCTGCTGCTTCCTAAGCTGTGCAGTGTTGACAAATAATTTTGCCTATCTGAGACTATGTCCTTCTCTGGAAAATGAGAGTAATGATAAGTACCTCATAAAGTTCGAAGAGGTTGATAACTGTAGTGAAAGCCCTAATATTATCACTTTCTCCATAGACAGATATTTGTACTTGAGCTTAGAAAACTGAGTTAGTGTATTGTTTGCTATACTTAAATTCTTCTCAAATACCGCATCTTGCTTCCTGGGATTTGATGGGCAACCCCATTCATACATCCTGATTTTGTAGACTTTGATGAGCCTTGGTGCTTTCTGACCAACAAAATGACATCATTTCATTTTCTTTTTCTTTTTCTTTCTTTTTTTTTTTTTTTGAGGCAGGGTCTCATTCTGTTGTCCAGGCTGAGTGCAGCGGCACTTTCTTGGCTCACTGCAGCCTTGAGCTCCCAGGCTCAAGCAATACTCCTGCCTCAGCCTCCCAAGTAGCTGAAACCATAGGTGCACACAACCATGCCCAGCTAATTTTTTATTTTTGTAGAGATGAGGTCTCACTATGTTGCCCAGGCTGGTCTCAAACTCCTGGACACAAGCAATCCTCCAGCGTCAGCCTCCCAAAGTGCTGGGATTACAGGCATGAGCCACCATGCTGGCCCATTGTTTCACTTTATCTATTACCACCCCCCTCCAAGTGTCTCTTGTCCCTTGCAGTGACCCTTCTGTCCCTAGCCCTGTCCCCAAGACAGTGTTCAGGGAGTGTCTCCCTCTTCAAGCTGCTGAGACCCCACTGGACAACTCCATTCATGACTGGCCCTGGCATGGGGTGAGAGGCGTGAGATAGGGCCCTACTCCAGGGCCACCAGGAATAGATGGAGAGTGAGCAGCAGGGCTGAATGAATGAGGAGATGAGATCTTTTGGTTGAGAAGTAAAGACATTTTTAATAATGATTCTACAAGTAGCACACACTCATTGCACAAGGCCTAGATGATATGGAAAACCTTAGATGAAAAGAAAATAAAAATTGCCTGTGATCAGGAAATAACCACTGTCACCATGCCGGCAGCTCTCCCTCCAGTCAAGTTGATCATTAGTTATGTAGTTCTCTCCGTCTGCCTGAAGACTAGGGTCCTGCTGCCATTAGCCCCATACTCTGGGCCCTGGCTGGCCAGGCAGCCGCTCTGTCCATCCATTCAGTCCACAGCTGTCAGGGCACCTGCCCTGTGCCAAGCTCCCCAGCAAATGTCCCCTTGAGCCAGTCACTTGTCCTCACTTCACTTCACCTGCACCTCATTTGTTCTGAGCCTCAGTTTCCTCTCCAATAAAAAGGAATTAGAATTCCTACCTACCTTGGAGAGTGGTTGGGAAGCCCATATAACCTAAGGTCTTTGAAGACCTTTTGTTAAATGCTAAGCAAATATGAAGCAGTCAGAGGAGAAGACAATATGAGAATTGTCATCCTTGAAAGAATAATCTATGTCAAAGTTTTGACTCAGCAGTTTATTTAATTGAATTAATTTATTTACATAGTATCCATGTTTCAAAAAGGACTTGTGGCAGCTCACTCCCTTGAGGGTGCTCATGCCACAGTGGACAGAGCACCTGGAATGGCCCCAGTCCTGGGAGTCCTATTCGTCAGTTGTGTGACCTCAGAAAAGTCACTGCCCACCCCTGCTAGTTATGGTAACATGAAATTTGGACCCAACATCCCCTCATCATCTGGGCACAGTCTGCATTCAGTCAGCACATGTGCCACAGGCTGTAGCCTCTATTTGGGGAAGGTGCCAGGTAGAGAACTAGTGATGGCGAGAGGGAGGCTGTGCCCTGGATACAGCCAAATGGCCTTCAACTGGGCCCACTGTGTTTGGCACCCAGGCTGCACAGTGAAATGATTTAAAGGGCAGGCTCTGTACTCAGACAGACCCAGATTCAAATCTGGCTGTCATTTACTAGCTGCACGGCCTTTGACAAGCTACTTACCCTCTCTTTGCCTCAGCTTCCTTATCTTTAAAATGGGTATCATAGTACTTCCCTCACAGGGTTGTCGGAAGGATTAAATGAGCTCTGTAAATTACAGTAAGGGCTTGTAATCAGTTCTTGATACTTGTGAGCTGCTACGGAATGGGAGCTGGGCAGGGGGCAGACGGTGAATGAGGCTGAACCCTCCCTCTATGGAGACTGACTAGCACAGGGTCCCTTCCTTGCTGTGTGTGGTCTGATTAAATCCACAGCCACCACATTTTCTAGCTCTGAGCTAAAAATGTGACCTGAGAGTGGGGAAGAATACTGGAAATCAGAATTGCTCCTGAAAGCCCAGGACATCTGGCCAGCAGCCTCCCGCCCTCTTGGCGTGGGGAGTCCAAATCTAGATGCATTCTCCAGGCCCTGACCTTAAGCAGCCTCTGCCACCTGCTTTGGACGGCAGCTCGGCAGCCCCAGGGTTAAGTTCTACTGCTCACCAGGAACACAGTGTTCTCTGTCCGTTGTTAGAGGCACCAGAGATGGGCACAATGAGTTGAGGCATGATGTTCATTTCAAGTTCGTTTTTGTGTTGCTGAGAGTAGGAAAGGCCTGTGGGTCAGAGCTGATGCTGTTAGAGGCTAACAGGCAGTGGGGGTGGCACATCTTCTGCTAGCCAGGGATGTGAAGGGCTTGCCTGAGGAGATACTGGGTGTCTTGGGGTGCCAGGCCAGTCAGGTGGCCCGTCCCAAAACCTTCCGCCAGAGGTATGGCTTTGAATGCCACCCAGGAGAGTCTGAGGACATACTCTGGGCCATTCCTGACACTGGAGCTGCAGAAATGCATGAGTCACGGTCCCTGCCCACAAGGTGCTTGCAGACTGGCTGCTGGGCATGGGGGCAAGGGGGCTGCTGTGCAGGGGATCTTCTTTGAAATGGATGGTGTCTAATCACTCACGCGCTTCCCTTCCCTGCTCACTAGATTCAGATCATCTTCTGCTTCCTAGAAACCCAAATTAAGATTGCCTTCTACTTCCACCTGTTTCATCCCAGCTCTGCCAGACAGCCCTTCAACAGCTGTGCCTAACAGTGGCCTCTTCCTTCCCCCTTTCCTTCCCCTCTGAGACTTTGCCCTTAGAAAGTCCCATGCTGAGCTCTCTCCTCATCTTCCCGGGAGGACCCTCCAAGTGGTCAGCACTGTCTTCCTTCTTTCCTTTTTTACTCTTCCTCCTGTCCTCTCCTTTTCCTCCTCCTCTTCTTCCTTTGCAAAGCCACCCCCATCCAGGCGCTGGGCACCAGGTAGCAGGACACCCACCTTCAGCGAGAGCAGAGCCAGCTGGTTTTATTCCTGCAGTAAGTGTCCTCGTCCCAGCCAGAGCTTCCGGCTTCTGGTGCGGAAGCTTCTTCCCTTCCTTCCCCTCCTTCTTTCTGCTCTTCTGTGCCTCTGGGCTGCCAACTTCCCTGAGCTTCTCCTCCTTGGACCTTCTGATCCAGGGCTTCTCCCAACCTTCTTTCCTCATTCCCTTCCTGCCCTCTCTCCTTGCCTTTATTTCTCCCTTCCTTCCATAGCTGATGGAAGGATACCACCCCCTCCTCTGGAAAAAGCCGGTGAAAGCCTATGGGACATGTGGTGGATTTGGGGAGCTGGCTGTCTGTCTCCCACCAGTAACGCCGCTGACCTCTCCCCGGCCCTGCAGCTCACCTCCCTGCTCCCCATAAGTTTCTTTATGCTCCTTCATCATTCATCATGACTGCTGCCTTCCCTCTCCTGCAGGAGTTCCCGCAAGCCTCCTCCAGCCTCTCTAGGGGGCGGGGGTTCTCTCCATGCTTCCATCACACCACTTTGTTTTCCTTCTCCTCTAGCACCTTCTTTCTCCTCCCCACTTCCCTGTCCTCTGCTTCCCTGCCTCCCACTGCCACCTCTTCCAGTAGCAGGCTGCCTTAGCTTTTGCCTCCCCTCCCTCCCCCTTCCCCTCTGTTGTAACCTGTCTTACCACCAGGGCCTGAGTATACAAAAAAATAAATAAATAAAAAGGTCAGTGAGTGGAGGGAGCAGCAATAACCCCTAAAACAGTACTATCAGTGGAACATGATTGATCAATTGAATTCCATAGCGGCTGAAAAATGTGGGATTAAGTAGTGTATTATACGCACAATGAGTTGAGGCATGATGTTCATTTCAAGTTCATTTCGCCGGCCTCTGCCACCAGATCAGGCAATCAATAGGGGCAGCAGATATCATATATCACCTCTCTGCGGGCTGGGGAGAGAGCACCATAATCTCTCGCAAATTTAGAGTGACAGATTTGTCAAGATCTGAAGGGCCCCTGAATAAATGAAGGCAAAGAGACTCCTCCAGCCAGTGACCTGAGGACAAAGCTTCAGTTCAGCCCCTACACACACACACACACACACACACACACACACACGCACGGTGAGCCAAGCCACACACAGACAGGCATATACACAAATCTACACAGAGTCGTGTGGGGAATCCTGCCACACACGCACACATATGGACATAATGTGTGAACACACGTTCACAAATACATACACCCCCTCTGCCCCTGCAATAATCATATATGAAGACACTTGATGCCTCCCTCAGCCCTGACAGCTGGGTTTCCCCAAAAGGTAGGAGGCCTCTAGGAAGGGAGAAATAGACATAATGGGACATGCAAATAGCTACAGGGAATGAAATGAGGATGATGGCACATCCCGAAAAAAGAAGCAGGCACAGGAAAAACAGAGTATGTGACCTCACAGTCCCCATGCAATCACACATAGACACACACATCCTTGCAGAAAGCTTCTCATTCTCAACACACATAGACCCTTGTTTATCTGGAGGTTTATTTATATATGAGTGCATATATATGGAATACTCACACAAAAGGGAAACATAAATTTACCACACTTCAACTTTCGACTCATATGTTGATGCATATATCCCATAAGACTGAAATGATTCCAGAGGCTTACACAGAAAAAAGACACAACCATCAAGTTTTGTGTCCATGGGAACAAATACCATTGAGGCTGCCTCTGTCTGTCTTCATCAGATGTGGTCCTGGTCTTGATCTCTGTCCTTCTCTCCCTCTCTTTCTCTCTTTTCCTCTTTCTTTCTCTCTCTGTCTCTCTCTCTCTGTCTCTCTCTCCCTCTCTCTCTCTCTCNGGCCTGCTTGCTTTTAACATGAGGTGAAATGATCGTTGGGCATTTTTCCTGGAGGATATGTTGTGCATTACTTGAGTGCACATATATATACATACATACACACACATTTTTCCTGGAGGATTTGTTGTGCATTACTTGAGCGCACGCACACACACACACACTTTCTTTGCTTTCCCACCCTCTCCAGAATAGATATGGAGGAAGATGGGAGGTCACATTAGGAAAGCAGAGCAGACCCCACGCTCCGTCTGGGAGGCCAGCGAGGGAGGATGGCTGCAGGCTGAGTTAATCAATATGTAATATTTTCTATGGTCTCCTGAATGATACTGTACGGTGTTACTGTATATAATGCAATATTGATTATATCATATTGTATAATCACCTATAAACTGATATATATAACAGTCCCAGAGGAAAACCCTTGGGCTTCCAGCATGGGCTGGCCTCAGGCCCAAGGATCCTCAGCTGGTCTTGGGCTGAGGGAAGCCCAGAAGTGACCAAGCTGGTATGGGGTTTGGGGAGAACCTTACTTTGGGCCAGGAGAGTTGCAAGGTGTGGGTTCAGGGAGAGGCTGCAGAGCAGGTGCATTGCCTACTGTACACCTTGAAAACTTTAAGGAACCAATGCTGGGAGACTGGGATAGGGGAGGGGTGAGAACACCTGGGGAAAGGGGACCTGAAGACAGGATTGGCCTGCAGCCTTGGGGCAGCAGGCACCAGTGCGACAAAACTCTGCTCCCTCCGGAGACCTGCAGGAGGAAGCAGGTGACCAAGAAGCCAGCTCCTGTAGGAGGCCTGAGCCGGCTCCAGGTCAGAGACAGAGGCCAAGAAGGTGGCGGGAGCACAGCGGCATCTGGGGGCCCTTCTGTGGGCTCTGCCCAAGCGGGAGCTTTGCTGCTCTAGCAACACCTCTTTCCTCCCGCTTGGCTTCCCCCCGGCCTCAGTCCTGGCCCAACCCAAACAGAGGGCCTCAGCTCTGCTTCAGAGCCCCTCCTCCCTGGGATGAAGTTAATTACTTCACCCAGTCTCCAGGTTACACTCAGCCTTGGAAATTTGATGGTTTTCAACCCTTGGAATCAGTGGAACTGAAACTCATCTCCGAGCCAAGTTCAATTCTCCACAGGCTCAGTAATGCCAGTCTGAGACATCCAGCTTCTTTCTTCTTCAGGCTGGCCCTGGCTTGGGGGCAGGGGGTGGCTCAGGGAGGCATGTCCTGGGGAGCTGGCCCCCAGGACCCACCCTGGCTCCACCTCTGCCTAATCCTTCCCGACCCCACAGTGTGACTGCTCCATCTCTTCCCAGGTCCTCAGATCTTTCTCTTCCCTGAGCTTCCTCAGCCACATCTCTGAGGCAGGGCCACCCTCCTGTGTCAGCCCTGCTGGCCTAGGGGAATGAGAGTAAGAGGTCCCATAGGGATGCAGAGCTCCATGGCCCAGAACCAGGTGGCCACCCCTTTGCCCTGCACTGTTCCTGTGCCTCTGCTGGTCCGGCGCTAATGCCCCGAGTGTCCATGTGTCCTCCAGATGTGTCTGAGGGCTCAGTCCCCAATGGAGATTCCCAGAGTGGTGTGGACAGTTTGCGGAAGCACTTGCGAGCGGACACCTTCACCCAGCAGCAGCTGGAAGCTTTGGATCGGGTCTTTGAGCGTCCTTCCTATCCTGACGTCTTCCAGGCATCAGAGCACATCAAATCAGAACAGGTGAGGAGGGAGCTTACTGCTTGCAGAAGTAGAAAGGAGACCGGCAGAGCAAGGCCTCTCAAGAACTTGTTCACCAAACACCACGTGCACAGCCAGCATTGTATGTGTTACACAAGTGTGCTCATTGTGTGTGCAGTGTGAACAGGCTCACACGAGACAGTATGGTATCATTAAGACAAATCATTATGGTCTGTATACAGTAATTCGAAATGATGAGTTCTGGGTGTGAGAGTATGGCCCTGGAGAAATCTCTGTTCAGAGCCTCAATTTCCCCATTTATAGAATGGAGGGCTTAGATGTAGCATTTGTCAAGTCCCTTCTAGCTCTGCCTTTCCGTGGTTCTGGCATGGAGTACTCAGGAACGTCCTCTTACTGTGTCCCTTGCCCACACCCCCTAAGGGTCCCACAGAAAGTCTATGCTGGTCTGTGGAGCTCTCCTTGCCCAGTGTCAGGAGAGCCTGCCTGTGCCTGCCTCCTGCTCCCCAAGCCAGCCATTCAATGGAACCCTAGGCAGGCTGGCAGATTACCACTTACACCCAGCACTTTCTGCTTACACCTAGCAGCCCAGAACACACAGCACAGGACACAGCATACAACACACCAGTAAAACACATGACGCAGAAACCACCTCCAGACTTTTCCATGTGCTGGCGTGCATATGCCCACACACCACCATCCACCTGTTCCCCTTTCCCATAGCCCATAGTACTCGCTAGCCCCGATAGCCACATGGAGCCACTGGGTGTGCGCTGCGCCCAGATCACCAGCCCAGTATACCTCTAGCACACGCCTGCACCCACATATGCTGCTGGGTGGAGCCCCTGGCACACCCGCTCAAACACAGGGGCACACTCCCATCCCTCCCACACATGCAGCCCAGGCCAGGCCCACAGTCACAACACGGCGTCGCTGTGCTTGCACGCCTGCACGCGCACACACACATGCACATCCGTGCAGCCCCACAGGCATCGCACGACACAGTTCCACTCTAAGACTCCAACAGCTCCCAGCCACTCGCCTTTCTCCCCGCCTGTCCTTTTATCCCATAAGCTGTTTGTCTTCATAAAACAAAAATCAAAAGTCTTTTTAAGGTGCCCTGAGCCATAAACCAACAAAGGAGGAGCCGGCCGAGGCGGGCGGCTCGGTGCACCCTCCCCGAGTCCCCGGCTGTATTACAATGAATAACCTTTATTTACTTTCATTAGACTATTAAACACCAGCACAGTCATTTTTCCCCCTGAAACTCGGAGCAGGGCCCATAAAGCAAATCCGAAGCCTAATTGAGTTCATTTTAATTTCTCTCCGATCACAGCGAATTACTCTGGTGATAAATCAGGGGGCAGCTTCACCCCCAGTAGAAGGCCTAATTTGCAGCTAATTACAAAACTGATTTCTACAGGAAGATCAATACGAGAAGGAATTGGAAATGACGAGGCAATCCCGTCCAGCCATGGAGGGGAGGGGGTCCTCTGGGGGGGCCAGGAAGCGGAAGGGAAAAAAACAGACCCGAAAGAGCAGAAAATCAGTTTTAATTTAACGTAATATTAATCAGAGCAACTTTTCCTGCTTTGTGCAGGCTCCTGGTCTGCCCAGCTCTGGGGTCTGGCTTGGCGGTGGCTGCAATAAAAAGGCAATTACCCGAGTGTTTCGGGCAGGACACCCTTTCAGAGTCAATGACTGGCCCCCTCCTACCCTTCTGTTAGCCATGTGGACTCTCCCCCTCCCCAATTTCATACCCCAGTGCACAGGCAGAGAGCAAGGGGCCCATGGGGCTGTCATTGTTTGTTTTTTAAAAAAGGGGCACCCGTACCCGATCAGCCAGCAGTGCCAGGCTGGAGGCCCCACTAGGTCCTTCCCCTGGCTACTGGCTCTGCCATCATGTCATGGTTCCCTCTCCTCCCCAAGGCTCCTCGACATCCCGTGCCTCTCAACAAGGGGATCCCCACTCCTACACCCTACCTTCCTGCTTAGGCAGGAGATGCTACACCGAGGCAGGGTGCTGGCATAACAGCCCAAAATGGTAAAGGGCACTGCGTCTCCAGCTTCACCAAGTCAGGTCTGCTCCTACCAGCACAAAACCTGCCATCATCCGCCAAGCCCCCGCCATCTCCCCTCCCTCTGCCCCACCATCTCTTTCTACCCCATCTGGGAGGACTCCCCGTTCCTCCTCCCCATCTGCACACCGAGCCCTTTCTCTGTGTATGCATCAATAGAGAGCTGTCACTTTTCTCTCTCCTCCCAGGGGAACGAGTACTCCCTCCCAGCCCTGACCCCTGGGCTTGATGAAGTCAAGTCGAGTCTATCTGCATCCACCAACCCTGAGCTGGGCAGTAACGTGTCAGGCACGCAGACATACCCTGTTGTGACCGGTAAGGGGGTTTCCAGGAGGGTGGGGGCACTGCGTTCAGTGGGGCGTGTCTCAGCCCATGCCATCTGGGGCCCAGTGTGATGGGCAGGTTCCCCACCATGATATTTGCAGAGAGAATGAGGCTCCTAAAATCAGGGTCCTTCCTGAACAGGTGTGTGCAGATGTGGGGAGAAAAAAACGGGTCAGGGTGTCTGTGGGCTCCAACCTGGAAAGGAAAGGCTGATGCTAGGAGGGACTGCTGCCAGTTCTTCCTCCTGTCCTTTGTCTCTCCCTCTGCCTGTTTTTCTTCCCTCTCCCAAGTTGCCCAGAATCATGAGCCTCCTGTTAGGACATCTGCAGAAGGCAAATAGGCCAGGCTGGTCAGAGTGGAGCTTGGGTACCCAGTGTCCAGCCTCCAACATGTGTGTCCCCAAGGCTCCTGGGGGACCTGCTTCCCACTTCCTCCAGGCAGCACGGGTGACCATGGCTTTGGGCTTGAGGGCATGGCACTCAGCTCTGTAGAGTTTCAGATGAGTACAACTATTCCAGCCTTCCTCTTGCTTCCCAGGGAAGTCACTGACACTAAGGTGTGATTTCAAGGCCAGGTAGGATCAGGCTTGGCCTACAGTCAAATGCAGGGCTAGCGGCGCATGACCAGGAGTCCCTACAGATGAAGAGTAGCGGGGCAGCTAGTTTGGAAGGGGAGGTGGGGTCCAGGGAAGGTAGCAGAGCTCCAGGCTATGGAAGGCGGTGCCACTGCAGAAGGGTTTCCAGGCCAGGAGAGTGCCCAAGTGGGAGAGACACACATTGAGGTGTTATTAAAATTCACCTAATTATTCTGGAGACACTAAAGCCAATGTGCCGTTTGTTCCTTGGGAGACAGGATGATTGAGAAGGATCTCGGTGGGGATTGGGAGACACTGAGGCGTTACCTGCCGAGCGAGGCAAGCGGAGGCGGGCTGGGGACCCGGCAGCCCAGCTGCACAGCCAGCGGCAAACGCAGGGAACAGGCGCAGCCACTCTAGGACTGGGCCCTGGTTCTGCCGGGGAGCTGGTCTGAGTGTGGC
The DNA here is from genome assembly GCF_001604975.1 of Cebus imitator. NCBI lineage: Eukaryota > Metazoa > Chordata > Mammalia > Primates > Cebidae > Cebus > Cebus imitator. Next base: position 3,291,918 of record NW_016107386.1, on the reverse strand, counting down.
TGCCCTTGAGCCTGAGCTGGGCTACCAGTGGCCACCCAGCCTCTAGCTGGGGGCTTAGGAGATCCCCAGCAGCTTTCCCAGCCTCTCCCTAAGGGGCTGTACTGGTACAACTGTTTCCAGCCTAGACGGAGTAGAGCTCTTTGGCTAGGGAGTCAGGTCGAGTTCTGGAAGTGCTGGAGACCTGGACTGGGCTTTCCAGAGTGACAACCTTAGCTGGGTTAGCTGGGTCAGGACATAGCCCATGACCGAATGGCCCTCGGTATGAGCCATCCTTCGCCCAGCTGGGAAGCTCTCTGACCTGCTAGGTATTCTGACTCGAGGCAGAGAGGTGGCCCAGGCCAGGCCACCTTTCTCCTGACCTGCTCGGAAGTACAGCGGTCACTTCCCAAAGATGGCCACTCCAGGCCCTGGTAAAAGAGAACCCGGGAGACTTCTCTAACCCCATCTGTGCTGCCCCGTGCTGCTCAGGCCACAGTCCAGAAGGTGAGGACTTCCTGGGATGGAGATACGGATCTTCAGGGTAGGGCTCCTGCCGCAGGAGACCCAGGGGCTGGTGCAGAGAAGAGCCTCCACCTTGAGCAACCCCCACTCGCCTCCCCCCCATGGCCCTGGAACAGTCCCAGCTCAGCCTGGGAACATCTCCGGCTGATCCATCTGGATCCAAGTGTGAGAAAAGTTCATTTCAGACCCAGCTTGACATTCCCAGGTGGCAAGTTAGCACTAACATCTCAATCTGTATGCGACATTTCAATCAAGCGAGGAGTAACAAAAGCAGAACCATTAACATTCGGAGCTGTTCACCAGTGGTAATGACGGGGAAACTCGCTCAGAAACTGGAAATTACCAAAAAGAGAGAAGAGTGTGGAGAGGTGGGGGAGGGGAGATGGGGATAGGGGTAGGGAATGATTTTTCCACACTTAGGCCAAGATCCAGTGTTTGGATTAATAGTGCCATTACCCGAGAAAGAGCTGCAGATTATGCTCATTCTTAAAATGTTTTTGCTGGCAATTAAACTGCTGCAGTTATTGATCTTTGTTGATTTTATGTCCTCCTAATTTGCATAATCTATTAAAGATGAATGATTTATGATGTGTTTATTATGGGGACAAACAGAATTTGCTAGAGGTACTGTCAAGGTGAGCAATGGGGCATTACGTAGAGACTCCGTGGTCCATCTCAGCAGTGGGTCCAGCGTGTTGGCCTTTAGGCCAGGACACTGTGGGTAGCAGTGAGCAGTGAGCAGTGATGCAAGGAGAACAGACACAGGACAGTGGACCTTGGATGAGTTCTTCTAGAAAGATGCTGGCATCTGTGAGAACTGGGCTCTAGGCAGCACTGGGGTGTGGGAGAGGCCCTTAGTATATTTGTGGACATTGCCCTCAAAGAGTCTTTAAAAGCTTACTTTGTTGGCAAATATCAAGGGCTTTGGTGGGAGAAGAGAAAAGGAGGCTCTTTCAGGTGGGTGGGTGATTCTGGTCAGGTGTGTGCTAAAGGTAAGGGAGCTGTGAGGTCACCCTGCGCCCATAGCCTGGTATAGGAGTGCCAAGCTGTTCAAGGAGCGCTCTTCACCCTCCACGTCTCAGGCACGCTGCTCATCTTCTTCCCTGGGCCTGGCTGCTGCGGCTGCAAAGCTGAGGGGATGAGGGGATGCCCGAGCCCAACCCGAAAAGCCAGACCTTATTGAGATTCCTGCCACCTCCTGGCACTGGAGGCTGATTTCAAACTTCACCAGCCACTTGATGCAGCTGTTCCACAAGGTCAGGACTGAGAGGAGAGAGGAACCTGGACTATTGTGTGGAGGGAGCGTGGGGCCCAGTGGGCCAGGACACAGCTAATCACATTGCAAGCAAGGGTGGCTGCCAGAGGCTAGGGCTCAGCCCCATAGCACCCCCCGCTTCCATCAGGGAACCAAGGAGAGAGACTGATTTTGCTGGGTAGTGTTTGCAAGTTCTGCCGAGATTTTAATTTCACTGCATCACAACTCAGCAAGCTGCCAAGTCAAGCTGCTTATTTAAATTTATCACCCACTTTTCCTTCCGCCGCTGGGCTGCTCTAGCTCAGCGGCCTCTCTTCTCTCCAGCCCACGGCTCTAGGCTGCTGGTCTGGAACGGAGCCGAGTCTCTCCTAAGCGATAAAGAAAAAGGGACTAGCTACATGAGAGAATGGGTCAGGGGCACTCTGGCCCCAGGCTTTTTCAGGTTGGCTGGCTGTGGCTGGTACCTTTCACCACCTTCTTGACCCTCCAAAGGACCCCGAGGGGTCTGCCATCCACCTCTCAGTAGTCTCAGGTCTCCCCGGGTCAGGCCAGCTACAGTGAGGACTCTGGCTCTAACTGCATGCTGGAGCCTTCATTCCTTAAAGTCTCCCATCCCTGGTAGAAAAGATAGCCCCTGTTCCCCATGCCTTTCTCACCTTGACCCTCCCTCCCCATGCCTGGCCGGGGCTGCGGTGATGAGGAGCCTGCAGAGATGCTGGCAGTGATGTTGATCTGGGAGGAGAAGACGAGAACTTACTGCAGGATTCCCAGTCGCTGGGGATGTTTCTGAGCATTAGAGAGTCCCTTGACCCAGTGCAACTCTACTCTGAAGGAGAGAGCACAGATGCAAGGGACCATGCTGGAGGAAATCAGAGACTGTATAGTCCCATGCTCCCTAGAAAAGCGTTGGCCAATCTTTTGGCTTCCCTGGGCCACTTTGGAAGGAGAAGCATTGTCTTGGGCCACATGTAAAATACACTAACACTAAGATAGCTGATGAGTTGTTGTTGTTGTTTCAAAAAAAAAAAAAAACACTCACGATGTTTGAAGAAAGTTTATGAATTTGTGTTGGACCACATTCAAAGCTGTCCTGGGCAGCACGTGGCCTGCGGGCTGTGGATTGGACAAGCTTGGTCTAGAAGCTAGGGAAAGCACCAGTCCCTGGAGCCACTGTACCCAGCAGGCTTCACTGGCCTCTAGTGGGCATTGCTTCCATGCACTGGCTGAGCCTTGAGCAAGTGTAGGTCTCACCGCCTGTGTTTTAGTCACAGGGAGGTAACGGAGGAATGAGATTGATGTCCAGGAACTAGGCAGGCTAAACTTACCAAAACATAATTGAATAAAATATAACAACAGAAAATGTTAATACGCAGCCAAACCTCACTCTTCGGTGCCAGAAATAGAGGGGAACCCAAAGCCAGGTCAGTATTGGAGAGGCCACTGGTATCACACTGGAGGGAGACTCCGACTGGGAGAGGACGGGGTTAAAACACCCTAGTCAGGGCTGGTATCACACTGGAGGGATAGGGGACTGGGAGAGGACGGGGCTGTAACACACCAGTCAGGGAACGTGACTTTGGGAATCAGGAAGCTAGAAGTATCATCCTGCATAAAGCGAGGAACAGAATAGGGACTACACTGTCCGTGAAAGGCGAGCACATACACTTGTCCCAGTAGCTCAGGGAAACAAGGAAGGGGGCAGTTGGGAATGTCACCATAAGACATGGAGACCCCAAGCCTGATGCCAGATCAGGGTCCAAATTTATACCATGAGTTTGTTGCAGGAAACCCAAGGCAGGAACTTACATAAAAATTTGCCCAGGATAGTAACCCATTCTGAAGCCTCGGCAGGAGCGATGACAAACCTTTGTAGAGACATTCTACGATCCAGGGCACATGGGACTCCCACAGCAGAAAAGAAATCCACCACTAATGATGAGCTTACTGTAAAAAAAAGCTCACACTTCGTATGATACAAACTATCAAAAGGGAAAGTTAGTAGAAGCAATAGATAGAATAGTTAACATCCCCCCAGGAACTGGAGATAACAGAATATTCCAAAAGCACTGTAAACTCAGCATGTTTAATATTCTAAAAAAGATCAAAGGGAAGCATCAATTGTGCCTTTATCACAGATCCAGATCCCCCAGACCCTTCCCACCAATGCTCAGCAAATTGTCAGATAATGGAGATCAAAAAGGGCAGAGAATGAGGGCCACACCTATAGCTAATTGCTTTGGGGTCCAGGAGGCTTGGAAAGAGCTGAGCCTCAGGCAACTCTGAAAGTAGAGCCTGCTCCAGGATTATCCAGGCTCCCAGACTGCTAAGTCTCAGCAGAGAATTTTATCTTGTCTTTGGGAAAATGTCTGAATATTAGACAGCTAAAGACGGGGACAGTACCTTCCTCCCCAGTGGGGTGGGGTCAGGTGGGAAGCCTCATTAGCTTCCCCATCCTGGTGGGGGGAAGGTATTTTATTCAAGAGCTTGGGAGAAATGTCTCTTAATTCTTGGAGACTCCAGTTTTGAAGGAAGCTGTAACTAAGACCCAGGAAGAGATGTGGTTGCTGCCCAAGAGGAAAGTGGCCAAGGCAGGGAGAGGGAGCAGAAGAGGCTGGTCTCCCAGAAGTTGGCCGATTTGAGCCGAGGTGGGGGAGGCTGGAGAGGCAAAGCTCACAGCTGGCCAGCAGCGGGGGACCAATGTGAGCAGTGTAGCTTCTGAGAAAGAATCACCGACTCTTAGAAGTTCAGCCTCCTCACACACATCTGAGATGATCAGCAACGTGGCCTTTTAGCAGACAGAGGTGTGGACCCTGGGAAACCTCCTCCTCCTACTCAGGGCATCCTAAGGACCTCCAGGAACTGCCTCTTTCCTGTAGTTAACAACCCGCTTCCAAGGCAACTGCATTTCCCTCCATAAAACAAACAGCTTAGCCCTTGGCCAGCCCCTGGGGGAGGAGAGGGCAATAAAGACTGAGAAATGTTTCTGAAGGAGGCTGGGAGTCTCCTGGTCTTGTCTGTCAGCTCATAGCCCCTGATTAGCTAGAGGAATTTAGGGCACAGACATCACAGTTCCTCTCCTTGAAAGGAGAGGGCTAGGGCAACTTCAGACATGTGGCAAGTCAGAGAGCCCTTTACTGCAGAGGCCAAAGCAAGCCAGAGGGCTGCTCCTCAGCACCCACATGCCTTAGACCCTTTGCTTAGGCTGTGTGGGTCCCAAGAAAAGAGACTGGCCTCCTCCAGACATCCCTGAGTCTGCTAGCCACATCCCCAAGGACCTCCAGCCCCCAACCTCAGCTCTGATTTAATTATAGGGGCATTTCCATAGCAATGAGACATTGACAGATAGGTGGCTGCCCTGAGCCTGCAGCCTCAGGAGTCAGATCAGGCCTCCTTCCCTTCCTTCTTTATCCAGTCCACTGCCAGAGATAAAAGATGTTGAAAAGAAGAGGCACTAATCCACCCTAGGGATCAGAATCGGAGTCAGGCCAAATTTGACCAGAATAAAAACGATGCCACCCCAATCCCAGGTCCCAGCCCCATGTCCTTGTCTGTGCCTGCCAGCCACCCTGTGCTGCTGGGCTGCCTTCCCCAGGAGCATGCCATGGCTGAAGTACCCAGGCTACGAATGGGGCTGCAGAGGGAGGAGCATCGTAAGGGGGGTGACAAAGGAAGGGTTTGCATCTTAGCAAAGATGTGATTCTGGTGTCTTCTATGCTGAGCTCAGATTTGGCCCATAACCTTGGGACTTTCTTCTTACCTCCTCCCTTCATCTCTTCCCTCTGTCCATGAGGCCCAAAAGTTGAACATGCCAAACAGAGTACTTATTCCTCTAAGGATGGTCTCACTTGTTCATTTAGAGATGAGAGAGAGAGAGAGAGAGAGAGAGAGAGAGAGAGAGAGAGGCCAGTCTGAATTTGAATCAAAATATTTTCTAAGAAATAATGATCTTGCTATCAAATGCATAACAGTAGCCAACTCAGGCCAATAAAGGGTTGCCCAGTTGAGAATACTGGCCACTGCTTTCACGATTCGCTAGGTTATAGGGACCCTTTCAGCTTCTGTAGATGTCATTTGGATGATTGGGGTGTCCCACAGGAGAATTCTCCAAAAAAGGATCACCCAGCACTAAGCTTGTTTAGTCCATTATTTGGTACTTTTTAAAAAGAAACCGTTGGCTAAGTAAAAGTAAGGTCAGTCAACCCAACATTTGTTGAATGATCAGAAATCCTAAAAAGTGCTGTCCCAATGAAACAGGTATGTGTTGGTACCAAGGGCTCCGAAATGTCCCAGTGGCCTCAAAGCCACCTAGGCAAGACCTGAAACCTGTTTCCCCCAGAGCGCCAGCCACCTCCAAGGTGACAGGAAGACCCCCCACCCCTTTCCCAGGGTAGCTAGAATCCCTTCCTCCTCCACAATTAGTTGTAGCCTCAGGACAAACAAGCCAGTGCTTTTGCAACCCTGAGCTTTGGGAGGCAAGCTCCGCGCCACTATTGTCACTTCTGAGAGGGCTTTGCGTGCCTTCAGCCTGAATCCTCCCCTCTCCTCCCCTGTGGCGGTGGCGGCTGGGCGGGCAGGTAGGGAGGGGGGAAATCCTGCAGGCTCGGAGAACAGCCTAATGCTGCAGAGGCTTAAGTGGCCGTTTTCCTTGGGATTAGGGTTTCACTTACACAGAGCGCCTGAAAAACATTGCGCTTTCGGAAGGATTAGAGCTGACAATTCAGTGCTCTCAGGGAACAAAATAAAGCCAGAGAGGAACTGGGAGGCCTGGAGTATCAGGAGACTGTGCAAACAGGCTTAACCTCCGCCCACCCAGCACGAGGGTCTCTCATGCTCTGAGCCCATCTGTGAGCCTGAGCCCAACCTCTTGAGTGCCAGCACCTGCCCAACTCATCTTCATTTGTGTTTTGCTCAAGGAGCCAGAGAAGGCAGCATAGGGACATGAACTGAGAAGATAACTGGAAATATGTAGATAATTCTTTTCCTCTCTTTTTCCTCTCCCTGGGCCTCCGTTTTCCCCTCTGTAAAACGAGAGTTGGACTAGAAGATAGCCAAGTTCCTCTCAGCCCTTTGAAAATGTGATTCTCCCCAACACTTCCTAGTGTTATCCTAGGATGCAGAGGCTGCATTTCCATCCATGGTCCAGCTGAATTAGAAGGAAACGCCCTCCTGTGAGGCCTTGAGCCAACAGGCTGCACAGCCCGGAGGAGGGCAGGATGCTGGGAGAAGGGATGGAAACAGCATGACCGGTTGTGGCTGGCTGGTTGGCTGTCAAGTTGTGATCTCACTAAGGCCCTGCAGATCTGGGTAACATCCCTGCCTGGGACACAACCAGGGACTCAAGGTGTCAGTGGGAGCCGAGCTCATCTGGAAGAGCAGCCGCCCTGAGTCGCAGGTACAGTCCCCTCTACTGGAACCTGAAGCAGGCAAGCCTCAGGTGGGGTGTGGGGCTGAGGCAGAGCCTAGGGCTGGGGGCCGTCCCATAGTCCCTTCTGCCCCAGAGGACAAATCAAACCCTAGGAGGATCTGGAAGCTTGGGAAATAAGAAATGAAAGAAAGTATGTAGATAATTTTTTCCTCTCCTTTTAAAATATCTTGTATGGATTTAAAGTTTGTTACTTTAGCGTACTAGGTATAAGTTGGATTGGTCATAAGGTGATCATAATTGGTATAGCACATATCAATTATGCATTTACATATTTAGGCAGCAATTACAAATTTAATAACTTACAATTTAATACTTACAATTCTTGTAAGTATTGTAAATGCCTATGTCAAATGCAAGCACAGACCGCCAGCCTTGAAGAAATCTAATGTCTTCATTTTTGCTATCTTATGAGAAGCAGACAGAACTTGAGGATAGGGTAGTAAAATAAGTTATGTGTTCTGGCCTTAGGGTCCTCCATGGTGTCAAGTGGGTAGCAAAAGTGCTCATTTTCAGAGAAAGATGCTGAGGAAAATCATCTCTGAACTCGATAGAACTTTTGCTATATAAATCTATGTCTAATAAGTCTCATCTGAGCCATCACGAGCAGCAGTTTTGCCTTCTTTGGTGGCTTCCTTTTTATTTCCTTGATCTTCTGAATGCTGACATTTTCCTTGACTTGAGATAAACCTCCCTGCTACTTCACATGTTATTTTGCTGTGCTCTGTATGATCTTGTTTATTGATAGAATTCAAGTAGTTGCAAACAAATCAGTGTCTTACACCAAAGAACGGTGGTTCTTTTGTTTTTTTTTTATAAACAGTGCTTATTAACCTTTAAGCCATATTTTTGAGATATGATAAAAGTCATGTACCATCTATACAGAAAGATATAGATATATGATGTCTATAACATTTTATGTATAGATTTATATAGATCCCTTGAAATGATCTATGGGTTCCTAAGGGATCAGTTAACCTCAATTTAAAACCCCCACTGTAAAACAGTGGAAGAAATGGAACACAGAAGAAACAAGAAGTGGCAAGACGTCCTGTTACAGGAAGGATTCACTTAGCATGAGCCCATGTTACTTTCCTGGACCAAACACGTATGTGTTTTCTGGGTCTGCACTATTTGAGAATAATATCATTCCAGGATCAATTCCCAAGTATACTGCTTGTTCTGTAATCTAGGTTCTGCCATCGACTAATAGTGAAATCTTGGCCCCTCTGAGTTTATTTCTTACCTATAGAATGGGGATTAAAAACATATCAACGGCCGGGTTCAGTGGCTCATGCCTGTGGGTTCAGTGGCTCGTGCCTGTAATCCCAGCACTTTGGGAGGCTGAGGCAGGCAGATCACCTGAGGGCAGGAGTTCAAGATCAGCCTGATCAACATAGAGAAATCCCGTCTCTACTAAAAATACAAAAATTAGCCAGGCATGGTGGCAGGTGCCTGTAATCCCAGCTACTTGGGAGGCTGAGGCAGGAGAATCACTTGAACCTGGGAGGCAGAGGTTGCAGCGAGCCAAGATCACACCACTGCACTCCAGCCTGGGCGATGAGAGCAAGACTCTGTTTCAAAAAAAAAATTAACATCATAGGGTTGATATGAAGATTGAGATAATACATTATATAATATATTAAGGACAGTGCCCAGTGTATAGTAGATGCTCAATGACTGCTAGCTAGTCCTGGTGCAAGTAGAAACACAGCTCTGCCCTTGAATCTTAGACTTGACAGTGACAGTAGCACAAATTATCTGATGACTGCAATTTTTCAACTTTCTTAATAAAGTCTTTCACTTTGCTTTCTCTGTACTTGTAAGAGAAGCTGCACTTAGATTCTCCAAAACAGTTTATTTGATCTGGCCCATTTGGTAAGGAATGTCTGACAAAAGTGCGCTGTCTGATGCAGATGTAGTGATTGCTGTAGAAATTGGCTTTAGAATCTTCAGGGACTTCTGCAGTTGAACTGAGAAGACATCCTCATCAAGTACAGTGCCGTTAACACTTCTGGGGACTTTTAAGATTCTCCACTACCACCGTTTCTTGATGACCCTCTTTGTTTTTCAGAAAACTCTCCAGGAGAGTAATACTCCACCCCATGGAGTTTTATTACAGAGTTTTGGTGTTGGGATTTTATTCTTTGAGCTCTTTTTATTGACAACCATGACGTTATGAGATTTTGTGTGTCTGATGACTTCTTTTCCTTTTCTTTGGCTCTCTTGGGGAGTATCTGGCTTCGTGTTGTTAAAAGGCACTGTGGTATAGACATGGCTTCAAATTTTGGCTCTATTATTTACTAGCTGGGTAGTCATGGGAAAACCATGGTGCTTCTCTGTGCCTTCATTGTCTCACCCTTGAAACAGGGAAGTTACATGATCATCTGAAATGCGCTCCATCTTTAAAAAGTTTGTAACCTTGGCCGGGTGTGGTGGCTTACACCTGTAATCTCAGCAGTTTGGGAGGCCGAGGCAGGCAGATCACTTGAGGTCAGGAGTTTGAGACCAGCCTGGCCAACATGGTGAAACCCTGTCTCTACTAAAAATACACAAATTAGCCTGGTGTGGTGGCAGGCACCTATAGTCCCAGCTACAGGCTGAGGCATGAGAATCACTTGAACCCAGGAGCCAGAGGTTGCAGTGAGCCAAGATTGTGCCACTGCACTCCAGCCTGGGCGATGGAGCAAGACTTCATATCAAAAGGCACAAAACAAACAAACAAACAAAAAATAACAACTTTGTAACCTTGGAAAGCAAACGTCCAACATGAAATGCCCATCCTCTTGTGATAATATGTGGGCTTTCTCCATTTGTAATTTTGGATGCTGTTTTATGTTATTGGCATTGTCAGGGAGCAATGAAAATCCTCTACTGCTTTCTGTCGGGTGGCACATACTTTATAACTGATGTATTCTGCCACATAGCTGTTTTCTCCTTTTTCTGTGCTTTACTTGTTTGTATAAAGGAGGTGGCTGTGCTGTTGTACAGTTCTGGACTCTGTCTGCACTCCTATTTTTCCATCCATCTATAGTACAGCAAGGCCCAGTGCTCTGTCGATTCTTGCTTGCACGGATTCCATTACCCATTCATATTCTTTCACTAAAAGAGGCTTGCTCAAAGAATGCTGCTGGGCAAATGGTATGACAGTCTTACTAATTTGAAAACTTCCTGCAATATGTGTTTTCCATTATTGACAATGGTGTTCCAGAAGAATATATGGCTCTGGCAAGAGTTTGGTCAATTTCTTTCTGCTCTTCAGGCACCTGTCTGCTAATGAAGCCATTGAGAGTGCTTTGTATGCAGTGGCTGGCACCTTCGTTGACTCAGGGGTCCTGAACTGGGCACCTCTTTGTGGTGATACTGGTGTTAGAGACTCTGCAGCAGGTGCACAGCTGCCTGCAGGACCCGAGGAAGCTTGTGTTCTTCTTCCTCATCTTGGGACTCTTCTTTCACATTTTCAAAATTTCTACATGGCACTGCCCAGCTTCAGTTTTCTAAATGGAATTTGGCAATGTACCTTTCAATCAACCATTCAGTGGATGACTTTCAGCATGCAAAAATTCTTACCTGCGGGAAGTTGCCATTTTGCAAGAGAGAAAACCAGTAGAAATAAAACTTTCCAATAGGACTACGTCCAGATTAGCTGGAAACATCTGTCTAGTCATCCAGCATTTTTTCCTTCCTCTTGAAGCGAAGTAGGAGATTTTGTGACAAAACCTTAGATTACAAGGAATTCATGTGTGACAGGTTGTGGGAATCATGCAGCTGAAAACCAGAATTCAGCTACATTTAAATTCTTGTTCATTAAGAAAGAGGCACACTCCTTTTCCTGGCTGCTTTGTAGACTTGAAGATGACAGGGAAGGAGGAATTAGGTTTCTGTATCTGTTTAGCTTCAAAACCTCTGCACCTTCCCTAACTCTATCCTGTCTTGGGTCTTATTTGACCAATAAGTGCCATATTATTAATTCCTATAGGAACTGATTTTAATATTGTTGTCATCGTCTACTTCAGGTCCACTCCACTGAGAGACAGTCAGGAGGGGTGTAGCTTTCATTGATGACAGCAGTCAATAAAAGAAAACCCACATCAAAGCAAACAAAAATCCTTTCTTCTGTCTCTCTAGAAGTCAGAATGATCTCTTGTTTGGCAGTTCTACCCTGCTTATTCTCGAGTTTTAGGAAAGGAAAGACATTAGCTGTATTAGACAGGTATAGAGGAAAATCATTCTATTGCATGATAAAGTCACAATATGTGAGTTCCTCACTGTAAACCTCTCATCAGTCTATAAAAATTCATAACCTATTATTTAAATTATTTTTAAAGAAAAGCATATTCAAATATTTACATTCTATCCCAATCTTTACTTCTCTAAGGAGACCAATATATATGAAACAATATAAAAATTATAACCCATTAGGAATTGGCTGCTAAATGCAATAGATTGATAGAGGATTAATCAACAAGTGTTTATTGAGTATCTGCCATGTTCTCAACTAGGCCAGATAAAGCAGAAGACAGGGTCCTGCCCTCAGGTTGCTTATAATCTGTGTGATATGAAACATCAGAGCTGATGCATTATGAAATATAATGGCATGGTAAACCATGCAGCACAGATGCTGTGGAAGTTTGGAAGAGAGAAATTTCCCCAAAGGGTAGAATGGTAGGGATTTTAAGTCTTCAGCTAGAAGGAGAGGAAAATTGTAAGGAAGAAGAAAAGGTTATGGCAAAAGCATAAAGGGTTCACATCACACAAGCCAGTGAAAACAGTCAAACTAATCCAGGAAGGGTGAGAATCTAAGTTGGGTGGAGAGAGTACCTTAGCAGATTTAAAAGCCTCAGAGTTTCATTTCAAACTATAGACTACAGGGAATCGCTGATGGTTTTTACAAGGGAAGTGGTGTGATGAAAGCAATGTTTCATGAGGACTAGCTGAGCAGCCACGTTTAGAATAGAAAGAAGGGGAAGAATGTGGAGGCAAGGAATGCAAGCAAAAATACTGTGTAGCAAAAAGCAGGTGCTTAAAAGCTGAGCTATGAATGTAGGAGAAGAAATGGAAACGGGGTAGATATAACAGATATTGCCAAGGAGAACTGGCTATACTTGGTGACTGACTTCATCTAGAATGGGAGGAAGAAGGCTATGTCAAGAAGGACTCCAAAGTTTTTGGTCTTATGATCTTCAAGATCATAAGAACTGATGGGGAGAAGATGAATCTGTTTTTATTCCAGTTCGGTTTGAGGTGACAGAGGGACAGCTAAGGAAAATGTTCAGCAGGGTGCTGGAAATGCAAAAACCTGAGCTGTAGCTCTGTATACTCAGGAAAGTATGAATCACTCAGATGTGTCAAGTAGGGGTGAGGAAACTCATACAATCTCTGGAATGCAGGAGGTGAGGTCATCTTCAAAGGGAGAGTAGCAAAGAAAGAGAGATGTTTTGGAATAGCCATCGGGAGGATAATGACTATGGCCCAGCTGATGAAAAGAAAGTGAACGGGCCCAGGTACGCATAGTTCTGTGACTTTCTCCAGCCAAGCCTTGCCTTCCCAGGGATGGACAAAGACATTCCAGTGGTAGAGTGTCACTGGCTGGTGAGGAGGATAAGGGGAATCTGGGGGTGGGGTGGGGCGGTTAAGGGGTTCCAGAAGGTCCAGGAGAGGATAACGGGATTATGGCAGAGGGGAGAAAGCAAATTATTATTAGAGATCAGAGCATGCTAAATTGCAAAGGGAGGTTGTGATCCCTTCATAGTGATGGAGGGTGCAGGCAAGAAAGGGAGGCCAGTCATGTGCAGCTGTGTCCCAGAGGACATGTCTGTGGACCAGGGGTAGCACCCTCATCTTGACTCAATTTGTCTCCCACCCTCCAGGCTCTAGCTGATAGAGCCCTCCAGGGACAGAGAAGTCCAGCAGCTGGTGGGGGACCAGATTTTGCTCATTGGAACTTTATCTGATCCACTTGCACTGTTGGCTCAAAGCTCCTGATTCACTTCAGGGTGGTTTTCTATCATTTAAATGCCATAAACACTAACAGCAAAATAGCCCACTGGCTGGCCCCCTGCTCTCCACGCCTGCCAGGCCCAGCACCTGCAGCTCCACTTGGAGAGAAGGAATAGCCATCAGCCCCTGTAGGAGTGATGGTGGGGTGCCATCCAAGCCTGAAGGAAAGATGGGGTGTTAGGGAGAGAAAAGATAAGCAAGATGGTAGAGGCCCATTTGGCTACTGGAGAGACCACAGTTGAATATCTTGCTGAGAAGGAGGAGTAAAACCAGGTCATCTCCCTCCCATCTCCATCTGGGTTTGGAATGCAGAGACACAGGCAAAGGCAGATACACACACACACAAATGCACAGAGAGAGACACAAAGAGCTATACAAAACAGAGATGCATACACACAGCTGATCATAGACATGTAGCTAACATGCTTAGACACACACAAAGGCACACTTGGACCTGCTCATTCAGGTGTAGAGCTGCACACGCATCCCCGCACGTCTGCACAGAGCTCTTTCCTCTCCAAGAGTTTCCTCTCCGTGCAGTATCCTGGTGTGAGTAGAGGCAGGCCCCTCTCTTCCAGGCCTCACCCCTTCCCCTTTGTGTTTTTCCAGGTCGTGACATGGCGAGCACCACTCTGCCTGGTTACCCCCCTCACGTGCCCCCCACTGGCCAGGGAAGCTACCCCACCTCCACCCTGGCAGGAATGGTGCCTGGTAGGTGACAATGCTGCAGCTGCCTAATCTAGATGGGGGAACTAAATTGTGGGTGAGCTGCTGAATGGTCTGTAGTCTGAGGCTGGGTGGGGGGAGACCCAATGTCCCCTCCCTGCAAACCACTGCTATTCTGTCCCTCTCTCTCCCTAGAGGCTGCAGTCGGTCCCTCATCCTCCCTTATGAGCAACCTGGGGAGGAAGCTTGCAGAAGTGCCCCCTTGTGTGCAACCCACTGTATGTCATGGCCCCTTCACAGCGCCCACCTGCCCGAGCCTGTGCCCGAGGAGCCTCAGCCTCAGCTCCACCCTCAGTGCCCAGCCCACCCCAGCCAGCTGACACTGCTTGGAAGCGCCTGCCCTGGTTTCCATGGAAACTTGGAGCCAAGAACCATTTCCAGGGGCATGTCAGTCACTCAGACAAAGCCACCCTGGTCCACACCAAGCCACAAGGGAAGATCAATGTTGAGAACCAACCCCAACCCAGAGAGAGGAGGGAGCTAGTCCATTAAGAGCAAAGGAGGCCAGGCTGTGGCAGGAACCAGGGAGATTCTGGCTAGAACACCTCCATACCTCTTCAGAGGCACCCAGCCTTCCATTGCTCCTCTGGGGCTCTGACCCATCCCTTGTCAGAGGAGTTGGGTTTGGGTTGTTTGGATCAGAGAGACAGAGGCGGTATTTCAGGTCTGTTGATTGCAGCTGGAGGTTGTGTTCTACTCAACCCCTCACCCCAGATTGGGAGCAGGGGCTTGAAGCCAAAGAGAGCTGAAGTTCTTCTGTGCACAAACACCAACACTCTTGTCTTCAGGAGGGTTAGACTAGCTCAGCCAGCAACTCACTCCCTCTGGCCACCCTCTGCACGGCCTTTTGCCGAAGTTCAACTCTCATTGGTAGGCGAAAGGGGGAGGATAGAAGAGAGTGGTTGGCCCATCCATCCAGGGACATTTAGGGACAGCCTTGGGTAAGCAGAGCTTGGGGTGGGGGCAATGGCAAAGATGGAGATTGCTGCTGGGTCTTATGGACTAGGGGCTGGAGGGAGATAGAGGTGTGGGTAAAAGGATTCCTGCCCAGATTTAGGGGAAGGGAAATAGAAGCCTTGTTGGGGGACAAGGAGATTTTAGGGAGATGCTCCCAGCAGTGAGCAGATGGGGGCTGGAGGAGGTCTTAAAGAGGTGGGGGTGAGGGAAGAGTGGGGAGGTGGGGGCAGGGAGTCTGCAGGGAGGTGGAGAAGAGGGGAGCCGCAGAGAGCTCATGGTGGCGAGGGGGGAGTCGTTAAACAGAATCTAGTGCTGATGAGGAAATTACACTTGTTTCATTAGCGATGGGGAAGGAGATAGCTCAGTTCCTCTTGGTCACAGTTGAGCTCAGAAGCTCATTATCCTGCTGCACGCATGCTTTCCCTCCTCGTCAATAAACAGGCTTTCCAGTGGCTGCATCCCCCACCCCCACCCCAGCTCCCTCTCAGAGAGGGGCCCCTTCTCCTCTACTTAACCCGCGGTTAGGGATCACTGTAAACAGTCTGGGGTCATCACACAGGAGAAAGGGCGAGGGGGAAACCCGGAGGCCTGGCCTTTCTCCCGCAGAGCGAGGGAGGCAGCTTCCGATGGCTCCCAGCCCACTGGCCCTCCGCTCACCGCTCAGTCCACCTGCTTCCCGGCCCCTCCATCCCCTGCCGCGTGGCCCACTCATCCAGCCTCTTGAGGGAAAGGCAGGAGGGCAGTGTCTCCCAACAGAGACCCCACCCCTTGCGTTGGCACTGCGCATTGATGCCATTCTTAGGACTTTCTGGGGGAAAAGTGTCCCGAAGACCTTTCTTCGCCACTGGCCCCACCCCCGCTTCCACCCATTGGGAGTCATGCCCCCTAGAACCCGAGTGGCCTCTATAAAGACCCTGGCTGCCAGCGCGACGGAGTGGGCGCGCCTCAGTACAAACCCATCGAGGGTGGCCGCTAGCGCCTTCGCTGGGAAGCCCCTAGCTGGCACTGGCCCACAGGTCCCGCCTTTTGGTGTGCGAGCGCGTGGGTGCCTCCTGCCTCCCCGGGCTCTCCCCACACGGACGCAGTGATCGTCCCACCTCCGCCCCGCACGCCCGCCACGGCCATTACCCTGCCCGCGACACCTGCGCCTGACACCCGGAGGGAGGAGCGGGGGGAGAAGCCACCGGCCGGACTCGTGGGGTCCGCCCCGGTGTGCGCGCGTGTGATCCCCACTCCCCTACCCTCCCGCAGGGAGCGAGTTCTCCGGCAACCCGTACAGCCACCCCCAGTACACCGCCTACAACGAGGCTTGGAGATTCAGCAACCCCGCCTTACTAAGTGAGTACGCCACCTGGCTGGCCGGCGGCTCAGCGCGGCCGCGCGGCTTCCGGGCACGGTCCCACTCCTGGCGACCCGACCTCTGGGGGCCTGGCATGGCCAGGGGGACAGGCTTGTTAGTGCAGCACTGAGGCCCGGGGACCCCTCGAGGACGCCCGCACCTCTTGCCCTCCTGTGCCCTCCCTGGTAGCTCCAAGGTTCTGCGCCGCCCTCGCCCTCGGACCCCCTGGAGGGTGCGCAGCCGGGCGTCACCGGATCGGGTCCCTCTCAAGCCCCATGAACGCAACTGTTCTCCAGGGCAACTGGCTTCACCTCCCAGCCAAGGTTTCCCAGTCCGGATCCCGCTGGACCCCAGCCAGGGGAGGTCTTTTCTTTGCTTTTCTTTCCTTTTTTGTTCTCCTGTTTGTCCTCTCACCCAGCCCATTCTTCTCCTGTGTTAACTTCCAGGTTCCCCTTATTATTATAGTGCCGCCCCCCGGGGCTCCGCCCCTGCCGCTGCTGCCGCTGCCTATGACCGCCACTAGTTACCGCGGGGACCACATCAAGCTTCAGGCCGACAGCTTTGGCCTCCACATCGTCCCCGTCTGACCCCACCCCGGAGGGAGGGAGGACCGACGCGACGCGATGCCTCCTGGCCACCGCCCCAGCCTCACCCCCATCCCAGGACCCCTGCAGCCCTTCACGTCACCCCGTCGAAGGCCGGACAGGACGGGTGGAGCCGCAGGCGGGACCCTCAGGACCCGGCCCGCCGCCCCCAGCCCCGCCCGCCGCCCCTCCCCGCCTGCCTGGACTGCGCGGCGCCGCGAGGGGAACTCGGTCCAGCTCGCCCCCGGCCTCCCGCGAGCGAGCCCCGAAGCCTGCCAGCCACCTCGCGGGACTCGGACGCGACCCGCCGGCGCGCGCCGGATGTTTCTGTGACACACAATCAGCGCGGACCGCAGCGCCGCCCAGCCCGGACACCCGCCTCGGACTCTCGGGCGCCGGGAGGCTGGAGGGGCTGGGCAAAGGAGATTAAGAACAAAACGATTTTCTGCATAAGGAGGAAGAGCCCCCTGCCGAATCCTTGGGGAAAATTATTTACCCCCAGTGCCAGCCGGACTGCCCCCGCCTTCTGTGTGTGCCCTGCCGCAGAAAGTGGAATGGGGGCGAGGGGTCCGGCGCTAGGAACAGGCTTTTGGGGCGTCAGGTCTTTCCAAGGTTGGGACCCCAGGAGCGCGGGCCCCCTCTCGGCTCTTCGCCGCTCCGCCTGGACTACCTAGTTCCCCAAGGCCCGACACCTCCTGCTGCGTGACCCGGCTCTCAACCCTGTCTTGCCCCTACCTCAGCGTCTCTTCCACCTGCTGGCCTCCCAGTTTCCCCTCCTGCCAGTCCTTCGCCCGTCCCTCGACGCCCTGCATCCTCCGCCCTAACTCGCAGCCCCATCGGACGCTCCCCCCAGCCCGCCGCAGGACCAGTGTCCACCGGCCGCAGACTGGGGTCTTCCTCCGGCAGTTACTTGATGCCCCCTCCCCCGACACAGACTCTCAATCTGCAGGTGGAGAGAGCCGGTTCTGATCTGGCGTCTGAGCTGCTGCAGGGTGGAAGTTAGGGGTTGCCCACTCCACTCCTCCCACCCCTCCCACCCCTCCCAGCCTCCTCCTCTGGCGGGAGCTGAACAGAACCACAAAAAGTCTACATTTATTTAATATGATGGTCTTTGCAAAAAGGAACAAAACAACACAAAAGCCCACCAGCCTGCTGCTTTGTAGAAAGACGGTGTGTGTCGTGTGAAGGCGAACCCCGGTGTACATAACCCCTCCCCCTCCGCCCCGCCCTGCCCCGCCGGACCCCGTAGAGTCCCTGCCGCCCGCCGGCCCTGCCTGTAGATACGCCCCGCTGTCTGTGCTGTGAGAGTCGCCGCTCGCTGGGGGGGAGGGGGGAACACAGCTACACGCCTACTAAAGCACAGCACGTCCTGGAGGAGGGGGGCATTTTTTATGTTACAAAAAAAATTACGAAAGAAAAGAAATCTCTATGCAAAATGACGAATATGGTCCTGTGGACTCCTCTGGCCTGTTTTGTTGGCTCTTTCTCTGTAATTCCGTGTTTTCGCTTTTTCCTCCCTGCCCCTCTCTCCCCCTGCCCCTCTCTCCTCTCCGCTTCTCTCCCCCTCTGTCTCTGTCTCTCTCCGTCTCTGTCGCTCGTCTCTCTGCCTCTGCTTCTTCCTCGGCTTCTCCCCCCAGCCCTGGCCCGGCCGCCCTGGCCCCGCAGGCTGGATCCGAGGTGGCAGCTTCCAGCCCCCTGGCTTGCCCCCTGGCGGCCGAGCCCCGCGCGCCCCTGGCGGCCGAAGGCCGGGCCACCCCACCCTGTAGTTGCTCTCTCGGTAGTGACGATGCGCCCTGCATGTCTCCTCACCCGTGGATCGTGACGACTCGAAATAACAGAAACAAAGTCAATAAAAGTGAAAATAAATAAATAAAAATCCTTGAACAAATCCGAAAAGGCTTGGAGTCCTCGCCCAGATCTCTCTCCCCTTCGAGCCTTTTTATTTGAAAAGGAAAACGAGAAAAGAGAATCGTTAAGGGAACCCGGCTCCCAGCCAGGCTGCAGTGGCCCGAGCCGGGAGGCGAGGGCGCCGAGGTCCTGCCCATCCCAGTCCTGTGAAGCTGGCCGGGCAGAGGCCCCGGACTCAGCCCAGGCCTAACCTGTGAAAGGTCACCGGACGGTTCTGGTCTCCTCGGCCACTTTCAGCGCGTCGGTTCGTTTTGATTCTTTTTCTTTTTCTTTTGTGCACATAAGAAATAAATAATAATAATAAATAATAATAAAATTTTGTATGTCACTCCCCATGGCTCCAGATTTGTCTCTCCCTGTCTCTGGGATGGGCCTCCCCTCCACTGGTCCATCCCCAAAAGCCCCTTCAATGATCCTCCCAACTACACTCCCCCTGCGACCTCCAACTCCTTTGCCGTGACACCCTTGGCGGCAGCTGAACCACCGCAAAGGCCAAGACGAGCCTGCCCTTTATTAGCCACCCTCCCCCAGGTACCCCGGTCCCGGGGACAGTAAGTTCTTACTCTCCGAAACTTCAAAATAACCCCGAGTTAGGCGCCTATCCTAGGCTGACTCTGTGGTCCTACCAGTCCACCCGCACCCAGATTAGGGTGCTGGCTCTCAGAATCTGACGTCTGAGGCCCTCTCCACGTGGGTGGCCCTCTGTCTTATCTCCTCCCTCGGGTCCCCATCTGGTGCAGTTGCGCATAGGCCGCAGGAGCAATTTTATCTTATGGGTCGGCAAGGAGACGCGGAGACTGCTGACGCTTGCCGTGTTTCCACGCTCTGCATTTACTTCTGGGCCCGAAGAGTGTCCCACAGAGGCCCGGGGGAGCTGGTTCCTGGGACCTCAAGCGCCTCCAGTGTCTTGCGGAGCCCCGGGCCCTAGCAAGCAGCTGCTGAAATTGATGCGCTAGTGCGGTGGTCTGGGTGTGTCCCCGAGAGGGCGCGCAGGCGCCTATGTTTGTCCGGGCGCGGTCATATGCTTCCTACATACGTATAGTTTTCTGTTCATCAATGTGTTCGTCTACATGTCCCTGGGTGGGTCTGGGTGTGTGGTAGCAGGAGAATTGTTTTTTTAACCATCCTTGATGTTCTTGTGACCAGGTGTCCAGTGAAAGATCTGTATGTCTCCACCTCTCTGTTCTCTGTTTGGGTGGGGTTGTGGGGGGCATGGGGATGTGCTGTCTGTCTAAGACTGTTCTGCTGCAGCAGAGATACTTGGGAGAGTCTTCTTTCCATCCCTTCAGCAGCTTCTCCGCTCTCACCCTCCCACACTCTTGCCAACACCAAGGCCCCAGCTTCCACCTGGAAACTTTCCTTCTGCGCCCCTCAGACACCTTCCCAGCTCAGCTTCCATCACAGCTTCTTCCCACTTGAAAGATTCTTGAATCTCTGAGCTGCCGGAGATGCAAGCAGGATTTTGGGGCAGACTAAGAAATTACCTTCCCCTTTAGCTTGGGACAGTGTCTCCCAGACACCTCCTTCCCACCAGAATCCCAGAGACCTTTATTTCAAGCCAATCTGCCCAGCCTCACTCATATCATGGCACCTCTGGGGAATGTACAGGTCCCCCAACAAATTGGCAAACCCTCAATCAAGTGCATTCCCTTTCCCCTCCCTCTGCACCTGTGTCTCCTCCCTCTTCCCCATCTCAGCAAATGGCAGTTGCATCCTCCACTCTGCCTGATGTCAGCTCTCTTGACCACCAGCCTCCTAGAAGAGTGGCCTTCAAAATTCTTTGGTCATACACCCTCTCAGCCAAAAGAATTCTGAATGAATACTCCTGATATAAGTATATTTACTGATTTACAAATTCCATAAATATATTATGAATCTTATAAAAGATAAAATAGAAAAAGAACAAGATTGGAATACATACAAACAGAACTTCTAATGTTCTCACACCGAAATGGATTACCTTGCACTCCCTAGAAGATGTGCACCCCACTTTGGAGATCCTGCTCAGAACCCATGAAAACCCAGCATGGCAGAACTTCTGACTATTGCCTGGTGCCCAGCAAGTATGTTTCTGGAAGTTTCCAGGGCACTGGGTTGGGCCAGGGCAGCCCAGTGAACGCTGCCCTCATCATATAAAGCTTTGCCTCTAGGTCCACTCAGGACAGGGAGCCCTGCCCTCCCCAATCCATCAAACTGGGAGCCAGGGCCTCTTGTGTAGGTCTCAGTGGAACCTCTTCTGTTCTATTTCTGTCTCTCTCATACTGAATTGGACAGCAAACATTCCACTGTTTACAGTAAGCACCTCTGCGCAGAAGCTTCATTCGGTGTCCCTCCTGGAGTGCTGATTTCAGCTTGTAATCAGCCTGAGGGCCCCAAGACATGATCTGTATCATCCTTGGCCAGTTGCCTATTCTAACTGCAGCCCCAGTCACCCACCACAGACACCCACAAGAGGGCTTGTTCTCCTGTTTCAGTTTGTTTTCTCCAGCAGTCGTTTTGATTCTGCTGGCTCTGTCCTCATCCCACCCCTACAGAGATCCCAGCCGAGGCGCACCAAGTATGACAGTTAGAAACAGATGAACCGACGTGTCCTGGGTTGAGGGAACAGCAGGAGCGAAGACATGAAGGCATGAAAATACGCCAGATACAATGTGGCTGGAGTATAAAGTGCCAGGGGAGGGGTAGGGTGGAGGGAGGTGGCAGGAGATGAAGCTGCAAAGGTAACCAGAACACTGGGGTGGACATGCCAAAATGGTCCCTGTCACACACACAGCCCCTTTAAGGAAGCTGCCCTACCCACAGCCACCTCCTGCCCATATAGACAACATATTTGTACCAGTGACTCTGTTACTGCTACAGAATTGGATTTGAACACAAATCCACACTGAACCAATCAATCCTCCTCTCTCAGAAAACCAAACAAGGAAGTATGGAAAGAATGATGCTGTTAACCATGAAAAGAAAGGCCCAAAGGAGGCCTTGAGGGAAGTCCCCAGTCCTCCTCATCTAAAGGAGAGCTCCATCCTACCAGTTACTCAAACCCAAAACCCACATCTTCCCTGACTCCCCCTTCCTGTGTTCTACATCCCATGTCTGTTCCATCAGCAAAACCAGACAGTTCTACCTTTAAAATTGATCCAGAACATGACCTCTTCCAACTATCTGCGCTGGACAATCCCAGATCAAGCCACCCTCATCCTTCACCTGAACTTGCAAACAGAAAGTTTGAATTGGCCTTCCTGCTTCCATCTTTGCTTCCCTCTAGCAGCCAGAATGATCTCCCAAAATGTACAGCAATTCATGTCCCTCCTCTGCCTCCTTCGGTGGCTCCCTATCTCTCTCAGCATCAAAGTCAAAATCCCTCCCCATCCCTACCATCACCTTGAAACTCACCTCCCGTCACCTCCCTTGGCTCACTGTTCTCTGAGCCTGATGGTAGGAGCCTTCAATCTTGTGAAGAGGAGGATGACCCACAGAGAGTAGCTGAGTCGCTAATGAGGAGGCCTGAGAGGGCAGACGCGTTCCGGCCTCTCCTGCAGCCCAGAGGATGGAGACTCCATCGGCACTGAACTCGTCAAATAACTCCCAGCATTCTTTAGGGTGACTCTCTGTTCCTTACGACCCAAAGCACCTCCCACAGTCCCCGTGGGGAGGCATCAAGAGTGCATCCCTCCTTCCATTCGGAAATTGCCCCCTACCATCCTGTGTAGTTCTTGCGGAACTGTCAATCACAGTGCCCCATCAGCTCCTACCTAGATTTGGGCTTGTGATGCGCCTCTGGCCAATGAGGACCCCATGTCCCTGGCCACAGCACAGAGATCAAAAGTTAGAAACAATAGGAGTTCTCTCAGGAGCATTGTTATGGAGTCACAGGAGGGGTTTTCAGCCTGTGAGCTTTGATGATGAGGGCGTAGGACTTCACTATGTGGAGAATACCTGCCTGAGGGCGTCATGCTCCGAGTCAAGTGGAGACCAGCAGAACTGAGAGGCAGAGGACAAAAAAAAAAAAACAACTATGATGCTATCATTCGAACCTCTGGAGCCAGCTAGGCCTGAAGCAAGCCCCATTTTCAGATTTTCAGGGTCAACATCCAATACGTTCTCCTTGTTTTGGCTTAAGCAAATGTGTTGGGGCTGTCATTTGCAACCAAAAGAAACTCTGATTTAAACAGTTCTGAAGACATACATGCCCTGTTAAGAGCTTTGGGGCTTTTTCCCACCCTGGAGGCAATGAGAGCTATGGAAAGTTTTTGAGCAAGAGAAAATGGCTTAATAAGTCTACATTTTTGAAAGAGTGCTCTACTCATGATGAAGAAGTGGCATACAAGGAGAGACAGTGGGTGCAGGGAGATCTGTACGAGACTGCTACCGTGGTCCAGGCAAGAGATAATAGGAATCTATGCTAATGATTAGATTCGCTCCTGAAGGAGACTAACAAGGAAGCATGGTACAGCTTTATTTTTAAGTAAAAAAGAAAGACAGGCCGGGCGCGGTGGCTCAAGCCTGTAATCCCAGCACTGTGGGAGGCCGAGGCGGGTGGATCACGAGGTCAAGAGATCGAGACCATCCTGGTCAACACGGTGAAACCCCGTCTC
>NW_016107386.1:3262528-3268402 GCF_001604975.1 Cebus imitator | reverse complement strand
GAAAGACAAGTGCAGATCAGAGGACATGCTATATGAGAAAGAGAAAATAAGAATCTTTCTTGCATTTGCTTATATACACATAAACAGAGAAGATGTTTGTCTCTGAGCTGGGAACAATGTGGATGGGGACAAGGCAAGTATTGATCGATTTACCACCTATGCAACTTACGACCATTCGACTTTATGACCACAATCGCTAGCCATGACTGCTCCGCGTCTGGCAGCGCAAACGTTGCCCAGCTGGGCGTACAACAGTGTGGACCAGCTTCCGGCAGCACTACCATCTCCGCGTGTACCATTTCAGCTGTACGTATAGCCTATTCAACTTACGACCAAATCGTGTTACCGGTCCGCGGTCCCGACCGTGGTCGTAAGTCAAGCACTGGCTGTATACTCATTTCTGTGACTATAATTTTTTAAAATCTAATTTTGACTTTAAGGAAAAATAAAATTTCAATTAAGAAAGGTAAAGAGACAATCAGCTTCTTGCCACATAAGCATAATGAATAAACCAAATTTGGCTCTTCGTGATGTTCTACGACTGAGGGAAAGGCCATTTGATTGGTGAATAGCAGATGCCTGGTGACCTCCAAGTTAGTGTTTTCTGCAGATGGAAGTGGGGTGTAGCTAAAACTTAAGGATGTAGAAAGGGGCAGAGTGTAGCCGATTCTTTTGAAATGTCTGGAAGGGAGGAGAACAGGAGACAGGCCTGGAGATGGTATGGTCTGTGAGCACAAGAGAAGGTTCTTTCTGGCCAAGGGCTATGTGGACATGCCCGTGGCTGAGGCAGAGGGTGGGAGGCAGGCATATGGAGAGAAGCTGCTCGTAATGGACACAAAAGGCCTGAGAGAATGGGATGGAGGCATGTGGGGAGGGGTGAGGAGGAACCAGAGAATTCTGCTTGGGGAAGGAAGGTCTTAAAGGGATGGAGTCCACTAGATTTGCTTAGAGAGACCATAGGAGCCACAGCTGCTGTCTGCTGAGAGTGAGGGGAGCAGGACTGGATCCAGCCTTGAGTGGGGTAGAAAATTTTGGAAGAATCTCTTCTGGGGATTCAGAAGGAAGTTGTGAGAGCAGCAGGAACACGTGGCCCACAGCAGCAGGGAGAGCTCACGCTGGGGGGGGATCCTGGGCTCCATCCTTCAAGACACAGAAGCCAGGCCCCCAAGATTACACCACCCCCCTCCCAAACCCCATCCACATCTCTCTTCTCCAATGGGCCTCCCTCGCTGACCGAACTCTGGCAGCACCTGGAGCCCAGGCTCGTAGTCTGATCTCTGTGACTGTTCATCCTCAAATGTCCAGGCGTGGCCTCAGCTGCCTTATGTGGGAGAGCCACAGCCTGCACCCCGCTGAGGAATTCTGAGCATGCAACCTAGGGGCAGACCAAAAGCCATATGTGTATGGAGGCATCTCCACACTGAGGGCAGAAGGGACCCACAACAGAATCACAAGGCTGGCTCACAAGGTCACTATGTGACCTTCAACAAGCCTCACTCTCTCTGTGTGCCTCGGTTTCTTTGTGTGTAAAACCAGATGACCACCACGGACATTCTAGACTTCCCATTGGACATTCTAGGCTTCTGTAGTTGTATACCATAGGTGCTCAGACAATTTCTGTGACCAGAAGGAGTTTGAGTAAGCGCTGTAGAGGTGGGATAGGTGCATTCAGATTGGGAAGGGGATGGGGGAAAGCTCTTTAATCTAGAGAAGGAGGAGGCATGGATTTATGTGTTGCCATCTTCCCCATCTGGGAGTTAGGACTGCCTTTTCCTATCTCTCTTCTCACTCTCTGCCCAGAGGTCTCTGGGGTGGGTCTCTGTAAGCACTGAGGCAGATGAACGGTGATCTGAGGGGACCTGTGAGGGTGCAGGGTAGGGCACTAGGGGAGGGAGACAAAGGAAACAGCTCTTTGGGGCCAACTACACTTCCAGCCTCCCCCACACCTCTGCATGGCCAAACCATTCCAATACCCTAATTAGCCAGTCCCTTAGGCCCCTGTTAGCCAGGCCGGCTGAGCGCCCAACTCCCTGGGGACTAGCCCCTTTACCCCGCAGACTAATCAGTTCTTCACTCTTTGAAAGCATGAGCGTCCTCATCACACACGCACATACACACACACACACACACACACACCCTCCCTTATTCTCACTCAGAGCTCCAGGCCCCATTCCAGCCTTCAGAGTGTTAATGTAGGGTGCTGCCGGATTTCCCCAGTGATGATATCCCCATTTGGGTTGATTGAAGAGTTGAGAAGAGACCAAAGTTTGGGGACTTCTCTCCAATTTGGGGTTTTCTTTCAAACTTATGGGTTCAGGATGTGGAGCCAAGGATGAAGCCATGATTGGGGTGCTCTATGGTTCCCCAAGCCCTTGCACTGGTACCACCTAGGGTCAATATTCACCCCAACTCAAACCCCCTCCTCCCTCTCATCCTGCCCCCCTCAGTCCATATCCCCACCCCCTACCCCCGACACCCGCACTGTCAGCCCAAACACATGATAAATTGCCCTGTCAACAGAATTCATTCAGGGACCAATTAATTCCACAGAAATGAACCAGGAGCCATCAGTTGCTGAAAAACTCAGAGTGCAGGGAGTGGAGGGAGGGGTACAGGCGTGGGGTGGGCAGCAGGGGAGGGGATGGGAAGGCTGGGGAAGTTAGTCTGACAGAAATTGGTCATTTAATGCTTAAGTGCACGCTAGACAGCCCTGTCATCGCCCGCGGCCCCCGCACAGGATTAATTATCGGAGGAGGAGAGGGCAGCCCAGCCCAACCTAGCCGTCTGTCACCAACCAATGCTGGAGTCACCCAAGCCTTGGGCCACCCTGGGTCCCATTTCAAGTCTCCAGGCCTCCTGCTCCTCTGACTTCTAGGTGTCCCCAGATCCCAGTCCTAGGCCCAACCTCATATCTTGGCCCCTCAGCCACATTTAGTCATAGCCTTGCCGTCATCTAGTCCAATCAGGGAGACTTCTTCAACCCCTTGACTGAGTGAGGGCCAAACCCCCTACAGTCCCCTGTCATTATTCTCAAACATCCTAGGTAAACACGTGTGCAGAACCCAAGGCACAATTTTGCCCCATCCACTGATCCTAATCTGAAAGAGCAGCACCATCATCCACTCCACGGCCCAAGCCAGAATCCCACCATTATCCTTGACTCCTCCCTCTCCATCATCTCTCTCATCCAATCAGAATCCAAGTCCTGAGAGTTCAGCCTCCTGTAATACATCACATCCGGTCCACATGCTTCTAGCTGTCTGCCACCACTCAAGGCTGAGCCATCATCTGCTCTGCCTGCTCTCCTGATTCAGGCTCTTGCTTGTGGCTAATGTTATTTTTTTCAATGCAAATAACATCCCACGGCACCGCCTCCCTTCCTGATACTAACATCCAGCGTAACACTCTTTTGGGGATTATCATGGGCCTGCAAGAGACCAAATTCAAACTCTTAACTTGACTTACAAGCCACGAAGCTTCAGCCTCTGCCCCCCGCCTGGCTTGCCTCCAACATGCTCCTTTGCTCTCTCTGCTCCAGCCCCACCTTTCTTCCCTTCTGACCTTTACACGGCTGTTCTCTCAGCATGAATTACTCCTACTCTGCAACCCCAGAATTCACTTAGATGAACTACTGATGATCCTTAAGATCTCAGATTAAATGTCACCTCCTCCAGGAAGCCCTCCCTGACTGCTTGATATGATTTTACACCTCCCCAAACTTTCCCATTCATCAACATGTCATCCTGGCAAATACTTGTGCATTACCTGTCTTTCCACCAAAATGTTGAGTTTCACAAGAGTGGAGTCAATGTATTTTTTTTCTCAGAGCCTGGCATTTAATGGATATCAGAAAAAAATGTATTGAATGAAAAATTGTGTAGCCCTGTCTTGGCTCTACCCCTCATCTGAGGCCAAGTTCCCCGATGTCGGAACTCTCCTGACAGCTCAAGACAAGTTGGATTGGCTGGAGAACTGAGAAACTCTCAGAGAATACTTGTGAGCCCACCGAACTGACCCAACTTAGCTGTGCCGGGTGGGCTCAGACCAGGGAGAGGAAGCTGAGAGCTGGAGAGCAGAATGGCAGAGAGAATGGTTGGGAGGACTTCCCAGAAGAGTAAAGCCTGGGGTCTGAAAGGAGCAGGCTCTGTGCAAACGTATAAGCTGGCTGAAGCATGGGCTTGTTCAAGGGAGAAGGGAGGTAATAGCAGGAAAGGGAACTTTTCAAAACTGATATTTATATATTTACTGGAGGCTGAACTGACAAGACTTGAGTACTGACTGGATATGAGAGATGAGAGCCAGGGAGATCAGTCTTTGAAGGGCAATAAATGCCAGACTGAGTTCGACCATTTTCTTATCCTTAATTGGAAGGGGGGAGGGGTGTCACTGACTGCTTCTAAGGTGACCTGATGCAAAGTTTTATTTACAAGTTAATTCGAGCTGCCAGACAAGGTGGTTGAAGGGGAAGTTTGAGGCAGAGAGCCCATTAGGAGGCCAGTGCAATAATGAGATGAGGGATAGAGATGGAGTGAGAGCAAGAGAGAGGGAGAGATGCAAATTGGTCTGTGGAAGGAAGGTCTGTGATAGGGAAGTCTCCCTGGGGGACAGAGTGGGACAAGTAAGCTGGGTGGGCTCCATCTCCAAGTGTCTGGCCCAAGAAGGCCTGGTGGTAACCTCACTGAGGTAGCATATCTGGACTTGGCTGCCAATTGGTTATGAAGGCGAAGAGGAGAGATAGGCAAAGATGATTGCCTCCAAGAGTGTTCGAAGAGCTTGGTGGCTGATTGCGCCACCAGCAGAGGTAAGAAGAGAGGCTGACTTGGGTCTCAAGATGATGAGATGCCTTTGGATACTGAGTATATGTGCCTGAGTTTCACATCCCAGGGACAGAATTACAGGGAAGTAGCTCAGGGAGTATATTGGCCTCTGGATGTGGAATTCGGAGATACACCCTCCTGCCCCACTCTCTTAGTCTCCAGTTTTGCACTGCAGTTTGGTTGGGCCAATTTAATCCTGTAACAAAGTAACAGTATAGTATTAACCTGAAATAATTCTGTAATACCATAGCACAGTAAAGATGATGTGTCACCGCCCAGATGCAAGAGATAGTATGTAGCGCTGTAATGATGTAATCCAGAAACAGGATAACCGTATGGCAATTTGTTAATATCAACCAGGAAATGATGGGTTAGTGCACTATGGGTTAACAGTACTGGACTGTAACAAGGTAACCATGTAATCAGTGGTATTGTAGTGTCGAAATGACTATAACAAGGCACACAACCCAGCAGCAAAATGACAATCTGGCAGTGTGATTGTGTTAACTTAGTAATGGTTACTGATATAATGATGCAATGACATGATGGCAGAGTGTGGTGATGATGTCACATGATCATAAAACCTCAAAGGCAGTGGAAGGGAAGAGGGTGGAGCTCTTAACCTAAGCCCCAGAGCTCTGAGAGTGGAGTAAGAGAGCCCATTCCAAGTTTAAAAAGAAGCTTCCTCAGGATACTGCAGAGGCTGGAAGCAGCTTCTGGAGGGACGTTGCGGCCTGGGATAGGAAAGAGCTGAGCCAAGAAAGAAAACTGGAGGCTGGGTGCAGTGGCTCACACCTGTAATCCCAGTACTTTGGGAGGCTGAGGCAGGTGGATCACTTGAGGTCAGGAGTTCGAGACCAGCCTGGCCAAAAATGATGAAACCCATCTCTACTAAAAATACAAAAATTAGCCAGGTGTAGTGGTGCATGCCTATAATCCCAGTTTACTCAGGAGCCTGAGGCACTAGAATCACTTGAATCCAGAAGGTAGAGGTTGCAGTGAGCCGAGATCATGCCATTGTACTCCAGCCTAGATGGAAGAGTAAGTGAGACTCTGT
>NW_016107386.1:3258234-3262518 GCF_001604975.1 Cebus imitator | reverse complement strand
AAAAAAAAAAAAAAAAAAAAAAAAAAAAAAAAAAAAAAAAAAAAAAAAAAAAAAAAAAAAAAAAAGAATGATGGAAGAGAGGAGAGGATAAGAGAAGAAAAGAAAAGAAAAGAAAAGGGAGAAGGCAAGAAATGGTGTTGGCTTTGCAGGACAGGACACAGATCTGTGAGGCTGGCCAGAATGGAGGGGTCTGGACTTGGGTCAAAACAAGGCAGACCCTGACTGTGGATACTATCTGAGCAGCCCTGGCCCCATTCAGTGTTCTGACTGTTCACTTAGACTGGGAGTTCTGCTCCTTCAGGGGCTGAAATGGGGCAAATCTAGTACTTGTAAGAGTCTGGAATCATCACATTGACAAGAATATAAGAGAAAACCCAGAGTAACACCACTGAAAACAACTCATGTTCACCTGACCTTTACTATGTGCTGGGCACTGTGCTAAGGGTTCTTCCCCAGATTATTCACCATAACCTAGGAAGGAGGTTTTACTATTTTCATTTCACGGATGAAGACAAGGAGACCCAGAGAGATTAACATATTTTTCTAAAGTCACATAGCAAGTAAAAGGCAGGGCTGGAATTCAGACTTAGATCCATATATGCCTTTAAAGCACATCCGTGCTCTTGTCATTGGGTATGTGCTTTAAGACATGTGTGACAAACCAGTGAGAAAAAAAGCAGTTGAGCCACAAGATAAACATATGACATATTCCTAGACATAAATTTTTTAAAAGGTCAATATTAAGGTAGACTAAAATGTGTGTAATGGGCAACCATTTAAGAAAGAAAGGATGGATATGAATACATATTCTTACTTTCTTACATTTCTCAAAAGGAAAAGATAAACAAAATGTTTTAAAAATAATTATTGGAAAAGGGAGGAAATGAAGTGGAGAGGATGGGGTAGATGGTAGACATCACAGAATATACATTTTTAATAGATTTAAAAAAATAAATTTAACTTTAAAACTGTGTGGATACTTTATATAATAACACAATAAAATCAAGCATGTAAATAAGTAATCCATTAAAAACATCAAAAGCAAAATGAAACAAATGAACTTAGCTACCCAGTTGGTGTTATAGTCATATACAGAAACTATTTCAAGTAATTCAAAATCCAGTAACTGACTCTACGTGGATCCCTATTGAGATATACACTAATGAAGCAAATAAGTAATGAGACTGATGTTCTTAGAGTTTTTTGGTGAGGGAGATATAAACAAACAAAAGCAGATGGAAGGTCAACAGTAATTAGTAAAATCCCCATAGTCTTGCATTTGAGTTGGAGGTATCAGTCATAACTGTTCAAACTTTATCTTTAAAATATATATTTCCTGGTTCTGTGCATTGAAAAGGATAGGGAACCAACCAACCCAGTAGCAATAAGCACCTCTAGTCTTCAGAATGTGGTCTTTAAATACCACTTTGCACTAAAAGAAACCAGGGCTCTTTGAAGGAAATGGAAAAATTTCAGATCTAGAACAGGACATACACAAGATCATTCTGGAAATCTCATACCAGAAAGCAAGGAAGTTATTAAAAACTCCTAGGGTCGTATCAAAAGGACTGTGCACGAATTAGAGGCTCCCATTTGCTGAAGATGATACAATTGAGCATCAGTGAGGATAATAACTGCAATTGATTGAAACTCATCTAATAAATTTAAATCCATGGATAATAATTCTACTTAAAAGAAAAACCTTACTAATCTTTGAAGGATGGTAGAAAACCAACTCATTATTTGGTAAACTGATAAGAGGAAAAAAAACAAGCATTTCTACTGCCCTTCTTATATAAGCTATACGTACCTTGGGTCACCAAATAGTGGTAAAAGAAAGTTTCTCTTTATAAAAACCTTGCAGGTAATAAATTGAAAAGGAATGGATAGAATTAGAATATCACCATTTTGCAACTTCTAATGAAATAATGGATCTAGGTAATGATTATCAGTGGCTGTTAATTTTGCAAAAAGAGAGACAACAGAACATTAGATCCTTCATGGAGAAAATACAAGACAAAACAAAACTCCATAAAACAGTATTTCCAGGCTGGGCATGGTGGCTCACGTCTGTAATCCCAGCACTTTGGGAGGCTGAGGTGGGCAGTTTACTTGAGGTCAGGAGTTTGAGACCAGCCTGGCCAAATGGTGAAACCTTGTTTCTACTAAAAATACAAAAATTAGCTAGGCGTGGTGCTGCACGCTTGTAATCTCAACTACTTGGGAGGCTGAGGTGGGAGGATTGCTTGAATCCAGGAGGCAAAAGTTACAGTGAGCCAAGATTGCGCCACTGCACTCCAGCCTGGGCAACAGGACAGGGTGAGACTCCATCTCAAATAAATAAATAAATAAAGTAGCATTAAAAAATGATCTAAATCTAATCAAGCCTCTAGATGTAACTACTATTTTGTAGAAAATACTGTGAACAGAGGAACCACAAGGATGCAATCCAAAAACTCCAGACTGTGGGTAAATATCCTGGCTTCCTCAATTAAAAAATTGCAAGAGAAAAAAAAGTGGATAGGCTAAAACATACTTGAGAGATATATCAACCAATTGCATTATATTTGAATCTTGCAAGTAATTAAAAGGAGGAGAAGGAGGAGGAAGAGAAAGAAGAGTAGAAGACATTATGAGGCAATCAGGGATATGTAAGTACTGCTTTAACTGGACACTATAAAGTTTTTAGATGTGCTAGTGATATTATGGTTATTTTTAAAGTTATTTTACTTTAAAAATATAAACTGAAAGATTTATAAATTAAATGATGTGATATCTGGGATTTGCTATAAAATGATCTAGTGGGTGGCTGGGCTCAGTGACTCGTACCTGTAATCCCAGAATTTTGGGAGGCCGAGGCAGCCGTATCATCTGAGGTCAGGAGTTCAAGACCAGCCTGACCAAAATGAAGAAACCCCACCTCTACTAAAAATACAAAATTAGCTGGGCATGGTGGTGTATGCCTGTAATCCCAGTTACTCGGGAGGCTGAGGCAGAAGAATCGCTTGAACCTGGGAGGCGGGGGTTGCAGTGAGCCAAGATCACACCACTGAACTCCAGCCTGAGTAACAAGAGAGAAACTCCATTTCAAAATAATAGTAACAACAACAACAATAATAATAATATCATCATCATCATCATCATCTAGGCGGCAGAGTTGGCTGAGGAATATATAGAATAAGACTGGCCATAAATTGATAACCATTGGAGCTGGGTTCATTATACTACTCTCTATTTTTATATACGTTTAAAGTTTTCAATAATAAAAAAAAATGTTTAGCATGTGTTCTATTGAAATGAGCTGGTTAGATTTGTGGAGTAGTTATCTCCCCCATCTTGACTTTCAGAAAGCTGGCAACTGTCTTCCATTGTTCAGCCCTCCAAGCTGGAAACTAAACAAACTGGCCAGCCCAAAAGAAAAAACCTCTAAATACTCCCAATCGGAGTCCCCCCACAAAACATCTGGGTCTCCAACTGATCATTCTTCAGTGATGTCCACTAATCAACAGGTCCTAAACATTAGCATAGAATGTTCATGCAGTCATTTAGTGCCCTACCTTTGTGTATTGATGGACAATAAAAAATGCTAAAAATTTAGGACAAGTTTCTAACATGAAAGATAAAGAACAGGCCAGGCACAGTGGCTCACACCTGTAATCCCAGCACTTTGGAAGGCTGAGGTGGGTGGATCACCTGAGGCCAGAAGTTTGAGAACAGCCTGGCCAATATGGTGAAACCCCATCTCTACTTAAAATACAAAAATTAGCCAGGTGCGGTGGCGGGTGTCTGTAATCTCAGCTACTTGGGAGGCTGAGGCAGGAGAATTGCTTGAATCCAGGAGGCGGAGGTTGCAGTGAGCCAAGATCATACCACTGCACTCCACCTTGGGTGACAAGAGCAAAACTTCGTCTCAAAAAAAAGAAAGAAAGAAAAATAAAGACCAGGGTGAACAACTACAAGAAAAAGAACTTGAAGGGGCCAGGCGCAGTGACTCACCCCTGTAATCTCAGTATTTGGGAGGCTGAGGTGAGCGGGTCACTTGAGGTCAAGAGTTCAAGACCAGCCTGGCCAATATGGTGAAACTTTATCTCTACTAAAACTAAAAATTAGCCAGGTGTAAAAAAAAAACTAGCTAGGTGTAGTGGCAGGCATCTGTAATCCCTGCTACTTGGGAGACTGAAGCAGGAGAATCACTTGAACCCAGAGGCAGAGGCTGCAGTGACAAGAGATCGCTCCACTGCGCTCCAGCCTGGGCCACAGAGCGAGACTCCATCTCAAAAAAAA
>NW_016107386.1:3255194-3258219 GCF_001604975.1 Cebus imitator | reverse complement strand
AAAAAAAAAAAAAAAAAAAAAAAAAGATCTTGAAAGAATCAAAGAATATTCAGGGAAGAGAAGAAAACTTAAAAAAAAAAAACCTACAATTAATAGCTTCAGAGTGGTAAAAGAAACACATCCATGAAACAAGATCCGGTTGTGTTTTTAAGGTACACAGAATAATAACTGTTAAAACTCTTGAAAATTTGTATCTATGTACACATATTACATATGATATATATATAATATTAGAGGTAAAACATTTAATGGAATATTATAAAGTTGAGAGAGCCTCGAAAAAGGAGAACAAATAGCCACAGAGAAAACTAGGAAAGAGAATATGAGAAAACTAGATGATAGGCCAGGCGTGGTGACTCACACCTGTAATCCCAACATTTTGGGAGGCCAAGGCAGGAGGATCACTTGAGCCCAGGAGTTTGAGACCAGCCTGGGGAACATGTCAAAACCCCATCTCTACAAAAAAATATAAAAATTTGCTGGGTGTGGTGGCAAATGCCTGTAGTGCCAGCTACTCAGGAGGCTCAGGTGGGAGGATCGCTTGAGCCTGGG
This sequence comes from Cebus imitator, assembly GCF_001604975.1. Classification (NCBI taxonomy): domain Eukaryota; kingdom Metazoa; phylum Chordata; class Mammalia; order Primates; family Cebidae; genus Cebus; species Cebus imitator. Next base: position 3,257,667 of record NW_016107386.1, on the reverse strand, counting down.
GAGGTCAAGGTTGCAGTGAGCTGTGATTGCCCCACTGCCCTCCAGCCTGGGCAACAGAGTGAGACCCTGTCTCAAAAAGAAAAAAGGAAAAAGAAAACTAGATAATAAACACAGAAAGTATAAATATCCAACCATAAGTCTCACATAAAGAAGATTAAAAAACAAAAACTGGAAGTGACAAACTTGTCAAAAAATAATTCCAGAAATCCCCCAGAAATAAAAGACTTGGCTTTCTAGATTAAAAGGCCCTGCCAAATACCCAGTACAATGGATTTACAAATTCTCAATTTTTTTTTTTAAGAGACGGGGTCTCACTATGTTGCCCAGGCTGGAGTGCAGTGGCTATTCACAGGCACGACCCCACTACTGATCAGCACAGGAGTTTTGACCTGCTCCGTTTCTGACCTGGGCCGGTTCACCCCTCCTTAGGCAACCTGGTGGTCCCCGGCTCCCAGGAGGTCACCATATTGATGCCGAACTTAGTGCAAACACCTGATCGACATAACACACTACAGCCCAGAGCTCCTGGGCTCAAGCAATCCTCCCACCTCAGCCTCCCGAATAGCTGAGACTACAAGCACTCACCACCGTGCCCGGCACAAATTCTCAGTTCTTGCATTCTGTTTTGCCAAATCACAACCCTGATGAGGGGTTGCAGCAAACCTACAGGAAGAGGAATTTCTTCCTAATTGATCTTCCCAGAAGCAGCACTACTGTATTTTATAATTTGTCATTCCACGAAGCTCCTTCTTGCAGTTCATCTGTTCAGATGGGATGTCTTTGGTAAGTACTAACTTACTCAAAAGGGCCGTTTGTGTTAGTGGTGGCCCTGAATAGAAAATTTTAGGTCCAAAAAGGATGTCACCTATTTAAAAAATGGTAACAATAGATTATAAAATATGTTTGACAAAAATAAAAGAAGCTTCACATTTCTTTTGGAAATTTGGAGATGAATTAGTAATAAGTAGTTGGAAAATTTAGCAAACAACAACAAAAATCCTGAGGCAAGTATTAACTACAGGAAAAAAAAAAAAACAGTTATACAATAAATGAAATGTGATGAAAATCACAACATGGCTCAGCTGTTAAAAAATATTTACACAAACTTATACACATAAATATGAAGTACTGATTTTTACCCGAAATTGTGATATAAATATATTGGGCCAAAGACAAAATGATTATAGGTGGTGATATAAGAGATCCCAACCCTCATCTTCCATGATAATTAGTTAATAGCCAGTTGTGGTGGTGTGTTCCTGTAATCCCAGCTACTCAGGAGGCTGAGGCTTGAGAATCACTTGAACCCAGGAGGTGAACATTGCTGTGAGCTGAGATCACACCACTGCACTACGGCTTGGGTAACAGAACCTCCATCTCAAAAAAAAAAAAAAAACCCACCTTGAAAGAAAGAATATTCAGGGAAGAGAAAAAACCTTAAAAAAAATCCACAAACCTACAATTAATAGCCTCAGCATGGTAAAAGAAATACATCCATGAAACAAGGACAAGGTTTGTTTTTAAGGTATATTCAGAGAATAACAACTTTCAAAACTCCTGAAAATTTATATATATGTACACATATGTGATATCTATAATCATAGAGATAAAGTGAAAAGTCAAAACTAGCAATATAAGCATGATATAGCCACAGAAATAGGGAAGCACATATCAGAAGATACAACCAATGAATTTCAAAATAGTTGCCTATAAGGACTTAGTAGAAGACAACTATAACCTTGTATTTCGTTGCTTTGTAAGATATGTAAATACAGTTGACCCTTGAACAACATAGGTTTGAACTGCATGGTTCCATTTACATGCAGAATTTTTCAAAAAAAAGTCACACAGAGTGAGCCTGCCTTTCCTGCCTCCTGTTCTGAGTCCCCCGCCTCTTTGACCTCTGCCACCCCTGAGACAGCAAGACCAACCCCTCGCCTCCCTCCTCCTCCTCAGCCTACTCAATATGGAGACAAGAAGGAGGAAGACTTTTTTGATGACCCACTTCCACCTAATGAATACTAAGTATATTTTCTCTTCCCTATGATTTTCTTAATAAAATTTGTCTTTTCTAGCTTACTTTACTGTAAGAATACAGTAGATCACACACATAACACACAGAATATGTGTTAATCGCCAGTTTGTTACTGTAAGGCTTCTGGGCAACAGTAGGCTGCTAGCAGTTAAGTTTTGGGAGAGTCAAAAGTTATACATGGATATTCTTTTTTAAAAAATTATTTATGTCCATAGGTTTTGGGGAACAGGTGGTATTTGGTTACATGAGTAAGTTTCTTTAGTGGCGATTTATGAGATTTTGGTGCACCCATCACCCAAGCAGGATACATTGAACCCAGTGTGTAGTCTTTTATCCCTCATTCCCTTCCCACCCTTTCCCCAAAGTCCCCAAAGTCCGTTGTATTCTTCTTCTTCTTCTTTTTTTTTTTTTTTAAGATGAAGTCTTGCTCTGTCGCCC
>NW_016107386.1:3205151-3255109 GCF_001604975.1 Cebus imitator | reverse complement strand
TTTTTTTTTCATGTTTTTTGGCCATTCGAAAAGTTGTACATGTATTTTCAACTACATGGTGGGTCAGAGCTCCTGCCCCTGTATTGTTCAATGGTCAACTGTATATAATTTTTTTTTTTGAGATAAGGTCACAATCACGGCTCACTGCAGTCTTGACCTCCTAGGCTCAAGCGATCCTCTTGCCTCATCCTCCCAAATAGCCGGGACTACAGGGACCTACCACCATGCCTGGCTAGGTTTTTCATTTTTTGTAAGACAAGATCTCACTGTGTTGCCCAGGCTGGTCTCAAACTCTTGGGCTCAGCTCATCCTCCTGCCTCGGCCTCCCAAAGTGCTGGGATTATAAGCATGAGCTACCACTCCCAGCCAACTATATTTAACTTTTATTTATTTATTTTTATTTTTTATTTTTGGAGATGGAGTTTCACTCTGTCATCCAGGCTGGAGTGCAGTGGCTCCATCTCGGCTCACTGCAATCTCTGCCTCCCAGGTTCAAGCAATTTTCCTGCCTCAATCTCATGAGTAGCTGGGACTACAGGCACATGCCACCGCACCCAGCTAATTTTTGTATTTTTAGTAGAGACGGGGTTTCATCATGTTGGCCAGGATGGTCTCAATCTCTTGACCTTGTGATCCACCTGCCTCAGCTTCCCAAAGTGTTGCAATTACAGGCGTGAGCCACAGCGCCCGGCCACATTGTATCATTCTTAGGCCTTTGCATCCTCATAGTTTATCTCCCACTTGTGAATGAGAACATGCAATGTTTGCTTGTCCATTCCTGAGTTACTGACATAATAATTGTCTCCCATCCCACCCAGTTTGCTGGGAATGCCATTAATTCCTTTCTTTTTATGGCTGAGTAGGATTCCATCATATATATACCACAGCTTCTCTATCCACTTGTTGATTGATAGGCATTTGGGTTGTTTCCATGTTTTTGCAATTGAGCATTGCACTGCTACAAACGTGCCTGTGCAAGCATCTTTTTTGTATAATGACTTCTCTTCCTCTGGGTAGATACCCAGTCGTGGGATTTCTGGGTCAAATGGTGGTTCTGCTTTTAGTTCTTTAAGGAATCTCCACAGTTTTCCACAGTGACTGCGCTAGTTTACATTCCCACTAGCAGTGTAGAAGTGTTCCCCTTTTACTGCATCCATGCTAACATCTATTTTTTAAATTTTTTTTTTATGGTAGCCATTCTTGTGGGAGTAAGGTGGTTTCATATTGTGGTTTTGATGTGCATTTTCCTCATCATTAGTGATGTTGAGCATTTTTTTTTTCATGTTTTTTGGCCATTCGAAAAGTTGTACATGTATTTTCAACTACATGGTGGGTCAGAGCTCCTGCCCCTGTATTGTTCAATGGTCAACTGTATATAATTTTTTTTTTTGAGATAAGGTCACAATCACGGCTCACTGCAGTCTTGACCTCCTAGGCTCAAGCGATCCTCTTGCCTCATCCTCCCAAATAGCCGGGACTACAGGGACCTACCACCATGCCTGGCTAGGTTTTTCATTTTTTGTAAGACAAGATCTCACTGTGTTGCCCAGGCTGGTCTCAAACTCTTGGGCTCAGCTCATCCTCCTGCCTCGGCCTCCCAAAGTGCTGGGATTATAAGCATGAGCTACCACTCCCAGCCAACTATATTTAACTTTTATTTATTTATTTTTATTTTTTATTTTTGGAGATGGAGTTTCACTCTGTCATCCAGGCTGGAGTGCAGTGGCACCATCTCGGCTCCCTGCAACCTCCACCTTCAATGTTCAAGTGATTCTCCTGTCTCAGCTTCCCAAGTAGCAGGGATTACAGGTGCCCACCACAATACCCAGCTAATTTTTTGGTATTTTTAGTAGAGACCAGGTTTCAAACTCCTGACCTCAGGTGATGCACCCACTTCAGCCTCCCAAAGTTCTGGGATTATAGGTTTGAGCCACCATGCCTGGCCTATATTTAACTTTTAATGAAAAATTCAAACGAACACAAAAGTAGAGAAAATAGTACAATGAACTCTCACATTCTAATACCTCAGTATTAGCAATTTATCAAGATGTTGCCACACTTGCTTCATGTAAGCATATTACTTTAAATTTAAATTTAAAAAATTTTTAGAAATATACATAATAAATGAATAATATGGCTACCTCTGAAACATGTAACTGATATAGAGATGGGAGGGGTGAGGAAAAGAAGAGCTTTTTTCCCTTTTAAACAGTTTTATATTTGTTTGTATCTTACAAACTTATGCCATGCACTGCTCTAAACACTTTACACTCATTTAATCCTCACAACAAATCGACAAGGTGTGTGCTAGCTTTATTCTTATTTGATAGAAGAGAGTTGTTTATCATTTGAATTTTTTTCAATGAGCAGGCATTCCTTTTTAAATATTTATTTATTGGTTTGTTTTAGAGGCAAGGTCTCTGCCTGTGGCCCCAGTTTCACTGTAACCTCAAACTCCTGCCATTAAGGGATCCTCCCAATTCGGTCTTGTGAGTAGCTGGGACTACATGCAGGGGCCACCATACCTGGCTAATTTTTTATTTTTTTTATTTTTTTAAGAGATGGAGTCCCACTATGTTGCCCAGGTTGGTCTTGAACTCCTGGCTTCAAGTGATCCTCCAGTCTTGACCTCTAAATAATGATTTTTTAAAAAAGAGAATGAACTATAAAAATAAGTTTCCGGACTCATATATAATAAGTCCTTGGTTATTTCTTCTCTAGCATAAAAAGTCCCAGTCCCTCCAATGACGCCTCCAAGATAGAATTATGCATTCTAGTTGTTAATAATACTTTCACTCCCAGCGTGTCCCAGTTTAGATAATAACTTGAATGACTACCCTACTTTAAGACCTTGTGTTTAGGGCCGGGTGCGCTGGCTCACGCCTGTAATCCCAACACTTTGGGAGGCCAAGGTGGGTGGATCACCTGAGGTCAGGAGTTTGAGACCATCTGGCCAACATGGCAAAACTCCCCTCTCTACTAAAAATACAAAAATTAGCCGGCCTTGGTGGCATGTGCCTGTGGTGCCATCTACTTGGGAGGCTGAGGCAGAAGAATTGATTGAACCTGGGAGGCGGAGGTTGCAGTGAGCCGAGATTGCATCACTGCACTCCAGCTTGGGAGACTGAATGAGACACTGTCTCAAAAAAAAAAAAAAAACAGACTTTGTGTTTAGATCCTTCACTATGGGGATTGTTCTCCCCTGGACTTTGTTCTTAGGGGTCCCAAGCCTGAACCTAGCAAACTACAGGCCCCATTGGGGCCTGACCTTTCTTCTTCCAAGCTTCCTGCATCTACCGAGGCAGCCTGGGAATCAACAGGCTCCTGGTAGTGCCCACACATCTGAATTCGCTGTCAGATAAACTTTGTCTTTTTCATGTGATTCATTTCTAAGCCGAGACTCAGGGCCCCACATTTGCACTTCTGATCTTTTTAACCTGCCTGCAGGACTCTACATCCACGCTCTCCAAATGTCATTTGCTCATGTTGGATCATCATTCCAGCCTGCCACAATCATTTTGAACCTCAATTCTGTCACCCAGTCTATTAGCGAACCTTTTCCTCTTTGTGTCATCTGAAGGTGTGATGAGCCCGACCGACCTACATCTTCATCTGAGTCACCGATAGAAACATCGCGTGGCCAGGGCTGAGTCACAGGCTCAGAGACGTCTTGCTGGCAAGACAGAAACCTGTCATCACATCTCTTTGGGTACAGTGAGTCACCAGCTATGAATCCTCCAAACAAGGCCATCATGCAGCCCACATTTTCCCATCACATACACAAGAATATGATGACAAACTGCTTCATGCCCTGTTGAAAGTGAAAAAAACCATGTCTTCAGCATTCCCCTAACCTCTTCCTTCTGAATCCTTATCAACAAAAGAAGCATGATATTCTGTCCTTTGGTGTGTGTTTGTTGAGACCGCAGGCTGGCTTCTGCCAAATGTCATTCTTTTTGCTAAGCATTGCCAGACCTCACATATAATAATCATTTCTAGAATTTTGCCAGGAACGGGCATTAGTTTGGACACTCTTTAATTTCCAAATCCAAAGTCTACTCCTTGCTGGCTATGATGGCAGTATTCATCCAACTCCACCCCATAGCACCCCTCCCAACCTCCGGGATCCCCCAAAGTCACTGACAGCAGATTCCTGATTACATATCATCTTGACACCTCTCTGAACCTTTTATAGCACACTACCCTACCGCCATTAACATTATGGGTATGGATTGCAGAACTATATTCACTGACATGAAAAAGTGTCCACAATACATTGCTAAGTGAAATATAAAGTTTACAAAACAATATGTATTTTATGTCAATTTTTATTAAAAAAAAATTCATTATGTACACATAAAGTCCAGAAGTCTACCTACCAAAATATTAACAGTAGTAATATGGGTGGAAGAATTACAGGTGATGTTTTATTTCACACATCTGAATTTTCTAGCTCTTCTTCAATTAGCATTCATAACTCATGTAATGAAGGAAAACAGCTTTTTTAAAAAAAAGTCAAGGTTGACTTCCCAAACTCTGGTAATTCAGAGCTATCTTAGAGCACAATAACATTCCTCGACACGCTTCTCCCTGAGAGTTTCGTTTTCTGGTAATACAAGGAAGAGGTATGGGAGAGAAAAAGGGGAGGGGCTGCCATTTGTAGGCGCAATGCTCAGCCAGGGGCAGGGGCTTTGTCTCCATCACTGCATTTAATCCTCAAAACTAGGAGGAGTAAATTTTATCAATAATATCGACTCTTTCAGAAAGCGGGGTGATGAAGGGAAAGGAGACCATGAGATCCCGGACTAGGGAAAGACAGGGTCAAAGGAAGGTGAGGTGAGGCTAACCCCATTTTTACAGATGAAAACACTGAGTTTCCAAAATGACAATCAATCATGCAGCTAATAAATAACTAACGCAAAATTCAAGCCCAGGCCTGCCTGACCTAAAGCCTCACCCTTTTATGACACCACAGCAACCATCACACCTGCAGTCCCCATAGCATCCAATTTTAAAGATTTTCTGGATTTTTCATTCCCTGACACACCATCATCAACATGCAGTTTAGCTGGACATGGGGGCTCACACCTGTAATATCCCAGCACAGGCTGAGGGGGGCGGATTACAAGGTCAGGATATCGAGACCATCCTGGCCAACATGGTGAAACCCCGCCTCTACTAAAATACAAAAAAAAAATTAGCCAGGCATGGTGGCGCACGCCTGTAGTCCCAGCTACTCAGGTGGTTGAGGCAGGGGAATCGCTTGAACCCAGGAAGCAGAGATTGAAGTCAGCCAAGATTGCACCACTGCACTCCAGCCTGGCAACAGAGCGAGACTCCGTCTCAAAAAAACCAAAAAACCAAAAACCAACTTGCAGTTTAAAGCTCTTTTAACCAGGCAGCAGAGTTCTTCTAAAACATCTCTAACCACCGTGCACAGTACCTAAAAGCAAATCTCCATTTTTTTTCTTCAAAACTATCTTCTTTTCTTTCTTTCTTTTTTTTTTTTTTTTTTTTTGAGACAGGGTCTCACTCTGTCACTTAGGCTGGAATGCAGTGGTGCAATCACAGCTCACTGCAGCCTCAACTTCTTGGGCTCAAGTGGTTCTCCAGCTTCAGCCCTCCAAGTAGCTGATACTACAGGCACAAGGACACCTGGCAAATTTTTTAGATTTTTGTGTAGAGATGGGGTTTCGCCATGTTGCCCAGCTGGTGTCAAACTCCTAGGCTCAAGCGATCCTCCTGCCTTGGCCACCCAAAGTGGTGGGATTACAGGCGTGAACCACCACTCGAGGCCTTTAGAACCATCTTTAAGCTCACAGCTCACATCCCTTCCTCACCTTTCCCTCCAGAAGCATGAACTCCAAAACCAGAAGAAAGGAAACATCATTTTCCACACACCCTATTGCATGTAAATTTCTTCTGTGTCTTTACCTAGTGCCTCAAAGCTCTGCAGGCAGCATCTAGAAGGATGAACAGGTGTGGACAGAGTTCAGTCAGACCTCAGAGGCAAACCATAGAAGGTTCTAGGAGTCATTGCTGAGAAGCAACCTAGAGCTCCCTCAGTTCCCAGTAGTACACTCCTTTCTGCTTAATATAGAATGGGTGTCTGTTTCCTGTGACTGAACTCTGAATGAGAAATAATCATAGTAACAACTTCCCCGTTTTTAGTTCTATGAACCTGATGCTATATAATGGGTTAAATATCCATCACCTTATCTAATTTGCATGGCAATCATGTAAGTTAGGTATTATTTTCCCAATTACATGTGAAGAAACCAAGGATCAGAGAGGTTGCCCAGGAGTTCATCATTGGTAAATGGCTGAGCCTTGACTAAAATTCAGGTTAGCAAACTCCAGAGCTTGTGCTCCTAACCACTGTGACATCCCGCCTCTCACGTGGTTCCTTGTGGAAGGGATAAACCTACCTAATGGACAAAATCCTCAGCAGACTTTGTGGAAGGTACAGAGATGTTTTATAAACAGAAGTCGTGCTTTATAATGACTCTGCTTCAACTGTTCTCCTCTCTCTCTCCACTGTCCCTTCCCCACCTCCACCCCTCCAAGCATGCACATGTGCTCACCTCACTTCCCCTTGACCCCCACAGTCCAGGACCCCGTAGGTCCTTTTCCCCTCCTCACCACACTTTCTGGAAGAGCAGCCCACACTTGCCACTTTCCTCCCTGCCTCTAGCCCCATTCCCGTTGTCACCTGGCTTCTGCTTCCACCACCCCAGGGAAGCCACTTTAGCTAAGGTCTTTCCTTTTTTTTTTTTTGGGATGGAGTCTTGCTCTGTCACCCAGGCTGGAGTGCAGTGGTGTGATCTTGGCTCACTGCAACCTCTGCCTCCCAGGTTCAAGCAATTCTCCTGCCTCAGCCTCCCTAGTAGCTGAGATTATAGGTGCGTGCTACCACGCCTAGCTAATTTTTGTATTTTCATAGTAAAGACGCAGTTTCAGCATCTTGGCCAGGCTGGTCTCAAACTCCTGACCTCGTGACCGCCCACTTCGGCCTCTCAAAGTGTTGGGATTACAGGCGTGAGCCACCGCACCCGACCTACCTAAGGTCTTTATGTCCTCCTGCTGCATATCTTGCAGCTCTCCAGGGCCTCATCCTGTGTGTCATCCCTGCAGCATGTCACAATGCTGCCCACCTTACTGTCTTAATACTCTCTCGTCGCTTGGCTTCCTGACAACACTCTCCCCTGACTTTCTTCCATCCTCTCTGCTGGTGACTCTGTCTTGATCACTGACTACTCTAACTCCATCTGACCCTCACATGCTGGTGCTTTCTAGGGTTCTGCCCTCAGCCTTCAGCCCAACCCTCTCCTTCCAGCCCCAAGGTCCTTCCTGCAGCTGCAACGCCCACTTACATGCATGAGGACAACCCCCAGTGTGTTTTCTTTAGCTCGGATAACTCTCCCACACTTTAGACTCACATTTCCAGCTGCGTAGCTGATACATCCACCTGGAAGTTCCCCTGAAAACCCCAATTCAATGTTTCGAAAACTAAACAGTACAACATGCCCCCCATAGACACACATCCACACACGTGTGGGCAGTACGGTTTGCATATCTCGATCTTCTAGTGTTTCCTCAATGAACATTTATAACCCATATAATAAGGGGAAACAACCTTTTGTTTTAATTTATTTATGCATGTATTTTAGAAACAAGATCTCACTATGTTGCCCACATTGGTCTTGAACTCCTAGGCTCATGTGATCCTTCCACCTAAGCCTCCCGAGTGGCTGGGATAACAGGCATTCACAACTACACCCAGCTAAGGAAACAGTTTTTAATAAAAAGTCAAGGTTAGCTTCCCTGACTCGGGTAATTGTACAGAGATGCTTTGGAGCACAAATAACATTTCTCATGCTCCTTCTTTTTGTCTCTGAGAGTTTCAGTCCACATAAGGAAGTGCGGGAGGCAGGGGTGTTATTCCTACGCATGGTGCCACACCATGTGCTAGGGGCTTCTTCCATCATTTTTTTATTTTATTTTTAAATTTTAATTTTATTATTTTTTTTTTAGAAATGGGGTCTCACTATGTTGCCCAGGCTGGTCCTGAACTCCTGGCCTGAAGTCCTCCTCCTGCCTTGGCCTTCCAAAGTGCTGGGATTACAGACATAAGCCACTGCACCCAGTCACCCTCCATGTAGTTACATTTCATCCTCATAACTGAGGGGGTGTTCAATATTATTTGCCCCATTTTACAGATGAAAACCTGAAGCTCTGAAATGATAAACAAACACCTCAATCATGGAGCTAATAAATAACTAAAGCAAAATGCAAACCCAGGTCTGCCTGACCTCAAAGTTCACACACGCACCACATTTGTCTCTTCAAGTACCTCAGTACTTGCTTAAAAATCTCCAGCGAATCTCCTTCTTCTCTTCATTACTTCCTGTCAAAGCCTGATGTGAGAGACCGGAAGGCAAGCACTGGGGCGGCCACACACAGAGACATTCCCAACACTCCGCGAGAACACAACTGCCATCCTCATTTCTGTAGAGGAGCCACTTATTCTCTCAATGACTCTGTACTATGTACCTTCTTTGTTTTTTTTTGAGACAGAGTCTCACTCTGTTGCCCAGGCTGGAGTGTAATGGTGCGATCTTGGCTCACTGCAATCTCGGCCTCCCAGGTTCAAGCAATTCTCCTGCCTCAGCCTCCCAAGTAGCTGGAACTACAGGTGCCCACCACCATACCTGGCTAAATTTTGTATTTTTTGTACAACGTGGGTTTTGCCACATTGGCCAGGCTAGTCTCGAACTCCTGACCTCAGATGATCCGTCCACCTTGGCCTCCCAAAGTGCTGAGACTACAGGTGTGACCCATCGCGCCCAGCCTGTACTCTGTACTTTCTATGTCTGTGTTTCAGACAGAGACCACCAGGCACTGGAGAATCTGCGGTGAACTTGACAAATGTGGTTCTTGCCCTCATACAGTCTACATTCTGGAAAATGTTTTATTAACAATGCATGGACGCTAAATAGAGAACATTCATGCACAGCAAAAACCAATGTAGGTTCTCCAAGAACCACTAGATAAATTGGAGTAAGGTATTGAAAAAGTAGATGAGTGTAAGCTCAAAAGGAAATTTCTAGGGTTCTGTCCCATGATTCCACCCTCAGCTCTTCCAAGTTCCTGTTTTTGTTAATGACCTCCAGGCTCACCAGATCATCAGAAGCTGCAAACCTTGTTAGATGGCAGAGGACAAAATGAGGGCCTCACAGACAGCTTGGAATAATGAATAAGATTAACATAATGAAATTTAAGGGATAAATGTGAAGTCCTGAATTCGTTTTACAAATCAATTGCCCCAGTGCACAGTAAGGTAGACCCGGCTGCCATGGCTTATATGAAAAAAAGCAGGGAGTTTTGGTGTCCAGGAGCTTCATGTGGGAAAGCCAACTGGCTACTAAAACGCTAGGCTGTAGGTCTGGGCAGTTCTAAAGGAGTCCAGCATAGCATAGAAAGACATGGTCCTCGGGCCTGCTCTGAGAGGGCCTTCCACCCACCCAGAGCTGCCGGGCGAGCTGCAGGTGTTGAGAAAGACAGGCACCATCTCTGCATCATCACATATCAGGGCCAACCACCTGGTCCATCTCCTTCATCAGAGCAGCCAGCTGAGGCCCAGAGAGCGGAAGGGGTCCACCCAGGTCTACAGCAAGTTTGCAGTAGAACTGGGGCAGCTCTCGACTATCTCGAATGAATACACAAATGAATGAATGAATTATGTACATAAATAAGGATAAAGTACATAGAGGGGCAGCAGATGAGATTAGGGACATCCATTTCATCTTCTTTGAGGCAACAAAGAGACATGAATGAAAGTGGTAAGTCTTCCTATTGGCATGCATAGGTTCTTCTGTGCTCAATACATGGGTACACATATATGTGCCCACACCATGCCCCACAAGGCTCTGCCTTGACCCCCACGTGCTCTCCTCCCTGCCCCAGGCGGGTGCTGAAGGCATGGGAGAAGCACTGCTCAGCTTTTGCCCATCCTCTGGGTTTTCTTTCTTCTTTCCAAGATTCTTCCTCCAGGAAGCCCTCCTGAATTGGAGAGGCAGTGGTACTGCCCTCCTGCCCAGTCAGAGAGCCCTGCCAGCTGCTGCAGCCCCTACTCAAAGCTCAGGGCTGGTGGTTATCTTGAATATAACTAGAGGGGGCAGGAGCCTAGAGCAAGCCTCCATCTTGTACTGTTGCACCCTGCCTTCTCATATGCTCCTGTGCTCCAGCCCCTCAGCCCCTCAACCTCACCATGGCCCCATTCTCAGATCCATGTTTCCCTCAGACCCCAGACCCCCAGTTCTTCTATTTCCCTCCCCCAAGATTCTCTGTCATTATCTCTGGAAAGTGAGGCTTGTGCATCATCATTAATGGGCTAAACAGCAGGGTCAGCGAGCCAGGTAGCAGTAAACGCAGCAATTACGGCCGCGCCTCCATCCGAGCGCCTTCGCTCCCAATCCATCTCCCCTCATCACAGGCAGTGCTGAGCCGGCCCTGCCTTCATTACATTAATCAGGTTAATTCCAAGTTAGAGTCCACATTCTAATCAAAAGGCAGTCAACAGGGTGGGGTGCTGAGAGAAGAGGGAAGAGCTGTCCACCCAAGAAATGGGGGTTGACAGAGGGCCCAGGCCTAGACACCTGACAGCCTAGCCTCCAGGGCCCCATCTTTCTAGGGGCTGCTCCCACTTTGTCTGGGCCTTGCTCCTGAGACCTCTTTTGCATCCTGGATTCAAGCCAGGGCTGAGAGACTCTGAATATGGAGTTAGAGACAAGAGAGTCCAATTCCCTATCTCTCTAAACAGACCAATCAGGCCATGATGTACTGTTCACAAGGTTGTTCACTGACAATGCTAAGAGAGCACCGTGTTCATATTATAGTCTATGTGAATGATGCCCTTAGAGCTGTGCAGTGTACAACCTGCACAACAGAACAGAGCAGCCCTGGAGGTCACCTCCTAAGAAACCAAGGACCTAGGGAAGGTCAGAGGATACTGAAGGAGGCAGAGTGGAAACCATGGAGCCAACACTGGAACTAAAAGCACTCATTAAGAGGAAACAGAGGGTGGAGTGCGGTGGCTCACGCCTGTAATCCTAGCACTTCAGGAGGCTGAGGTGGGTGGATCATGAGGACAGGAGTTTGAGACCAGCTGGGCTTGTATGGTGAAACCTCATCTGTACTAAAAATACAAAAATTAGCTGGGCATGGTAGCGTGTGCTTGTAGTTACAGCTGCTCAGGAGGGTGAGGAGGATAATCACTTCAACCTGGGAGCAGAGGTTGCAGTGAGCCAAGACTGCATCACTGCACTCCACCTTGGTGACAGAGTGAGACTCCGTCTCAAAAAAAAAAAAAAAAAAGAGGAAACAGAGATCAAGAGAACAAGATTCCAGCAGCAGCAGCGTCTCCACTGGCCCCAAGACTCCGGTATTTCTGCAAGTCTCTGTCCTCATCCTTGGCTAGGAAACCCCATCTGCTTTTCCAGCTTCAAATATCACCATGTTGATGAGGCTCCCCTCTTCCCAAAAATCTTTCCCATGCCCTGACTTCATATTCCATATGGATAGCTCCACATGGAAATCCCTCCAGTTGCACAAAGAACATGGATGAAATAGCTCAGAAGCTGCTCTCCCAAATTTACTTCTCTTCCCTTTCTCCATGAATTCCTCCTCCCTGTCTGGCCCAAGCTAGAAATCTTGGAAGTTATTAGCAAATCCTTCTTGGACCCTTTATTAGTTTCCTATAGCTGCCATAACAAATTATTGCAAACTTAGTGGATTAAAACAACATGGATTTGTTATTTTTTAGTTCTGGAAGTTAGAAGTCTAACATGGGTCTCGCTAAGCTCAGATCAAGATATTGACTGGGCTGATTCCTTCTGGAGGCTCTAGAGGAGAATCTACTCCTTTGCCTTTTTCAGCTGTTAGTGGCTGACTGCATTCCTTGGCTTGTGGCCCCTTCCTTTATCTTCAAAGCCAGCAGATAGTCTTCAAGTCTTCAAGTCTCTTCAAGTCTTCATCTTCAAGTCTCTCTTGGATTCTGAGCCTTCTGCCTTCTTTAACTTGCAAGGACCAATCCTTGTGAGTACATTGGACCCCCTTGGATAATCCAGGATAAATCTCCTGGAGCTGACTGGCAACCTTGATTCCCCCTTGCTCTGTAATATAATAGATCCACAAGTTCTTGGAATTAGGATGTAGACCTTGATGATACAGTTTGAATGTTCCCTCCAAATCTCATATTGAAATGTGATCCCCAATGTTGGAGGTGGGGCCTAGTGGGAGGTGTTTGGATCATGGGGATGGATCCCTCATGAATGGCTTGGTGCCCTCCCCACAGTCACGAATGAGTTCTCCCTCTATAGTTCATGTGAGAGCTGGTTGTTTAAAAGATGGTGACATCTCTCTCACTCCCTCTCTCACCATGTGACATGTCTCCTTCCTGTTTGCCTTCTGCCATGAGTAAAAGCTTCCCGAGGCCTCACCAGAAACTGAGCAGATGTTAGTGCCATGCTTGCACAGCCTGCAGAACCATGAGCCAAGTAAATATTTTTTCTTTGTAAATTACCCAGCCTCTATACAGGTATTCCTTTACAGTAACACAAGACAGAATAGTACACTTGGGAAGCCATTATTCTGTCTGCCATAAACCCCAAATGTCTGATAGATCTTCAAACCCTATTAATTCTATGCCTCCAAGACAGCACTTCTATCAGTTCCTACATTCTTCATCATGGATTGTCTAGACATTACAATCAGCTACCTCCAACCTCTCCCTCTCCAAATTACAATCATCAACTTCCAACCTCTCCCTCTCTAGTCCACTTCCCAAGAGGCTGCCAGAATGAGACAGATGCGTTTATTGTTCCTAGCCTCTCTTCCTCTTGGTCGACTTCAGATGTCAGTGCAGCTAGCCCAGGAAAGGGAATGTAAGGGCCCTGGCAGCACTGTCAACCAGTGGGGACCTCTTTCAATACCCAGTAGTAGAAAAGCACCCAGCTTCCTGTCCTTTAGAGGAACAATTCTGAAGTGCATTGTACATGATTCTTCAGAGAATCTCCAAGCATTGCATTTCAGTTGCCTATAGAGACAACCAGCTTTCTTCTCTGTTTCACTCTCCCCACTCCCTCGCTAGCAATCCCTGTGATCACCTTCCAAATAAACTGCCTTCACCTAAGTCCTGTTCTCAAGCTCTGATTAAGGGGAAAATCAAACTAAGACAGAGTGATAGCTCTAAGATGAAAATCTGATCAAGTCATCTTCCTTATTAAAGACAGTAAACAACTCCTGAGGCCAGGTGCGGTGACTCACACCTGTAATCTCAGCACTTTGGGAGGCCGAGGCCGGCGAATCACAAGGTCAGGAGTTCGAGACCAGCCTGGCCAATATGGTGACACCCCATCTCTACTAAAAATACAAAAATTAGCCAGGCTTAGTGGCACGTGCCTGCAGTCCCAGCTACTCGGGAGGCTGAGGCAGAAGAATCGTTTGAACCCAGGAGGCGGCAGTTGCAGTGAGCTGAGATTGCACTACTGCACTCCAGCCTGGGCAACAGAGCAAGACTGTCTCAAAAAAAAAAAAAAAAAAGAGCTCTGAGTTCCAGATCCTGCCTGCATCGGCATGGATGTCTCATAGCAAACCTCAAACTCAACATGTCTAAAAATGGAATTCAACTTCTCAGCAATGTTCTCTTTTCTCTAACTTTCTCTCAGTTTTCCTCTCTTTGTCTGACTCTTCACCATCTTTCCCAGTTTCTTTTTCTTCTTCCAGTCTCATACACATGACTGATCTCCAGGCTTTTGTCCTTGATCCTCCTGTTTTCTTGATCTCAACACTTTCCCTGAGTCACCTCATCCCTTCCTAAGGCATTATTTATAGCCTACGTATGTGGACAATTTCATCTCCAGGCTGGACCTCTCACCTCTCTGCTAAGCTCCAAACCCATATTCAGCTGTCTACTGGATACCTCAACCTGAGTGTCCCACAGCAACTTAAACTCTACATGTTCCAGACCGAATCATCTCCCAACTTCCTCATCCTCTAATAGCTCCCTTTATGGAATCGCCCTCGACCTGGCTGTTCAGAAACGTTCAACACCTCCTTTTGGCCTGCCCCTCCCCAGATCATTCCATTGCCTTCTCCAGTCTAGCCACCACACAGCAATCAGTGAATCCAAGAAATCTTTTTGTTGTTGTTGCTGAGACAGAGCTTCGGTCTGTCGCCAGGCTGGAGTGCAGTGGCAGAATCTTGACTCACTGCAACCTCCACCTCCCAGGTTCAAGCAATTCTCCTGTCTCAGCCTCCCAAGTAGCTGGAATTACAGGTGTTCACCACCACATCCAGCTAATTTTTGTATTTTTAGTAGAGATGGGGTTTTACCATGTGGGTCAGGCTGGTTATAAACTCCTGACCTCAAGTGATCCACCCGCCTCGGCCTCCCTAAGTGCTGGGATTACAGGTGTGAGCCAACGCACCAGGCCAACAATCTTTCTATCACATATACCTGAGAGTTATCTCCCACTCAGTACCCTGCAGGAAATCCCGCATTTCTTAGCATGTTCCAGAGTCCTTCTTCTCGGGGTCTGCCCTCCTGAGCAGCCCCAGCTTCCCCTTATGTGGCCCATACTGTTTGATCTGGTTGCAGTGCACTTCCTATGCCACGACCCCATCAATGCCTTCTCTACTTAGAGATTTTCTTATCTTTAGAGCCACCTCTTCTTGGAGGCCTTCCAGGCAGTGCTCCCAGGGCAGCCATGCAGCATAGCACTCTAATTATGATGCATATTTACCAGTCTTTCTCCTCTGTTAGACTATGAATCCTTGAGGTCAGGGACTCCATCTCAGTCTCCTTTGCCCCACAGCACTGCGCCTGCTTCTTAGCACAAGTTCATTCAGTGCTTGCTGAACAAATGGACGACTAGGTATGCAGTTTCCCATAGAGCAAAATTCTTATTTCTTTAATGACACACACACAGTCACTGCATTCATGGTTACGCAGTCAGAGACGGCCATCCTCCCTCACACTGTTGTTTCAATGTATGAGGAGTCTTCCACAGTCAATCACACGCCTCTACTGTCACTTACCTACAGCCACACACCAACATTCTCCCACATACCCACCTCCATGTCAACCAAGGCACCCATCGTCACACCCCCACAAACATGCACGTCACAAACTCCCACGCAACTGCGCACACAAATTCACACAGAGCCACTCGTACACGGCCACACACACAGCTCCAAACACCTCGAGGGCACACTTCATCTCCAATTGTGAGCAAATGCTGTTGGTTTTCATTAATCTGCAGGCTCTGTGTTTGCCAGTCTCTCTGGCTCCCCCTCTCCCTCTTCCCCACTCTCTCTCTTTCTGCTCCGAGGCAGGTGAGCGCATCAATTTTCTCCTCGTCTGTGGCAGTTAAATTAAATGGAATCGGCCTGATTGCTGAAAATCAAAGGGAAGGCTGATAAAGCAATTAAATCCCTCTAATTCCTCGTCCTGAAAGGTGCAGCAGCTCTGAAGCTAATTAACTTCATAATGAAAATCCTTCTTCACCCTTTTAGGCTCTTCTCCCCGGGTCTCCTCTCCTCTCCACTCCTTCTGGGGAGAAACTGGTTACTGAGGAAGAGCTGGATCAGCAGCATTCAAAGTCAGAACCCTGGAGAGGTCCCAGGGGACTCTGTCCAGGGCTCCTGCGTTCAGCCCCTCTCCTTCTCTCCCTCCCCTGTTCATCTGCTCACCCCTTTTTCCTACACCTGGTTACCTGCCTCACTCTCCACACCACATTTCCACCCCTACCTCAAACACCCCACACTACACTAACATCAGATCCACCCCTACATTCAGCCCACCTCCCACCACCTACCCCAACACCCAGCTGTTACCCCAAATGCCTAGGCTTCCCCTGCTCCACATCAGCCCCCTAATACCAGCCCCATCTCTAATATCAGCCTTGCCCAACACCCAGCCCACCTGCCCCTCCAGCCTGATCTCAACAGCAGCCTGCCTTCAGTGCACAGTTGATAATCCTGAGCAGCTAATATATGCCCAGAACTATGCTAGGCACCGTGGTATGAAGATGAACAAAAACAAAACAAGCTCTGTCCTAAAGGATCTCCTTATCCGGAGATAGAGACAATAAGGCCTTCCAAAAGAGAAGCTGTCTTAGTCCATCAGGCTGCTGTAAGAGAATACCAGAACCTGGGTGGCACATAAACAACAGAAATTTATTTGTCACAGCTCTGAGTGCCAGCAGATTCCATATCCGGTGAGGTCCCGCTTCCTCATAGACCGTGCCTCCTCACTGGGTCCTCACGTGGTGGAAGGGACTAGCCAGATCTCTGGTGTCTTTGTTTGTTTGTTTGTTTGTTTTTATAGCAACAGCAGCCTAAGAATGGGGTCTCCACCTTTATGACCCAATCACCTCCCAAAGGCCCCGCCTCCTAGTGCCACCATCTTGGGGTTAGAATTTCAACACAAATTTTGGGGAGACATAAACATTTGTGCCATAACAGAAACCTATGAGAGGGGTCTCCAGTGTGCTCGGGCAGACTAGGGAAGGCTCCAGAGGGGAAGCACTTGGGCTAGGTCATTAAGAGTTAGCTGGGGTAGGTCAGGCGTAGTGGCTCACACCTATAATCCCAGCCCTTTGGGAGGCCATGTAGGACAATTGCTTGAGTTCAGGAGTTGGAGACCAGCCTGGGCAACATAGCAAGACCTCGTCTCTACAAAAAAAAAATTAAAAATTAGCCAAGTGTGATGGCACATGCCTGTAGTCCCAGATATTTGGGTGGTGGAAGCAGGAGGATCTCTTGACCCAGGAAGTCAGGGCTGCAGTGAGCTGTGATCAAACTACTGAACTCCAGCTTGGACAACAGAGCAAGACCCCCAACTCAAAAAAAAAAAAAAAAAAGTTAGCTGGGTTGACTGGCTGGGAGAGGGAGACAGGGTCAGGAGAAAGAGCGTGTGCAAAGCTTGGAGGTGGGAGAGAGCAAGAGCTGATGAGGGACTGGAGTTCATTTGGAAAGGTAGGCCCTGGGCCATGTGGGAGGCTTGGCTGCCGATGCGGCTGGGTAATTGGGCAGAGGCCAGACCATGAAGGGCTTTGAAAACCACAGCAAGGAGTCTTGGTTTCTTTTTCTTTTTTTTAGACACAGTCTCATTCTGTAGCCCAGGCTGGAGTGCAGTGGCTCAATCTCAGCTCACTGCAAACTCCACCAACAGGGTTCAAGTGATTCTTCTGCCTCAGTCTCCTGAGTAGTTGGGATTACAGGCATGCGCCACCACGCCCGGCTAATTTTTGTATTTTGTAAGTAGAGGCAGAGTTTCACCATGTTGGCCAGGCTAGTCTGGAACTCCTGGCCTCAAGGGATCCACCCACCTGGGCCTCCCAAAGTGCTGGGATTACAGGCTTGGGACATGATGCCTGGGCAGTTTCTTTCAAACACCATCAGGCACTAAAGAAGATTTACATGTCACATAGAACCAGAGTTTGTTGAAATTCTTTTCCACTACCCCACATGTAGGGGCAGGGCAGACACGGAGCATCGCAGACACATGCAAGTGTCCGTGAGCACACTGGCAGGAGCAGGCCTGGGGAGCAGGGACTCCAGGAGACATCCCACCGAAGCATGTCTAGGAAGGTAGCAGAGCAAGTGCACGAGACGGCCTTCTGTGATTTGAGAGCGGGAAGAGGCCCTTGCTCTGGTGCTGCCCACTGCCAGCCCTGAGATGCTGGCATCCTGGCACCTTCCTCTCCCCTTCCTCTGGAAAGTCCATCATTCCCATGGCTTCATCACCTCTCCACGGGGAGCTGTGAGCCCTACAAGGGAAAGGTGCAGTCTGTCTCATTCGCTGTTGAATCCTCAGCCCAATCTATTGTAGATGCTCAGTAGGTATTTTGTAACTAACACTAAGAAATGAACAAATCTATACCCTCGAGCTCCAGACCTATGTATTCCACTGTCAACTAAACATTTCCACTTGGATGTTTCCATCTCACACTTAACATGTCCAAAAACAAACTCATTCCTCCCCGCCACGTCCACCTGAATCCCATTTTAGTAAATGGCACCACCAGCCACTACTGACCAAGCCCAAGGCCTGGGCTTCATTCTCAGCCCTTCCCTCTCTCCCACCCCTACCCCCACATTGCACCAGCCTCCACTCCTATTCATTCTGCCTTCCCATTGGTTCTCCTCTTTCCTCTCCCGCTACGCTAGCCCCGTCACCACCCCTCGTGCTCTCTCAGTGATTTCCTGGCTAGTCTCTCTGCTTTGAGTCTCCACCACCTCCAATCCATCCTCCAGAACAATTGTTCTAAGGTGGAAAATAGGAACACACCACTCATCTACTTACTACCCTGTTAGGCTCGTCAGTACTTTATAAAGTAAAGGTCAACCCCTCAGCTAGCCTACAGGACCCCAGACTTCAGCCACAGCTGACATCTTACAGCAAACAAATGTCCCAGATTCATGTCAGGGTGCCTTGCTCCCTGCCCGTCTGGAATGACCTTCTCCAAGCTCCACTGGCCCCCAGCTTCCTCCCACCCCCGACCACCCCATCATCTTTCAAGACTCCCTGCAATTTTCTTTAGAGGCTCTATTTTGGTTTTGTTTTCCTTTGAGCTTTTCTGTGACTTCTATGCATTCTGCATGGAGCAAATATTATTTTCGAAACTAGAAAAAAAAACTTTTTAATGCAGCTGAGAACCCCGTTCTCTCTAAAGCTTCTCCCCAGGCTCCCACACCCCTACCCATAGAATTCCCCTTCCTTTGGGCCTCACAGGGACCTCTCTTCCACCTGCTGGAACACCAGCAGCCTGATGTGTCTGCACGCTTGTCTCCCTTACATGGTGAGGCCCTGCAGGGCAGGAGCCATGGGTGTCTGGATCTTGGTGGGCACAATGTCAGGCACATCAGATTTGCCCCATGATTGTTGAACAAGTGAATGGTCAAATGGCCCAAGAAAAAGCTGAGAGTTTGGTCAAACCATAGCATCCAGCTGGGTGCAGTGACTCACACCTGTAATCCCAACACTTTGGGAGGCCGAGGCGGGCAGATTGCCTGAGGTCAGGAGTTTGAAACCAGCCTGGCCAACATGGTGAAACCACCTCTCTACTAAAAATTCAAGAAATTAGCTGGGCATGGTGGTGGACTCCTATAACCCCAGCTACTTGGGAGGCTGAGGCAGGAGAATCGCTTGAACACAGGAGGTAGAGGTTGTAGTGAGCCAAGATGATGCCATTGCACACCACCCTGGGTAACAAGAGTGAAAACTCCATTTCAAACACACACACACACACACACACACACACACACACACACACACACACAAAATATTCCATCGGAGTCAGAATGTTGAGGACACAATCTGCAAGAGCTGGAGAGCAGCCAGCAGAGTCAGCCCTGCCACAGGGCCCAGTAACATTCCTGAAGAATCCACTGGATGGGGGAAGGCTGGAAATAGAACTTCCCACGTGGAGAGGGCCTAGAGGGCTGGCATAGGTCCCCAGCCCCAGCCCAGCCCTGGTCTTCACCTTCAGAGATCCTCAGAGGCACAAGGAGAGAAAAGTGGGAGGGAGAAGCGGAGAAGTGGGAGGAAGGCAGAGACAGAAAGAGTGGCAGAAGGAAGGAGCCCCTTCCGAAGCCTCAGGGAGACAGTGGCAGAGACTCCGGAAGGGCAGATGGTGGCAAGGACCCCAGCACAGCCCAGGAGCCTCCGTGCACACAAAGCCCACCCTGGGGTTGGGGGACAGGGTCTTGGAGATTGGAGAGAGGACGGCAGGTTCCCAGCCCTCTGCAGGTGCCAGCCCCCATCCTAGGCTGGATCCCCACCCCTTTCTGGAGCCAGTGGGTGGCACCCGGGAGGGGGCAGATGAGGCTTCGACGTGAGTGATGGGCGCTGATTTAGGCCCAGATTTGCAGCACTTGTGGTGGCTGGTGCAGCCCCGAGACCAGCAGGAGGGGTGGGCAGGGCGTAAACAGGCTGGACTGGCAATGGGGAAAGGGAGAGATCTCTGTGGGGAAGAGACAGACTCTTTCCTCTGAGTCCCCAGCAGAAACCAGGTGACCAGCAATTGGGGACCATAACCAGAGACCCGAGGAGGGCACTCTTCACAGGGCGTGACTTGTTTGCAGAGAGTGCAGGGTGGGTCCCCTGAAGTGCCTAGACACACACGTGCATACACACACACACACACACACACACCATTCCCCAGCCCAGCATTCACACCCAGAACAAAACGCTGTGAGCACATACTCAGCACACTGCTGAAACACCCACTTCGCGCCACAGTGCGCTGGGACCGCCCAGATACTCCGTCAAACTGCAACAATCTCAGCCTACCAACACTCAGCCACCTCATCCCAGTTGCTCAGAGTGAAAGTCGGGCAATTTGCACAGACAGAGCTCATCACACAAGGCATCTTTGGTCTCCCAGACGTCCTCGCACATACGCACAGGCAGGCAGTCGTACACGCGTGCACATATGAGTGCACACACAAATTGCTAAGTTTGGCAGAAGTGATGGGGATAGCCCCAGGGGTCTGGGTTTTGGTTTTGAAGAGAGAAAAAGACAGTGTCAGGTCACTGGGCTCATGGAGGTAGATCTGGGCCACAGCCCTAGCAGAGTCCAGGGAGGTCAGCAATAGGGTCCTGGTCCCTTGGGGATAGTCCTGTCCATCCCGGCTGATTTGGCCCCACCCACACTGTCTCCAGATGCCCTCCTCCACCCTGCCAGGGTCCAGTCCCCTTCAGTCCCTGCCGTCACCCCCTCCCTGGGCCCCCTCCTGTCAGCTCATTCTCTTTCCATCTGCATCCCTTCTCCTCCCCCCACCGACCCCCCCATCCTCGCCCCCCCCCAGCCTCGGTGATAAAAGAGCCAGATTGGAGCGGGTGCCACACAGCTTCATTCCCCACCATATGGGCCCAAAAGCCAAATCGTCAGCTAAGCGATTAAATCAAGTATGTCGAACAAAATGTTATGAACTGACATTATGGGTATATAATTTTATGCCATTTGTTGCCATCTGTTTATCTAAACAGCCCCCGTTCCACACAGACATACAGACTCACACCTTCCCTCCTACCCTCCACCAGTCAGGATCCTGCCGCCCCCAACCAGGGCCAGAGGTCAGGGACTATGTCAGAAGTTAAAGCTCCAGAGTACTTAGGAACTGGAAGGAACTGGGGGGCCAGTAGTCCCAGATTGCTGAGGGATAGGAGAGTAGGGGTCAAGACTGCTCATTCGTCAGAGAGGGGGCAAGGCCCTTAAGGAGCAGGAGGTTAGGGGGCCAGGAGTCCCAGGCATAAAGACTGTGGCTAGGGCCATGGCACAGGACCATGGCCTGGGGCCAGGAAAGCCTCACTGGCAAGCCTCCAGTCTGGCACGTGGCATGTGTGTGTGAGTGTGTGCGCAGGGCAGACACAAGAGCAGCAGCTGTGCACATCACGGAATGCTGTGGGAGCTTTCTTTCCCTCTGCCCCTGTCCGTCCTGGGGGCCCTCAGCTCTCAGAGCCTGATGGGGGGCTGGCTCCTCTCAGGACCACAGGCACAGGTCAGGGGGCCAGAGGCTTAGGCCACTGTCACTCATGTCTCCTCCTCAACATACGGTCATAGGGCAGGTGCCCCATGAAGCCTAGAGGATAGGAGCCCCTGTCCCTACACCCCTCCAGCCCCAAACAGCTTCAGAGTCTGAAACACAGGCCGGTGGCCTCTGTGAGCTTCAGTGTGAGCATCACCCACAGATGCTCAGGCATCGGGCCTCTCTGCTGCCTGGCCCCAACCTGCCTGTCCGTGCCTGTGGTCTCTCTGTCTGACTTCCCCTGTCCACCCCTCTGCCGTGGCGAATGTCTCTGTGTGTCTCTCTCACCTCCGCGTTAGTTTCTGTCTCTCTCTCTTTCTGTCTGCCTCTGGCTCTGTTTTGGCCTCTGACTCTCTGGAGGTGCAGGCTGGAGCCTTGGAGATATCCAGCCAGAGGGATAGTGGCTCCACAGAGGAGTACAGAGGTGGGAAGTGGGGTGGAGGAAGTGGTCCAGGAACAGAGCAGGGCAAAACATGACACACAGGGACTCGGATGGCAGACAGTCAGGTGGCCCTGGGACATTGGAAGCCTTGGGGCTGCTCCAGGAGCTGGAACGAGTGTGGCCTGTGGGTGAAGAAGTGTGAGAAAGAGGAGGGAAGCTTCGGGGTACAGGAAGGATGCCCCAGCCAAAGGATGTGTGGGAAAGATGGTAGGCAACCTCTTGCAAGGTTTATTAAAACACTACCCCCGGGGGGGGGGGGGGCAGTTCCCAGGAGCCCATCCATGTCCGTTCACATATACACCTACGTGTGTACCCACACACACAGGGTTACTGTGGCGCTTGCCATAGAAAGCCCTCAAGGTCACTCTGGCGTGCGCCCTCACCATCCGGGACAGTGTTGCCAGCAAGTCGGGCACTCCAGTGCCAGCCGCTCGCAGGCCTCCCCCAGGTGTGTGCACAGTGTGTCCTCCCGGCTTGGGCTCGCCCTCCACTTGCCTACACATAGCGTCACACAGCCACCCGGCACTCAGAGACACTTGTCTCTGTCTCTTACAGGAAGAGATTAAGCAATGCAGAGAAAAGCCCACAGTGAGCGCTAGAAACCCAAATAGGAGGAGGAAAAAGCTGCCAGAAAGCCTCAAGAGACGAGGCTGAGACAAGACGGACAGGAAGAAACAAGGAACCGGAGGGAGAGACAGAGACAGCAGCCAAAGCACAGAGAGAGAAGGAGAAAGACAAAGACGAAGAGGGAGACTTGAAGGCCGAGGAGGAGAAAGCGGGACAGCAGCAAGAGTGAGGGGACGCTGCGGGCGGGCGGGCGGGAGGGGGCGCCCAGGACTCTGAAAGCCGGGAAGGCACGGGTGGTGGCAGCGGCTGAGGCTGGAAAAGCTCATTTTGCTGGTAATTTACTCTCCTGCTTTTGGGCCGCTCCGCCTGCCGCTGCCGCCCGCCCGGGCTGCCTGTTCCAATATTAGATATAAACAAGTAAACTGTGTAATGGATCACATTAAGCAGGCCTTGCGTCTTGAGGCAGGATTTAATTTGCATGGCAGATTAGCTTGTCTTCCCAGCAAGGCACCCCGGGGCACCCCAAGCTGTAATAGGATCCCGCCTCTTAGAGCCCATTAAGGCAATTGAGAGAGCCTCCTAATCTCCCTCCCCGCCCTGCACCAGAATCCCCTCCTGCCGCACCCAGGAAGGACTTGTGATAGCAAGACCCCCATCTTCTGACCCTGTGTGGTGCCCCCATCTCAGGTCCCACCTTGCCCTTAAAGCAGCAACCCCAAGCCCCATGGGTTACCCCATTTTCGCCTCCTGCCTCAGCACTCAACCTCAGAGAACTTTCCCTCTGAGCATCCTGACTCTGCTTCAGAGCACCCAACTGCCCTGAATCCACTTTCCCCATTCCTCCAAGTGTCCCCAAACTCCAGGCCCATGATCTGACTCCCACTTTCTCCATTCTCTGCCTGGCTCCCACAGGCCCTCCAGCAATCAGTGGGCTTCCTAGCTGAGGTCAGGGGTGAGAATGTCTTCCATCCATTTCTTCAGTTTCTCATTTAACAGCCGTTCAAGATCATTGTCGGGATGGGAATCAGAGCAAAACTCAGAACCTGCGTGGAGATCAATGTTCAAGTCACTATTTGGTTTCAAAGTGGGGCTGAAGTGAGTGATTATAACAACCCTCTTTTGCGGGGCGCTTTAAAGTTTATGTGTTATATCTATCTATTAGGCCATTAATCCCAACCCTCGGAGGAACTCTTTTAAATCAGCCCCAGTGGGCCAGGCGTGGTGGCTCATACCTATAATCCTAGCACTTTGGGAGGCCAAGACAGGAGGATCACTTGAGACCAGGAGCTCAAGACCAGCCTGGGCAACATAGGGAGACCCCATCTCTACCAAAAATACAAAAATTAGCTGGGTATAGTAGCACACATCTGTAGACTTACCTACTCTGGAGGCTGAAGTGGGAGGATCACTTGAGTCCAGGAGGTCAAAGCTGCAATGAGCCATGATCACTCTACTGCACTCCAGGCTGGGCAACAGTGCAAGACCCTGTCTAAAAAAACCCAAGAAAT
This sequence comes from Cebus imitator, assembly GCF_001604975.1. Taxonomy (NCBI): domain Eukaryota; kingdom Metazoa; phylum Chordata; class Mammalia; order Primates; family Cebidae; genus Cebus; species Cebus imitator. The sequence goes on along the minus strand of NW_016107386.1, from coordinate 3,230,995 downwards.
TAACAAATAAATCAGTTCCATTGAAAAGATAAGGAAACAGGCTCAGAGAGAAGAAATGATTTGCCCAAGGTCAAACAATTGGTAAGGGGCAGCTCCAGGACTCCACTCAGATCTGCCTGACCCCAAGTGCAGAAGTCTTTCTGATATTGGGGTCAGCACTGGACTCCAGAGAGGATCCATCCCAGGATCCATATCAAGATCAGGCTGATCATGGATATTCGTCCCCTGCCCTGCCACTGGACCAGGATGAGTGGGGCCCACACCAGGGCTTGGTTTACCCGATTATTTAACGGGAGGTACTCCTACAGTGGAGCTACTGAACACTTATGAAGGGGACCAGATAACCAAAGGCCAGTGGCACTAGAAACCAGGGAGATTGGGGTAGAAGTAGAGAAAGACCTGCAGTCTGTGGGAGCGTCCCCCAGCCCGATCCCCTCAGCACTGGCAAGCCCCTGAGCTGGACTGGCTGGGCTGGGGATGGGGCCTGTGGAGCCTGCAGGGAGACGGGGCCTGGGTGGGTGGGTATGGATGGGGCCAGGCCGGTGGAAAAGGGTCAGTTCAGTCCTGCTTAGCTCACAAAGGGTCCTTGTTGTGGGTAATGGGACTCTCCTGGCAGCTTTATTTGCTGTCAGTGGCTTTTATTAAAGTCTCCAGTTTCAGACCCTCCAACCTCCAGCCATTGTATGCACTCCCCCTGGGCCCTGCCCCCATCCCCTGGCTAGATGACTCTGAAGGGCCCCCCTGCTCCATCTCCTGGGCCCCAGCCACCAGCCTCTCACCTTCACCTCCCAGAGAGAGGGCAGAGAGGCTATGCGCTCAGGGGAACATCTCAGCCCTGGCGCTTTAGCACCCCAAAATGGACCCTAATCTCCCAGACGGTTTGACTGGTGCTGGGGGTGGGGCAGCAAGGCAGCCTGGGCAGAATGCACACGGAGTGGCACACGCATGTGCACATATGTGTACCCTGTGTGTCCTTGAGGGCTGCACGCCCATCTGTTCCATGGCCGATGTCTTCACACAGACAGGGATTGAGAAGAAGGTAGGTGGAGGGGCTCCAGTTTGATTCCATGAGCAGGCACCAGGTCAGAACTAGAAGGTGGGAGGATGGAGAAGCGTCTTCCAACTCTGCCTGTCACCTGGGATATTGACTCCCTGCTCCCTTCTCTCTGTCCATGGAAGGAAGCAGGCAGAGGAGCTAGGCTGGGCCTTGACGCTGGGTAGAGGAGATGCTCAAATGCGTCAACAACCACCAGGCAGTTTAACCTCACTTCACCCAGATCCAAATCTCTCCTTTGTAGCCCAGAGCCCCAGCCCCGGATTCACAGCCCAGACTCTTCAGGATGACCTCCCTGGGGCAGAAGTTCAAAGTAAAAATGGGCACATGATCCCAGAAAATCCTTGCTGAGCAGGGGAAAACAGAAGAGGGACACAGAGGGGGCTGAAGGGTCACAGGTGGGGACGGAAGGGACTCAGATCCTGCACTTAGGCTTCTCCTCCGTGTCCCACCCCACTGCTGTGGAGCTAGAGGGATGAGGTGGCACTGCCCTCCTCTCCATTACCCACAGATGTGGGATCTGAGGTTGGCATAAGTGCACAGCCAGTGACTGTCCTTGTGCAATTGGGTGTGGGCCATGAGGAATGTGTGTGTGTATGTATGTCCACATGTGTGTGTGGGGGATGGTTATGAGGTCCACGTGAGTGTGAACATTGGAGTGTCAATTGTATACTTGTGTGTGTCTTCTGGGGGTGTCTGGTCTGAGGAGAGCAGCTACGTAGTTTATGTGAGGAGAGGATGTCTGTAGTTGAAGGTGACTGCGTGTATTTGCTGTGGGCTGTCTGTCCTGCATATGTTTGAGTATATAAGAGAAAGGGGGCCGGATGCAGTGGCTCACACCTGTAATCCCAGCACTTTGGGAGACCAAGACGGGTGAATCATGATGTCAGGAGTTCGAGGCCACCCTGACCAATACGGTGAAACCCCATCTCTACTAAAAATACAAAAATTAGCTGGGCATGGTGGTACGTACCTGTAATCCCAGCTATTCTGGAGGCTGAAGCAGGAGAATTGCTTGAACCCGGGAGGCAGAGGTTGCAGTGATCCAAGATTGTGCCACTGCACTCCAGCCTGGGTGACAGAGTGAAATTCTATCTCAACAAAAAAAAAAAAAAAGAGAGAGAGAGACAGAGAGAGAGAGAGAAAGAGAGATCCAGGGAGTCCCCAGCCCTCCCTAGGGTCCTCTGAGCCCCTGGCTCGGCCTGTGCCAGGCCATTTGGGGAGCGCCTGTGCTTTATGGTGTGCGGGTGAAAAATGGAAATGCTAATAAGTAGCCGTTAAATTGTCTTGCAAAAATGTTAAATGATAAATTGGGTAATGTTATTGTTGAAATGAAATATGTAAAATAAATGATTTATTTATTTCTAATAAATATTTTGTTTACGATATATTTGTAGGGGTGTTAATTATTTTCCCCCTCAATCGGGGCAACATATAAATTCTAATAAAGTGCAGGCTGTGGTGAAGGCAGCGGGGCCCATGGCGGCTCCTCCGGTCCGGGCTGCTGCAGGACCTCAGCCTGTGATGGATGTAGCAGTCACAAACGATTGTTCTACTTGCTGAGATTCCAGGCTCCCAAATGTGGCTTGTTTTCTTTCAAAAGAAAAAAAAGAAGAAAGGAAAAAAGAGAGTTGGAAAAGAAAACAAATAAGCCAGGGTCTCCATGATAAGATGGTTAAATATCCCCAGGCCGGGTCTCGCTCCTTAGCTAGCTTCACAGGCCCTGGGCACTCCTGTCACTGTTGTAGCCAGTTTTGCAGAAGGAGCAATAAATACACAAGCAAACCAAGAGGCGAAGAATCTTCATGCCCCCTAGACCCATCAGGAGCCCTGAGCACTCACGCGAGGCCAGGTAGTTTGCAAATACGTGCACATTAGGTTGCAAAACTCCCATTCCACACAATCACAGTCCCTAAATTGCCAACCCCTCCGTGAGTCCTGCTCTCCCCTATCCCATTTGGATGATTCTCCAAGGAGGCAGATGCCTCCATCTGCTGCTGTTTCCAGCCCTTCCTCCTTGCAAGGGAAGAACCATACTCCCCCTTAACTCTACGTCTTCTCCCCCTGCCGTCTGTGCCCCTTCCAAACCCTCCGGATGCAGGAACCTCCAGGATTACCCATGGCCTGTCCAGAGGGATCCTAGTTTAGCCCCTTCAGGAGGCATCTGGCCAGAAATTGAACTAGACCCTGGCCTGGGCCCTGAGGCTGGAACATGTATTGGGGGTGCAGGGTACGTTCCCCTTCAGAACAAGTGGCCTCCCCCCAGGGTGTTATCTCTGAGTGAGTAATAAAACTGCTGAGGCAGGACGGCCTGGTGGACAGGCATGGGCAGCACTGCGTGCAGGATGCAGGGCTGCTCTGTCCCTGCCCTGGGCACCAGCCCCGGGCACCAGCCCATGCACCCTCCCTCCAGCCCTCATCCAACTCCTGGAGATGAACTGGGCTCCAAGTTCTCACAACAAGGGCAACAAGGCTCTAGGCTGACCTCCACCTTGGGATCGCAATCACTTAGCACACCTTTCTTCAAGATGGAGGGGTCGTGATGGGTAGCTACAGCCTCAAGGGAGGTGAGATTAGGCAGATTCAGGGGGTTCCCATGGGTCCTCCTTCAGAGGTTGGGGGGGAACAATGCCTCCCAGGCTGGGGTTCCCCAAAGTCTGTTCAGACGGGCCCTTGCCTCTTCCACTCATCTACCACTGCCCACCATCCAAGCCACTGGGAGGAAACTGCCTCTCAAAAAGCATCTCTCTGCACAGGTACGACCTGTGTGTGTGAATGTGTAAGCGGAAGAGCAGGCCAGGTTTATTGTAGGATGGAGAGACCTTCAGCATGGGACTAAGAGGAAGGTAAATCACAGAGGTGGCCAAGAGAGACACACCGCATGCACTGCCCGGCTTGCAGGCGCCACACTCACCCAGACACAGATGCTGGACTTGGACGCACAGCCACCATGATGCTTGCATTGTGCACATTAGGTTGCAAAACTCCCATCCCACACAATCACTGCCGCTAAATTGCCAATCCCGCACAACTACACTTTCGGGGAGTTTGAATCAGGTCCAGGAGGTATAAGGGGGGGATGACCAGACAAAAAGGGACGTGCAATCGTTGCCCATCTGTGGGGCTCTAATCAGCTGTTGGGAGGGGCCATCAACACTGGGGGGAGGGCGCCCCCTGCTGGAAAGACAGCTGTAACCATCTCCCCAACCAAGCCTGCCCCACTATAATCTTACCCCAACCCTCTGCTACCAAGACATCTACACACACCATACGTTTATCCACCACCCTCTGGCTAAGCGCCAGCCAAGCTGCATAACTCTGGGTTCTTTTAAAAACATGTAAAATCTTTGATCATCATTTGTTTAAACTGTATAAATAATCTACCGGGTTTTAATAGGGTTTTTCCATGAATCGGCAACAAAGCATGAAATGTGATATTTTCACCATGAGTAGTTGGGAAATTAGTCTCCTCTGTCCATGGCTCTCTGCTGGCTGGAGACCCTCAGGCTGTCTGGTTTCTGCCTCCCCTCCACCTCAGGCTATTCTGAGCCTTTCAGATGCTACCCCGCCAGCTCCTGCCTTTTTTTGGGTAGTCGGGGGAATTCTGTGGCTTCACTATAAGGAGCCCTGCTGGTTGTCTCCTCATCTCAAAGCAAAGACCAAGCTGCCCTGGGTCCTTGTTTCCTGGACTTATCAGAAGCTGGGGTCTTCGGATCTCTACGTCTCATTGCGGGCTCCAGTGCAGATGGGGGTGGGGAACAGGGAAAAGCAGCAGGTTTAAGGACAGTTATTTGGGGCAGAAGCAGTTTGAGGGCAGAGAGTTGGAGTCATTCACAATTTCCCCATCATCCCCAAAGTTCTGCACACTTGCCCACTCCCCAGGCTGTTCTGCATTCACAGCAGCAGGACCCATGCACCCCCTCGAGCAGGCTGGGCCCATCTTCTGAGGTTGACAAACTGCCCACCCAGTCTGGGAGCGAAAGGTGCTAAGGCTGGGAGAGGAACCACTGTTGGGGCAAGGAAGGGTGAGAGATGGAGAACAGATCTGGGGAAGCAGGAAATGAGGGCTTCAGGGATGGAAGCCAGGCAGGGATCGGAGATGGAGGAATCAGAGATAAGACCAGCACTGCGGAGTTAGATGGATGAGGCAGAGACGGTGGAAACTGCCCAAATATGCAAGCGAGGCTTTCAGTCCCACTCCCAAATGACTCCTGACCCCAGCCTCCGCCACCAAGTACAGTAGCCCCAAAGCATGCCTCTTACACCCAGTGCCCCATTGGGGAAAGCCAGCAGCAATGCCAGTGACCAAGGGCCTATGCAGCAGGGCTGGCTCTGAGCTGCCCAGCTGGGCCATGGGCCTCCCAGAACTCAGGCCAAAGCCTGGTAAGCCTCAGCCTCAGAACTGGGCATGGGCCATGGGGGAGGGGGTTGTGGGGCCCCCTCCTCGCCCTGAACCACAGTCCACATGCTCCAGGCTGAGCAGGGCCCCCTTCCTTTCTGCCCCCTGCCCCTGGCCCTAGATGAATAAAACTCAGGGGGTGGGGGGAGCTATTCATGGAACCAGAGAATGTGTGAGCTGCCCAGCAGCTCCCTCTCATTAGGGGACCCCCGTCAGGTGGCGCTCATTAACTTCAAGTTGTCTCTTGTTTTAAAACTCGGGTGAGGGGGGCAGGGTGGAGGGGCACATTGTCTGGCTGCTGCCCCAGAGAGATTAGGCGCCCAGGGGGAGGGGGCAGGCAAAGGCCCTTTAATTAGTTACTTTCAAAGGTTCCCTGTCCCCTTTCTCTCGGGTCCCCCTCCTAACCCCCGGCTGGGCCCAGCTTCGAGGGGGGCGGTCTTTTCTGCTTGGCAGAGCCGCCTGGTCACTCGGCTTAAATCCGCAGTCTTTGTTTCTGCCTGGACAATGGGCCCAGCACATCAGCCATGGAGGCCAGGAAGAAACAGGGCCTTCTCCTGTGCGGCCAGGAGTTGGCTGAGTGGGGTGCATCCTGGCACCAGCCTGCAGCCTGGGGCCACCAACAGGGGGCTGGGTACCATGAACCCTTCCTAGGCTGAAAAGAAGAGGATAGGAACACACACACACACACACACACACACACACACACACACACTTCAAGACCTAGCTTTAACAGAAGAAAAAGGAGAAACAAACCTCATGCCAGGGTCTCCTTCACATAGGAAGTTTCTAGGTCTTAGGTTTAGTACCCTGGGGCCTGGCTCAAGGATGGAGGTGCTCTTCCTTTCTATACAGCAGAAAAAATGGTTTATGAGTCAGGTAGATCTGGGTCCCAATCTTAACTCTACTACTCATGAGCAAGTAATTAATCTCTCAAACTTTAATTTCCCTCATCTATAAAATGGGGAAAACAATGACTGCCTCTTGGGTTGTGAGGATTAAATGCTCTAACTGGGTGAAAGGGTCTAGCACGGTGCCTGGCACACAGTAAGGGCTCAGCACCTGTTAAGTTTCCTCCTTGTACGGTTCCTATGGCCAGAGTCTGACCCTACACCCTTTAATACTAAGGAGTAGGTGTGTAGGACCCTTTCGGCTTCAGAGGCACCGGTGGTGGACATGGACTAAGCTCCTGCTGGGACACACAGGCAGGAAAAGACCGGAAAGTGCTGAGTGTGCACGCATGAATAAGAAGGAAGGAGGATCCCAGATTGGGAACGATGGTGTTGGGGGTGGGTATCAAACAGAAAGGAGTGAGTGGGAACATGAGGAGGCAGAGGACAGTGAGCCAGCTCTGAGGAGTGGGCTTAGTGGCTCCTTGGGGGTGGTCTCTGAGGGAGGGATTGAGAGGCTGAGTTGCAGGAAGAGTTGGCGATTTGCTTGGGTCAGCAGATTAATGGCGCTAACGAAGTTTCCAAGAGCGTGGTGAGTTGGGGGGTCGGGGGCGTCCATGTGGAAAGGCACATGACTGGGGATTGATCAGGCTGAAGATGAAACAGAGAAAGCTGCCCAGGCAGCGGAGGTAGGAAACGCCAAAACCAATTACTCCCCGGCCCCTCTGGCCTCCAGATCCCTCTCCTAGAGAGCAGGGAAGGGGCTGCGACCTCTCTCTGTGGGTGAGGTCACACACATAGACAGGCCACTCACGTGGGTAGGTGACACCGCATGTGCACGGGGAAAGGTCCACACATGGGAATGTGGAGACCCAGGGCGTGATGACGTCACAAGTGCTGGTCTGTAAGCCCTCATAGGTCATTTGACTCCTCACAGATATCCCCACATTCCACCTAAGTGTCCCTACCCGGCCACCACACTTCTCACCAGGAGGAGCAAGGATCCCATGGCAACAGCAGAAGTGGAGGGGATGCTGAGAATCTTCTTCATTCAGTTTTGGCCTTGAGTCTCATCTCCACAAATTTGCTAGTTTGAGCCTTCGTTTCTGGTCAGAGTAACCCTGGATTACCATTTAGGTGGCTAATTCCTTTTGCAGATAACTGGCAACGTATCAGCCTCTGGTTAAAGGCAGTATACCCCACTTCGTGAAAACCCATCCCTTTGGAAATAATCAGTTACACACTGGCTCCTTTTAACAGTCCCTGATGTTTGTTGAATGAATAAGTGTGGCGAGCTGGGCAGCCCTCTCCAGCCTGAAGAATTCACAAAGGATATCAAAGCACCAGATCAAAGGGCAAGCAAACATCCCTTACAGGACCTAGAGAAACCCTTGGTTAAAAATCAACAGCTAAGAGGTGATTGAACGTCAGATAAGGGCCCTTCAAACTCACAAGGTGAACCCACTATATGTCTACGCTTGGGGTCCTCAAGGAAGCTGTGGGCGGGAAAGGTGGAGAACAGGGGCCCAGTGATGCCTGAATTGAGCTCTTCTATGCAGAGGGGCAGCTCCCTTCTAGGCCGTGTGTATGCTGTGCCGTGTTTGCATCTTCAGATTGAGGACAGAATTTGTGTTTCATGCCAGATGTTGAGTGGTGTTATTGTAGTTATTAGCAATTATGTTTTATCATAAAATCACTTTTTCTTTAAATATGTGAGTAAAAAAATTCAGCTGTTCTTGGAGTTCTATCCAGTCTATTCCTCTTGGCAATGACTTCAAGCTTTATAATGCAAGCCCACAGGAAAATAGGATACAAGCCCTGGACATTTGTGGGGGCACCTGTTGGAAACTTAACCGTTTCAGACAGGGAGAAGCTGCTACACTGCTGGGGTCCAGATGGCTGTCCTGTGGGTGGGGTCGTGCTCCAAAGGTACTGCCCAGTGTCAGTGCCCCCTCTCCAGACCCCTCGCCTGTCCCCTCCCCCAACCTTCAACCTCATCAGTGCAGTCACTGGGGTTCCTGACCTAAAGATGCCTCCCCCTTCTCCATGCCCCCACCCCCATCCCACCCTGTGCCCCCACCACAATGTCTACGAGGGAGACCGGCTCCTCTTGGGGCCTGTGAGCTTTTGTTAGGGTTATGTGAGCCGCTAGTGACAAGGGCCCTGAAACCCAACTCGACCAAACTCATAAAAGGGGTCACTGTCTCTTTAATTAAAGTTCCCTGTTTGGAGGTTAAAGACAAACCCGTTTGATGGTGCAGGTGTGTAGAGTGGGGGTGGGGGAGAAGGGTGGAAGCGGCTAGAGGGAAATGGAATTCTATCCTTAGAGGGGACCAGGGAGGGGCCGCACCAGGGGCAGGCTGGCTGAGCGATGGGAAGTCTGATGGGGGCCTCTGAGGGTCCCCAGTGTGGCCAGGGTCACCAGGGGAGAAATCAGGCAGGAACAGGGAATCTAAGGCCAGTGCAGCGCTCGGACTCCCCTGCGAGCATGCGCATGCTCCTGGCCCAGGCACATACTACCTGCCTCCCACGATGCCGACTGGCCACTCCCCTTGCCCAGTCCTCCATCCCTCCCTTTTCCATCCCAAAAGTTCTCCGATAAAAGAGGACCTAGGGCCTCATACCATCTCCCCACAGAAGCAACTTCATCACAGTTTAACATAAAAAGATCAGCTGGTATCGACCCGTAATTTGGACCCATGCCACGCTATTGGCAGGAAGACAGAATAAGTTAGGGCGGCCATGTTTCAAAAATTCTCTGTGTGCACTCAATCACGGCCCAGGGAGGCGGGCGGGTGCGTGATAACCCAGCCGCGCTCTCCATTTCCCCTGTAGATCAATGCTAATACCAGGAGGCCCCGGAAGATGGATGGAACCGACAGGAACCTTGAAATCCCGACACGGGGGCTGGTGCCTCAGCCGATAAAGGATTTCTTCACTGCTACTGGGGCAGGGACATTGAAACCTTAGGGGCCATGGGAAGACAGTCTGATTGGGGACAAAGAGATAGGGAGAGGGAGCAGCCTCTTCTTTCTGCTCACCGACACCCTTGGTCACTCAAGCAGCCACTGACTGATGCCCACTCCAGAGTCACTGACACGCACGCCAACCACTGGCACACACCGTCGCTCACACTCTATCCAGCCAAAAGCACCAATGCCTCCCCAGAGACACCTTGACTCCGTGCAGCCCCTCACATGGGTCCTAGTACACACGAGTACACATGCACGTACAGAAACTCAGACCTCAACACCAGGGTGAATCAAGGTATCTGACATAGGCACACTTACCTAGGGAGATACAGACACACACCCCCGTTGGCATCACACTCTACCCCCGTGAAGCAGAAAGAGACACGCATCTACACGCACGCATACTTCTCTGCTTCTCCTGCCTTCCTTTCCATGCCTTCCTTCTTCCTATTTCCCTGTAATTCTGTTTGGAAATTTGCAGGCTGATGGTCAGTCAGGGAAATTTCCAGGACCCATTGGACATAAATCACTAACACAAAAGTACACCAGGCACAGTCCTGGTCAACCAGGCTCCCAGGCGGGTGCACACACATGCTGCAAAGTGGGAGACCTGGGTTTCAGGAACAGCTCAGCACCGACTTGCTATGTGGCCTTAGACAAGCCATTTCCTCTCTCTCTGGGCCTCTGTTTCCTCATCTATAAAATGAGAGGTTGAACTGGGAGATTTCTAAGGGCCCTTCCAGGTCTGAATTTCTCTGTTTGTGACAGACACAAACTTCCTGGCAAGAGTTAACACACAAACCCAGGCAGCCCTGAGCATGCAAACTCGGCTGTGGTGGCCTGAAGCTGCACGCACAAGGACACACGGGAACACGGGCACGCAGCGCTCTTCCCAGCAAGGGTGCCTGCAGAGCTGGAAGTCAAGGAGCCTCAGAACTCACTCCTCTGAGAGCAAAGAACTGGGGGCAGTGCAGAGAGATCAAGCATTGTTGTGGGTTTGAGTCGGGGACAGAGGGGGCCTTGCAGGCTGCTGTGATTTCTTGCTTTTGAGCTCAGCCCAGGACCGGAGCCACTTCCACGGCCTCTAGCTGACATCTTGTGGCCATCTCCAAGTACCGCAGCTTCACAAGAAGCACTCAGTCCCCTGCAGGTCGCTCAGCCCTCACCCAACCCACACGGTCCTTGCAGAACACTGGGCCCCATCCCTGATGTCCTGTCCCATGTTCAGCCGCCAGGAAAGGCACAGGGGCTGACTTGTTCCTCCAGTGGGGACAGGTGGAAGACAGAAGGCTGCCTTGGTGAAAGCTTCAGGGTCACTGGGTGACAAAAGGGACTGGAAAAAATGGATGCTTAAGGGAGCTGCAGCCTGTGGTGGAAATCAGTCCTATACTCCCACAGCCTCAGTGTAAGGTAAGGAAACATGACCCAGGCCCAGCAGGCTGCAGTCCAGGGAGGTGACACAGCCTTTCCCTAGGGACCTCCAGGTGAAGGAGGAGACTCAGCCCCCACCTCCTGGAAGCCCAGTCTGATGGGAAGCGTTTGGCCCGCCTCACAGACAGCCTTGGCTTTAGGGGAAGAGAGGAAGGGGAGAGACATGGCTCTGCCCTAAGGGAGCGTCTCGTCTTGAGGAGGGAAAAACCTCAGCCCGTAGCAGTGACCTCAGTCCTAACCGAGAAGCATGGAATTTGGGGGTTTGGAAGCCCCCAGCTGTCTCAGCTTCCCCTGCCAAGCCCTCATCTGGAAGTCTGGAAGGAACATGATTTCCATGTCTGTGTCAGTGGCTTGGGGCTGGGCAGAGAGGCGAAGCAGAAGTTTTGGGGAGGTGGGCCCTCCAGAGCCAGCCCCATTGATTCTGGACAGACCGGCTCCAGATCTCTCCAGGGTTGGGGGGTGCATGGTGGGGGAGGACCGCACTTTGCAGATCCTCCCAGAGGAAGCCATGATGGGAGCTTCTGGCCTATTCCTGGACATCCCTGGCCCAGTTTCTCCCACTAGCCAGAGTCTCCGGCCACCTCTGGAGCCAGGTCTCAGAACCCTGGAGATGACAGGTCACACACAAGGCAGAGGCTAGGGGTTCCCAGCCTGGCACCAGGGCACCCGGGAGGTGCTGAGCTCATGAGTTCGTTATAAATTAGAGACTCGTTAAGAGAAGGTGAGAAAGGCTCAGAAACAGCTTTCGGGGTCCATCTTTTCGATTTCTTGTTTGGTTTGTTTATTGCGATTGTTCCTCTCTCATAAGCTTATTGCAAAACCAATAAAAATGATCTATTCAGAGAGGGAAGCTGCTCTTTTGAGTGGAAGCTGCCTCTTGGTCCTGGACCCTACCCTTCCCCCTCCCGGTGGCTGCAGCCTAGCCTGGTTGACCAGCTGTCTCCCGCCGCGGGGTCAGCAGAGGGTGCCAGATTCCTGCTCACCAGAAACTATGTCCACCTGCCATGTAGCCACCCTGGGCTGGCCTCAGGCCTCCAACCTGGCCCCATCAACCCAATGACCGCTGCACCCCAGCCATCCAGCTCACCTCTGATAGACACACCAGAGCTGTTATGGGGGGATGGGAGGCCGGGATAGGATCCAAGGACAGTCACTGGAGTCTGGAGTTTCAGGTGCAATTTTGGCTCAGTTTCCTCTCTATGCCTCAGTGAGTCTGTGCCTTTAGCAGGGGCTTCCCTGCTGTGAGGTAGCTCTAAGGGCTGATGATTGAACAAAGAGACCTCTAAGCTTCTCAAGACTCAGAAGTCCTGGCTTTGACCTTGATGACAGAACAGAGGCCCCTGGCACTTTGCACATCCAGAAACCTGGTTACAACTGGGGCCCAGGGCTCAGGAATCCCGATCCCGAATGAGTTGGCTCTCACCCCATCCCTGTTCTGCAAATAACACTAGTTCCATTTAGTAACTATAATATTCCTGAGACACTGCAGATTTCTCTGGGCTACTGACTTGGTTTTGGAGTCTTTCAGATGATTATTATGGTGAATACAGGGTTGGGGGGCTCAGGAAAAAGCCAACAGACTCCCTCACTGATTCATGCAGAATTCAGAGCGTCAGAGCCCAAAGGGACTTTTTTTTTTTTTTTTCTGAGACAGTGTTGAGTTCTTGTCACCCAGGCTCAAGTGCAATGGTGTAATCTCAGCTCACTGCAACCTCTGCCTCCTGGGTTCAAGCAATTCTCCTGCCTCAGCCTCCCGAATAGCTGGGATTACAGGTGCCTACCAACACGCCTGGCTTTTTTTTTTTTTTTTTTGACAGAGTCTTGCTCTGTCACCCAGGCTGGAGTGTAAAGGCACAATCTCACTTCCCAGGTTCAAGCAATTCTCCTGCCTCAGCCTCCTGAGTAGCTGGGATTATAGGCGCCCACCACCATGCCCAGCTACCTTTTGTATTTTTTGTAGGGATGGGGTTTCACCATGTTAGTCAGGCTGGTCTCGAACTCCTGACCTCGTGGTGCACCCCCCTCAGCCTCCCAGAGTGCTAGGATTACAGGCATGAGCCACCGTGCCCTGCCTTATTTTTGTATTTTAAATAGAGATGGGGTTTCATCATGCTGGCCAGGCTGGTCTTCAACTCCTGACCTAAGATGATCTGCCTGACTCAGTCTCCCAAAGTGCTGGAACTACAGGTGTGAGCCCTGCACCCGGCCCCGAAGGGACTTCTGAGATCACTCTGTGCAACCCCTTCCTGCCTCAATACAGAATCAAGGCCAGAGACCTGAAGTGACTTGGCTAAACTCCCACAGCCAGTGAATGGTAGAGCCAGGATGAGAATCCAAGGTGACAGACCCTTGCACCACTGCACTTTAGGGCGCCCTGCCCAGCATCTTCCTGTGTTCTACTCATGTCAGCAAGCTCTGCCTCCTTCTTCACAAGCCAGTCCCTGCAGCCAGCACAGGTAACAGACCTTCCTCTCCCTCCCTGCGGTCTAATAGCAGGCCTGTTTTCTCTAAAGCAAAATCAGTCTGTTTTCCCAAGGCCGACACACTGGCTCTGCCGGAGGGCCCAGATAAGGGGAAAACCTTGCAAGGAGGCCTTTGGAGTTTCCCTGTCACTTCAAAGAGCTAACATCAACACACTCTTCCTTTATCTGCTTATTCTGGACAAGGAGGACAAGAGGTGAAGATGGGTAGGAAACAGCCAAAGCTGTCAGGAAACAGAGCATCTCAAGGACCTGGCACATCTTCAGAGAGAAGCACATCAACATTTTCCCTTGATCTCTGTATTTGTTTATGTTAACAAACACTCAATAGAGAGCTTTCTGTGTGTCGGGCACTGTCCTAAGCACTCCGTATATTAATTTATTCATTTAATTTTATATTAACATATTATATGTCATATAATTAATTTACTAAATCTTAATAACCCTGAAGTAGGTAGCCCCACTTCACAGATAAGGAAAGTGGATCACAGAAAGGTAAGAAGCTTGCCTGAGGCCACATAGCTGTGCCAGAGCCACCATTCAAAGCTCTTACCCACAGGGCCAGGGTCCTTCTCTTTATAGAAGCACCAGCACAAGGGCTGGAAGGGCCCTGTGACCAGGAGAGAAAGGAAGATTCTCAACATTCAGAAAGAATCAGACATGACTGGGGCCAGTACAGTGTTCCCTGGAGTCTATCTCTTGTTAATTACCATCCTGGCCTCTTCTGTCCTTAGCTTCTTTGAAAGCCAATGTTTTGTGGTTGGGGTGACCAAGGGAAGGATAGGCAGCTTGGACTTTGGGTCCCTTCCCCCCAGCCCCATTTTAGGGAGCCTTCTGCTGGGTTCTGGAAGCCAGGGCAGGGGTGAGGTGCCAGCACCCACTGCCTTGTTGCTCACGGAGTCCTGCTTCCTCCCACACAGCCGCCTGCACTGACATCTCTGAGAGGGCCTTTGATTAAAGAGACAAGTGACTTTGCCCATTCTATTGATCAGAATAAATTACTAGGAACTAATTTATGGGCCTCCCCACAGCCGATGACATGGTGGATTGTGCGCTATTGGTCAGTAAATTGGATTGTCAGGCTAGATTATTGGTTCGTATACAGTTATCTCTCATAGCAATATCAGGCAGCCCAGGTAGAAGAGTGAAATCCTTTCTCTGCTGCCAGATGCCAGGATGTGACGAGGCCTTCTCAGGGGCTTGAGGGGAGGGGCAGGGAGGGAAGAGGAGGAGAGGGGAGGAGAGGCGAGGCGAGGCTGCTGTGCAGGATGCTTATTAATTAGTGCAGCCTCACAGCATTAAAAGGACATTAGTGTGGAATCGTCTGCAGAGTGATGGGGAAATGACATTGCCGGCCTCCTCCTGATTCTCCAGCTATGGCTCTGCTGGGGAGAGCAGGGAGGGGGTTGATGAGCAGACGGGGGGGATGGGAAAGATAAAGGTTGTGGGGGGGATAAGAGGCCAAGAAGAGGGGACGAGAGAGGCCACATTTGCTGGAAGTTGCAAGCAGAGCAGGTCTGCTAAGTGCCAGCGTCGCTGAGCCCCACGCGGGGGAAATGGAGCTGCCGTTCTGCTCCGTACATCACAGCCAACGATGAAAAGTTCTAGAGCTGGGATTTCTCAGGCAATTTGGCCAGTGATGCATGGGGCAGTAGATCCTCGCGCACTCTTCCGTGCTTCTGCCAAGCCAGCAATAACAAAAACTTATTTTTTGCCAGGGAAACGGATATGAGTCAGGCAACCCATCAGGAGTTAGGGGGGCTTTACCACGCCACTGCGATTTGTACCGCTCGGCTGTTTCCCCGAGCTCTAAAGACCTGCCAGGAGGTGACAAAGGCGAGACAATTTCGAGTTCACAGTCCTGTGTCCTCGAAGCATAACAGCATGCCATCGATGGGGACTTTAAGGGGCTGTGGGTTGCAAAGTCAGCGGTCTTTCTCCCCCAGCTCACTAGGGAGGGGGGAGATGGGGTGAGGAGAAGAGCCACAGAGAGCTGAGGCGCTGCTGTGAATTTCTAGAAGAGATTTGCCCACAGCTCTGCCCTCACTGGGCATGGCCTGAGGGGCAAGAAGGGGGGTGTTAGAGTGCCAATCTGGCCCAAGTGATGAGAGCATCAGCATCCCAAGTGCTCTGTGGCCCTCTGTTGCCTCCTGCCATGGGCTGCCAGGGTTGTTGCCACCCGTCCAAACTCTGGGTCATCCAATCCCTGAAGGGGTGGATGCAGAAACCCCACTTGGTCGTCTTTCCTCACTCTCACAGTTTCAGCATGAGCCTGGAGGAGGCGTGCACTTTCTTTGAGGCGTGATCAGGAACACAGATAACCTGTTCTTTGGGCTACAGGCCCCAGGGGAAATGTTCAGATGGAGCACAGAGCCCTTCTGACTTTAGCTATCATTCATCTGACACTGCCAGTAACCCAGCAAATAAACACCCGCTGGCAGGGACCCAGGGCCTCCAGCTTGCTTGAGTTGCCACTGAGAACAGCTGCAAGGAGGTCTCATCAGTGTCTACAGTGACACCAGGATCACCCCACACCCAGCTTACCTCCCTTGGTGCTGCTCAGCAGGCGTGGGGCACCCCGATTTGGATCCTGGGAAAAGGCCCAGCACCACAAACTAAAAATATGCTGCACATTCCAAAAGATGAAGTTCAAGGGTTAGAAGGCGCAAACCCCTCCCCCGCCCCCCGCAGCTGCCTCTGCATGCTTTCTGTGCCCATTCCCTGGCCTCTGTGCTCTCCAAAATGTAAACTTGGAGTCCTTGGACATTTCAGCATGAGTTTTTATCCTGGTCACTCTCCTTTTCTGCCTTCCATTGATAAACACAAAATCAAAGGGGACAGACCCTCAAGTCCCCTTAAGGAGACAAGGCTAGGTTCAGACCCCCAAACCCCAAGGCAGTGCCACCCCCTCCTGCCTGGCTGTGTCCCGGAATGAGACGCAAGCCTCTAGAGCACCTGGGCCTCCAAGATGGAAAAGTTTTCAAAGCTTGGAAAAAGAAAAGTGGGCCTGCAAGCTGGTCTATAAATTAGAGACTCATTAAGAAGAGGCAGGAAGGGCTTTGGGGGCCTGTGCCTTTCGATTTCTTGTTGAGCTAGTTTATTGCTATTGTTTCTATTTCATACGTTTATTGCAAAACCAATAAAAATTATCTATTAAGAGCAGGAAACTCATCTTTTGACTTGTTGGTTGAGGTTTCTACAGAATAGCCTTTAACTGGCCTAACATGTCTGCAGGAGAGGAGAAGGCTCGTGTAGTTACCTCCAGAGGCCAAGCAAGCAGACAGTAGGAAGGCCCAGTCCTGGGGAGCCAGGGAGTGGCCTCAAAAACAAGAACACCCTATCCAGGGCCTGCCTAGGGTAGAGGCTTCCTGCTGCCATCCTAACCAGTGGGAAGCTATATTATATGTCACCTACCCAATATTTTAAATTTTTTAATTAATTGAAAATATTTAAAATTTAAAAATATCATACATGCTGATATCTGGCTTCTCCTTTTTTATTTTTTATTTTTGAGATGGAGTTTCACTCTTGACACCCAGGCTGGAGTGCAGTGGCGCAAGCTCGGCTCACTGCAACCTCCTCCAGGGTTCAAGTGACTCTCTTGCCTCAGCCTCCCAAGTAGCTGAGATTACAGGCATTTACCACCACCCCTGGCTAATTTTTTGTATTTTTGGTAGAGACGAGGTTTCTCAGTGTTGGTCAGGCTGGCCTCAAACTCCCAACCTCAGGTGATCTGCCCACCTCAGGCTCCCAAAGTGCTGGGATTACAGGCGTGAGTCACCTCACCCGGCCCTGGCTTCTCTTTAAAAGTGGTAAAATCATACTGAACTTCATTCTCATCTGGAAACAACTTTCTAGGAGAGAGACAGTGTCTTCCCTTCAGCAGGCCCCACAGTGCCCAGTCAGCTTGCTATGTATTTGTATTACCTGCCTGGTACCTCCATGCAGCCTCTACTTTTTTCTTTCTTTCTTTTGAGACAAGATCTTGCTCAGTCACCCAGGCTGGAGTGTAGTGATGCCATCATGACTCACTGCAGCCTCAAGATTCCTGGCTCAGGTGATTCTCCCACCTCAGCCTCCCGAGTAGCTAGGGCTACAGGGGCACGCCATCATGCCTTGCTAATTTTTTTGTAGCTTTTGGTAGAGATGTGGTTTTGCCACGTTGCCCAGGTTGGTCTCAAACTCCTGGGCTCAAGCGATCCACCCACCCCTGCCTCCCAGTGTTGGGATTACAGGCGAGAACCACCGCACGTGGTCTGCAGCTCCTGCTTTGGAAGAGGACTAGGTTGGAAGTGGGAGACAGTTAAACATTCATGAACTATTCTTGAAATAAAGTTCTGTAAGAATGCTTCGAAACCGGACTAATAAAATTTCTCCTCCAATATCCTCAAAGGAAGGCCCAGGTCTAGTACCTGCTGGAAGGGAAGGGAGCGAACATTTCGTTGCACGCTGATGTGCCAGGCTTAGCACGGACATTTTATGGGCATTATCCCCCTTTTACCAAAAGGGAAATTGAAGCTGGGAGATGGCAGTAATGTGCTTGGGGGCAAAGGATAATATAACCCCCAGCCTGAAAACACCAGCCCTAGAAGAGCCCAGTAACCATTTAGCCAGCTTTAAAGAAGAAACCAGAGGTACACTGTGTAATTCTCTCAGGCCTCCAGGTGCCTTGAGGGAAGATTCACAACCAATTTAGGGAAAATCCACCCAACTGTGACCCAAGTTAGAACTTGCCTCCAGAGTTACCAACACCCCTAAATCTAGTGAAAGGGAACCACAGGGTCTTTAATAATCATTCTGTCAGGTCATGGGATGGTGACTAATGGGCCTAGAGGAGGAGATGGTAAAAAACACCCTAGGAAATAAATTTGGGTGATTAAATTTCAAGGCAGTTCATGGAACAGCAACCTGAGGCCTAAACTAAGCCATCAAGTTACCAAGAGAATCAAGATTTCAATTTAACCGCTGCTGCCCAGGAAACAAGCCTGCGTCTGCAAAGTATTCGTGGGTTAGAGGTAGGTACCCCAGAACTTTCTGAATAACTCTGGCACCTTGCTAACCTCAGCCATTTCTCCCAAAGGGTCAACTAGCAATAAGTCAAGGAATTCATGTGTTTCCCTGGTTATTTCATAATTCGAGGTCTTTAAGTAAAAAAAAAAAATCATAGTTCACCGAGTAAGGGAGGTAGCGGGTGGGGGAGGGCCTCCTATCAGGCCCAGGCCAGAGCCATGCACAAATCTTTGAGAGAGTCTCAGTTTACTAAACTAACAAGAGAAGCCCAAATTCCTCCAATTCCCTGCTATTTCAATTGAATGCCATGTTCCCTGATTGGACCTTATCCCCAAATATCATGGTCTAACGTCTGAGGCATAATCCCCCTCCAACTGAATCACAACCCAGGTGTGGTTAAGCTTTGCAGGTGAGCAAGCCAGGCTCTAAGGTAAGAGCCCTACATCTGATTCCCCATCAGATACTGTCCATGCTCACTGTTTCTAGTCCCTGGGGCATCACTACTTTAACTTGTTTATTTCTTCTCGAGTAAAGCCAGGGTGGGGAGAGCTGGAACTGGTGGCAGGCCTCTGTAATGGAAGAACCCAGGCGGGGAAGAGCTTAGCAACTGCAGCTGCTCCCATCTCTCTCTTTCTCAATCTCTTCCTCTCTCAAGATTTCACCTCTCTCTGCCCTGGCTCCACCAGCTGTTTCCTGCAAATCCAGCTGAGACAGCTGCTGGCCCCACCATACTAAATTTCCTGGGGCCCTGGAACCCCTTGGCTGTCTCAGCCCAAATGTGGGCAAATCTCAGGCATCCAGACAAGGCTGAGATTGTTCAAAAAGCACTTTGCTAGGAAACTGGGGGGAACGCCAAAAAAGTAAATTACAAAAGCAGAGAAACAGACAACTTATGGAACACAAATTCCTTCCCCAGCATAATTCAAGTCTAGACCCAGAATAGTTTGTTGCAAGAACACGGGGCTAAGAAGGGAGGGAAGAAAAGGTGCTGCTTTTTGACCTCCTTGCTCCTCATTCTTCCTCAGTTCTTTAGGGACTGGACTTTAGCCTGAGATAGAGGTTGTTCTGGGAAAGGGCCACTTGCAAAGCGGCCCCCAAATGCTGAAGGAGCCGAGAAGCAAAGAATGAGGTAGACAAATCTGATTTGTCGGTAAAGGGTGTTTTATTGGGGAACTTACAGAGAGAAGCATGGTCTTGCGTGGATTCGAGATAAGTAGATTTCCACGCTGTTACTCCCCAGACCCATGTCTTATATACCACAGGGAAAGGGTGCACACACTCCAGCAGGACAATGCAAGGCGCCCCTCCAGAACAGGCAAGAATGCTACATGCGTCATAGCCTATAATTCGTGTGATAAAATCAAGGTTGCTTTGTTCTTACACTAGGGACAATAAACAAAGTGGGAATCAGGAGGCACTCAGTGGACTGGGGCTATTCAGAAGTCAACATGGCGGATTAGCATCCGAGATGGAGTCGCTCTTGTTTCCACAGAGGTTAACACCATTGCCATGTCTGATTGAGTTCTTGGCTTTCAGACCATACCACCCAGGCTCCTGTCTGAATTTGACTCCCAGATCTCGGCTATGCTGTGTCTGCTCTGGTCCCTGGTTGGGGCTCCTGACCAGGCCCCTGAATGAAGAATGCACTTCCTTGTCGACCTTCCTATGCAGGTTCTGGGCTGCCCCTTCCAGAGAGCTCAATGACTCTGCTCCATCCACAAACATGCCACCCTATCCCCAAGGCTGCCTCTACCTTTCCTTAAAGCTTAAATCGGCCGGGCATCGTGGTTCACTCTTGTAATCCCAACACTTTTGAAGGCTAAGATGGGAGAATTGCTTGAGGTCAGGGGTTTGAGACCAAACTGGACAACATTGTGCGAGCCTGTGTCTACAAAAATTGTTTTAGAAAACTAACTGGGTGTGGCGGTACCCACCTATAGTCCCAGTTACTTGGGAGGCTGAGGCAGGAGGATAGCTTGAGCCCAGGAGTTTGAGATTACAGTGAATACCACTGTACTCCAGCCTGGGTGACAGAGTGAGACCTTGTCTCTTTAAAGAACAAACAAAAAAGCTAAGATCTTTGTCTATTGGTAGGCTTCGATGCTGGGACTCTTGGATTGATGTCTGCCTGGCAGGATGGTGGTGAAGCTATTATTCCAGAAGGCTTTCTCTCTGAACTCCCAGCCCTAGCAATCCCTCTCAGGTCCCCTGTTCCACACCAGTTAGATGCCAACCCACCTGACCTTCCTATATTCCATTGCTACACTGGACAATGTAGCAAAGCTAACAAGCACAACTATTTATCAACTGTCACCAAGGATTGAGAAACTGGTCACTCAGAGCACCTCCAGAAGAAGTGAGCTAAATGCTAGATGATGTCTCCAATTCCCATCTCTAGATCTAGGTTCAACAGAATTCCACTTCCACGTGCTCCATCGTTTATTGGAAATTTCCAACAGGCTCGCTCATCAGCACCTTAGCATTCATTACCCAACTTGCCTCCAATCTAACATGTCATCCGACTATTGCCAAGTAGCTGGAATCCATTGGTCCAACCATGGGCTTTGGGATTCAAATTCTGGTTCTGTCATCTATCAGCTGGAAGACCTGAATTAAGTCATTTAACCTGAACTGCTTTTTCTGTGACATTGGAATGAGTGTTTTGTAGCTCCCTCTCATGGTTGCTGGGAGGAGCTAATAAAATTGCACATGTAAACCATCTGGCATTTTGCCTGACGTGTAGTAAGGCTGTTAAAATTAATATAGATATACTTTCTTTCCTATGCATACTGGTGCCCTATACCAGCTCTCCAAAATCCTTCAGTGACACCGTCATTTCCAGAAAAGTGGATTATCTTGGATCCATGTGACAGACTTCTCGTGATAAATTAATAAATTAATAAATTAATAAATTCACATTCTGGTTTTAGGCATCAGTCTCTCAAGCCTGATCAATATGCTTTTGCCACCAGGATTAGGATGTGTTTCTGGTTGCATAGAATATAAGTTTTCTGCACCCATAAGACTGAGGGTCAGAGAAAACTCTCCAAGTCCGTGGCTGTCCCCTGAGAAAATTCCCAGGAGACAGCATGCTTATCACCCCGCTGACAACTGGTCACCTCTATATCAGATACCCCTAGATTTGCTGTCTGTCTTTCCATTTGGAACTATTCCATGCTGGGCACAGGGTTTCACATCTGGTAGGTATTTAGGACCTATTTGTTTTGTCAGTGTGTGAGTGGGTGGGTGGATGGTTGAGTGGGTCACCGGAAATTTGTACATCTTTTTGAAGCAGGGAAGAAGCCTAGCAACCAGGGAATCTGCCTAGCAACAAGGGTGGGAGGCAGAGGTTGCTGGAATCGTTTAGAATGGCTGACAAACAGGCAGATGCAAAAGAGACCTTTCTGGATCTTATCAAGTTGGGGTGTCAGGCCAAAAGGAGAAAGGAGACCCACAGGGATCAGGAAAGAAGTGTGGGAGGGAGGGCAGGAGTCGAGTCGGTGTATTTGGAAATGTTACAGACACACTGGAAAAAGCCTCATGCCCTTTCCACGTGTGCACAAGCAGAGGGCACCCCTCCCCACTCCCACCCTGAGGAAGGTGACAGCTCAGAGTGGACACATTTGAAGAGCCTACCACCTTTTCTGCACTCCAGTTTGCAAGGGTACAAAATTTTAACATATTCTGTCAAGTCTGGAGTTTTTATCAACTCAGAAAGCCACAGCCCTCCGGAAAGGATGAAGACCTATATTTGTTTAAAATGAACCCAGAGGCAGATTAAGCGACTTCCCAACACTGTCTGTCTAGGGCAAAGGAACCATTAGGAACTCGGGACCGGTCTGGCTTGAATCGTTTCCCTCCTTCCTTCCTTTCCACCCGTCACAGGACAAGGGCTTGGACATCCCCTCCTGTGAACTCTCAAGACCCTCCCCTGAAGAGAAGAAAAACTGTCATCAGCCTTTGACCTGATTAATAATTAAAACTGCTGAGTTTGAGCTGCCCCTAACAGCGAGGTGCTCCAAAACCCCAGCAAACTTTAACAAATAACCAGCTTGCTCAGGGGAGAGAGGAAGCTTTATTCACTAGACAAACTGACAATTAGCTGCTATTCAAATCCCCCTCTAGTCCTAGCATTTTGGTTCTCCTTTGAAAGTGGCTCCACATGGGGTCGAATTTTTGGCCTTGAGTTTAGAACTACTGTGCATAAAATCAAAGAAAGGAAGCCAGCAGTTGAGAGAATAGAGGCTATTTGGGGATTAGTGATTTCGGAGTTAGATTTCTAATAACTTGGTGAGTGGTGGGTTAGGAATGTCCTCCAGGAGCATCAGGCAGTCAACACTGTGGGACATGTCCTCACACTGAACTGGAAAGCGGTGAGTCACCACCCTAGAGAGCAGAAATACAAAAAATGGCACGAAATAAAGGCAACTGCAGCACCGCATGGTAATCTGCCTTTTGTAACCTCTGCAGGCTACAGCCCATGCTTACAACTTGGGGTTATGTGTGAAGCCCCAAGTTTGGCTCAAAGTTTTCTCCCCAGACAGCCACAAATATGGGCACCCCCACATTAGAGAACACATTAATGGAGAACAAAGGGAGGAGAGTGGATAAGATGGGAGTGGAGAGAAGGAGGGGGCAGGCATTCAAACTGCTCATTTTCCCCTAGGAAGCATAAGGCCCAGCCACTACGGTGGGTGAGCAAAGCAAATTGGTAATGGGTGATCCAGATTGCATCGCAGAGTCTTGCCTGCTTTCCAGGCACTTACTAAACTTTATAACTCTTTTGGGGGTAAGGCACATAAACCCAGGGTTTCTCATTGACCAGTCAGGGAGAGGGAGTCTGAGCTGGCTGGTCTAGGTCTGTTGCTTTTCCACAATACTGTAGTCCATCAAGAGATTTTTTTTTAATGCATTATTTTTTTAAAGGAGGGCTGGGAAATGATGATATGAGCAGCAGCTGCTGTAGATTCCAGATTGCAATAGCCCAGCCTAGAAATCACTAGAAAACTCGGTGTTTCAGAGATGGAGAAGGCATAAGACAGAGGTCCACAGATGGCTGCTTATCCTAGGCACCCTGATGTAGAGGGGAGAATTCTGTGTGGATAAACTGACCTTTATCCTTTTTGGTTTTAATTGAAGTACAAAATGCAAACAGTAAAATGGATGGTTCACAGTGTCTGGCTTGCTGAAGGTATACTGTGTATGTATTCATGTAATCACCAGTTAGAGTGAATATGAAGCATGACCACCACACTTCTCATTCAGACGGTTTCCTTGTGTCTCCTCACAGTCAATATGAATCCACCTCCCAAAAGTAGCCATATTCTACCCTCTCTCTAAATGAGTTTTGCCTGTTTTTAAGTTTCATAGAAATGGAATCACTTGGTATATACTCTTTTGTGATTACCTTCTCGTGCTCAATATAATATTTGTGAGATTCATCTATGATGTTGTGGGAATCAATAGTTCATTCTTTTTCATTGCTGTGTGGTAATACATTGCAGAAATATACCACAATTTATTTATCTATTCTACTGTTGGGACATTTGTGTTACTTCCAGTTTTTGTCTATTATGCCAAAAACTGCTGTGGGTACTCTCATATCTGTTTCATGATAGATGTTAGCACTCAGTTTTTTTCTTTTAAAGATGGGGGTCTCACTGTGTTGCCCAGGCTGGAGTGCAGTGGCTATTCTCCCACATGATCATGGTGCACTGCAGCCTCAAACTCCTGGCCTCAAGCGATCCTCCTGCCCCACCTCTGAGTAGCTGGGACTACAGATGTGCACCACAGCACCTGGTTTTGGTGGTGTTGTTAGCACTCATTGCTGTTGAGTATATACCCAAGAGTGGAATTACTGGGCCGTTTATTTATAAATAAGATAACCTGGACTCAAAGACAGTAGGGATCATTTCTGTCTTCTTCACTGCTGTATCTCCAGAGCTTGTTGCAAAGTAGGTATACTCAGTAAATATCTTTGGAAAGGATAAAAGAATATTGATTAAAATGTCAATTTTTCCAAAATTAATGGACACATTTGATGTGATTCTAATTAGGTAACAAGAAAGTTTTGATTTGGAGGGAAAATTAAATAAAGTCATTCTAAAATTATACAGAAGGATAAATGCTTTAGAATGGCAAATAAAAATGTAAAAAAGAAAAATAAAGGGTGAGACTTGTCTTCCTAGATATCAGAAAGTACTATAAAACCACTGTAATTAAATCAATTTGGTATTGGCATGGGAATAGATAGATGGATCACTGGAATAAAATAGAGAACCCAGAAACAGACCAAGTATATACATGAAAATTTACTATATGACATACTTGGTATTTCAATTCCATGAAAGAATGGATTATTTAATAAATGGTGCCAAGACAACTTCCATCTGGAAGAAAATAAAATGGGACTCCTATTTTATACCACATACAAATATAAACTCCATATAGATTAAAAACAAATGTAAAAAATAAGACAATAACAATCTTGAAAATTTAGGAGGCTACATGTTCAATATGGAGGCAGGAAGGGGGGTGCTTTGTAAACCAAGACTGGAAATCCAGAAGCTATAAAAGAAAATACAGACATATTTTATTTTACCTTGTAACAATTAAAAAACACTTTTGTATGGCCAAAGATAAAACAAAGTCAATAGACAAAGAATAGACTTGGGAGAAAATATTTGTAATGTATAGGACAGATGATTTTTAAAAAATAAAAAGATTTTATAAGTGGACAAAAGGGAGACATATAATACAAAAATAGGCAAAGGGCATCAACAGACACATCACGAAAGAGCATACTTAAATGGTCAACATGCATATGGAAAGAAGCTCAAAATTATTAGTATTCACAGAGATGCAAATTAAAATATAATCCGATATTACTTTATACCTTTTAGACTAGCAAAAATTAAAATGAGGGTAATTTCCATTGCGGACAGGGATAGAAGGAAAACAATTTTTACATTGCTGGTAGAAATGCAAATGCCTACAACCTTCTATAATCTAGCAACATCTTTGGAAATTGAAAGCATATATTCCCTTTGACCCATCAATCACACTCTTATGTCCCATAGAAGTACAAACACCAAGAGATTATACATATATACATACACACACACACACACACACACACACTAACATTGTTTGTACTGGCCATTCTTCTCCCCGACCCTGGGGAAAAAAACAGAAACAAATTAAAACTCAATAATAGGCACTGAGTGGTATGCTAGTTGAAACCAGGAAAAAGCCCTGGTTTGCAGTGTTTGCAGATTTCTATGATGTAAATATTCCCGTCATATCTGATTTCAAGCTACCAGCCTGATGTCACCGAGTGCCACGTTGGAAAGAAATGTGAACAATCAGTTTCAGAAAGCCAGGCCCTCCAGCAGAACCACACCTTGAATAAGTTATATATAGCAGGCCGGGCGCGGTGGCTCAAGCCTGTAATCCCAGCACTTTGGGAGGCCGAGGCGGGTGGATCACGAGGTCAAGAGATCGAGACCATCCTGGTCAATATGGTGAAACCCCGTCTCTACTAAAAATACAAAAAATTAGCTGGGCATGGTGGTGCGTGCCTGTAATCCCAGCTACTCAGGAGGCTGAGGC
>NW_016107386.1:3160920-3204591 GCF_001604975.1 Cebus imitator | reverse complement strand
GCCATTGCACTCCAGCCTGGGTAACAAGAGCGAAACTCCGTCTCAAAAAAAAAAAATACAAAGAATTAGCCAGGCATAGTGGCATGTGCTTGTAGTCTCAACTACTTGGGAAGCTGAGATAGGAGGACCACCCGAACCTGGGAGATCAAGGCTGAGCCAAGATCTTGCCCCTGCACTCCAGCCTGGGCAACAGAGTGAGACTCCATCTAAAAAGAAAAAAGAGAATGAGATGGTATTGTAGAAGTTCACTTGGTAGATTTCCAAAAGGTATTGTTGAGGAAAAAAAGCAAGTGGCAGAAAAGTGTATAATATGATATAATCATATTTTTGTGAAATATATATTGACAAAAAACCTATATATGTATGTGTGCATTCTATTGGCATATGATTGTATGACTTTGAGAAGATGAGGAGGAGGGAGCCCAGGAAAAAGAGGAAGCAAAAAGGGCACATTTATGCATTATACATATGTACATAGAAGTAAGATTCTGTTTAATCAATAAAAGAAAGAAAAACATACTGAGCCCTTGAAACATGCCCTGTTCTCTATCAGCTGCTTGGAAATATAGGAACATGTGAGACATGGTTTCATTCTTACATCTAGCTGAAAATATAAAAGCAAATGATCACAGGATTATTTATTTATTTATTTATTTATTTATTTATTTATTTATTTGAGACAGTCTCACTCTGTCACCCAGCCTGGAGTGCAGTGGCTCAATCTCAGCTCCCTGCAGCCTCCACCTCCTGGGCTCTATTGAGCCCACTTCAGCCTCCAGGTAGCTGGGACTATAGGAGTGCACCACCATGACTGGCTGATTTTTGTAGTTTTTGTAGAGAAGGGGTTTCACCATGTTGGCCAGGCTGGTCTCCCAACTCCTAGGCTCAAGTGATCCACCCACCTTGGCCTCCAAAGTACTGAGATTACAGGCGTGATCACTGCACCCAGACCACAGGATAATTTATTATCTCCAAGTAGGTGTGAAATAAATGCCACAATGGAAGGACAAGTAAAATAAGAGAAGGGTTGGGGTTTTCATTGTTGTGGTTGTTTTAAAATAAGCCCCCAAGGGTCCTCCTTAGCCCAGGCTTGCTGCCAAATCTGGAACTCCTTCACCTTCTTGCAGTGGACCCTGGGACCAACCTGCTTTCATCTCCTTCGGGGGGTACCTTTGCCAGCCTCCCCAGCTCCTCCTTTCTTGCTGCTCCCCAAAGACAAATACATTTTATTTTAAAGCTTTTATTGCTTTGCTGCTACTGATTTACTGCTAATCACCATGGAAACAGATGTGGAAAATATAAACAACATGATTGAGGAAGCCACACGTAATCAAGAATCTTACAGGTGTAACAAGGCTTGGTTCCCCCGCCTGCCCCTTGACTCCTTTTTTTTTTTTTTTTTTGGTTTGTCTTTTTTTTCCTTCTTTTTAAATTTTTTGCAGGTCTCGAATCTGTACCATCGACTCCTTTCTGATAGATAAGGTTACCGGAAGCCCTCACTGGGTGCTACTCTCCCCTTCAATTCTCTCTCTTTCTCTCTCCCTCCCTCCCTCCTTGGGTAGCCAACTATCCATCAAGCAAGACCCGCTCAGAGTGGCCATCGGCTTTACCTTGGGGAGGGGGCCTCTCACCTCACAGGAGTTCTGTTCTCCTGGGCCTCTCCTTTATCAGGTTTTCATCTCTCTATAACACACTAATGAACAGGCCAGACAGGTAATCTGTGTGTCTCCAAACCAAGGATTAGCTAAAGCCCAGTAAATCCCAGTTGGCCCTAGCAGCCTTTGTCTTCAAGAAGCTCCAGCCCCTGACGAATTCTCTACCCAGAGACGTCCCCTCAGCCCATCAAAGTCCCCCATCACCACCTGATACCCACCTCCTCTCCAAACACCGTAGTCTCCTTGCTGCCAGCTGGCCAAAGCTCTGTGTTCCAGTGAGGATCCTCATCCCGAGAAAGGCTGGCTTTTCTTTTCTTTTTTTTTTTTTTTAAACAGAGTCTCACTCTGTTGCCCAGGCTGGAGTGCAGTAGCACGATCTTGGCTCACTGCAACCTTTACCTCCCAAGTTCAATCAATTCTCTTCCCTCAGCCTCCTGAGTAGCTGGGATTACAGGTGCCTGCCACCACATCTGGTTAATTTTTGTATTTTTTTTAGTAGAGACGGGATTGCACCATGTTGGCTAGGCTGGTCTCAAACTCCTGTCCTTAAGTGATCCACGCCCCGTCAGCCTCCCAAAGTGCTAGGATTATAGGTGTGAGCCACCACACCCAGCCAAGGCTGGCTTTTATGCTGGTATCATTGCTACCTCCCATTGAAACACAGCTTATGAAAACTCACTGTGCTCAATGTCTTTAATTGATTGTATCTACATTTCATTTATTTGTTTTAGAAATAGAAACTCATTCTGCTACCCAGGCTGGAGTGTAGTGATGCAACGGTCGCTCACTGCAGCCTCAAACTCTTGAGCTCAAGCAATCCTCCTACCTCAGCCTTCCAAGTAACTAGGGCTACAGGTGCATGCCATTATGCCCAGCTAATTTTTTTTTTTTTTTTTTTTTTGGTAGAGAGGGAGTTCTTGATATGTTGTCCAGGCTGATCTGGAACTCCTGGCCTCAAGTAATACTTCCATTTCCACCTCCCAAAGTGCTGGGATTACAGGCATGAGCCACCATCCCTGGCCCCACAGCCAAATTTTATATTTACCCACCTTGCCAGAATATTTACATAAAGCTCTGAATCACACAAGAAGACAGCCCAGAGGGGGTGTTTACATAGGAAAAAGAGCTGAGGATTTATTAGAGGGTCTGAGGTAATGTCAATTCCAGGGGGTCAGCTGGAAAAGAGAAAAACAGGGTTTGGAATCTTAATAGTCAGATGAATGTCAGGCAAGCCCCATCTGATGAGGGGAACACAGGTCAGAGGTGGCAGCAGCAGGACAGAGGAATCAAAGGAAACTGCAGTGAATCAAGGATGAAGCTTCAGGCTGGGCAGCAATATCTCAGCAGCCTGCAACGGAGGCGAGACCACACACAACCACACAACTGATGAGTGATATTCCTGGACAAGGCCTAACTGCCCACTGCCAGCACTTTATATTTTACTTTGTTTTCATCTTCATTGTTTTCCTGATTATAAAAATAACTCAAACTCATTGTAAAAATGTCAAAAGTTACAGAAACATATAAGGTAGATGTTAAAAATCCTGTCTTTCAGAGATATAACCATTTTAAAGTTAAGGTACATTTATTCAGATTGCTTTCCCTGCATATATGAACATTTAATATACAGAAATAAATGTAAAGTTTACAAAAGTTATTTTTATAATAAAATTAAAAGATAAATATAACATAAATAAAATATATATATTTAAATATATATTTTATAATGAAAAATATAAAATATTTTTATAAAATCATAGCCAGACTTAGAACTTAAGCAACCCTAAGACTAGAAATGGTTACCATGTCCCCTGGGCCTATTCATGTATAATTCAATATTAAAATACTAAACAATAGGCCGGGCGCGGTGGCTCAAGCCTGTAATCCCAGCACTTTGGGAGGCCGAGGCGGGTAGATCATGAGGTCAAGAGATTGAGACCATCCTGGTCAACATGGTGAAACCCCGTCTCTATTAAAAATACAAAAAATTAGCTGAGCATGGTGGCGCATGCCTGTAATCCCAGCGACTCAGGAGGCTGAGGCAGGAGAATTGCCTGAACCCAGGAGACGGAGGTTGCGGNTATTGCATTTTAGGTTTTGGGGTACATGTGAAGAACATGCAAGATTGTTGCATAGGTACACACGTGGCAGTGTGATTTGCTGCCTTCCTCCCCATCACCTACATCTGGCATCTCTCCCCTTGCTATCTCTCCCCAGCTCCCCATCCCCCACCGTCCCTCCCCTATTTCCCCCCAATAGTTTTAAATCAATGAACAATATTTGGAATTTTCTGGAGTGCTTATTATATCAAGTTTCTGATTATAAAAGATGTATACTATATTGTTTAATAAATTATGTGATTTATCAGTTTATTTAAATACAAAATTCTGAAATTTGAAAATATCCTCTTATTGTGAAGTCAAAACTACTAACAAGAAGTTCCTTGCTATTTTAAGTTTGCTAAATAATGATACTGTGCTTTTGAGCTCATTAAAAGTGATCAATCCAAATAAGTCAAATATAGTGAGATTATCATCATGCAATTAATATGCTAGAGGCTAGAGCCTATGTCTTCAGACCACTACCCACATAAAAAGCCCAACTACTCAGACTTAATACTAGTGAAGCGACTTGATATTCTGGAAAAAAAAAAACCCAAAAAAAAAAAAAAAAAAAAAAAAAAAACTAAACAATAAAACAAGCAAAAAGTCAAAGCTTTTATTTTTTCTTTAATATTTACTTCAGTATTTTTAAAAATGTATTCTTTCAAAAAGTTGTGGAGTTTTTGCTTTCTTGGTGCCCCAAGCATATACCTGATTTGCAAATTAGATAATCTACCAATTCATACAGTACACATTACACATTGTCTTGCAACTTTTTTTCCTTCACATAAGATATATTTGAGCATCTGTCTATGTCAGTATCTAAGCATGACATTGCCTGGCAGGTGTGTGAGCACCTCTCCAGACAAAAATAGAGTCTTTCAAATACTGGTGCCTGTAGCCAACAGTTAGGATCTTGGAGGAATTTTCATGGCTTTAATAAATTAGTGTTATAACCACTGACTGGCAAGAAAGGTTTCTCCAGATTCAGAATTGAGTTCGCAAGCAACCGAACTGCCTTCAAATCTTTATGGAAGGAGGTGAGCTATAAATTAACTAGTTCATTTATTTACATGTAGTTCAACTCAGGAGCAATGAATGTTCTCTTCATAATTAGGAGAGTGTGATGCAAATCCATTGGTGAGAAAAAATAATATTTAGGAGTGAAGGTAAAAATCGTGGAAGATTCATTAGTACCAGTTTTTTCTGTATATTAACTCTGTTAGAGAGAGAATTTAGAATTGGACTGTGTCGTAAATTGGTTATTTAACTATTACTTAAATAGAGTACTTTTGCCTTTGATTTCTAATCGTATTGCATTGTGGACACAGCGTATTATTTCTATGCTACCCATTTATTGACATCTCATTGAATCCTTCCATGGCTTAGAACATAGTCATTCTTTCTAAATATTCTGCATGTGCATGAAAGGAGTATATATTAATACTACAATTTTGTCCACCATCCTGAGAAAAAGAAAAAAGCAGAAGATTAAAGCGCATATTCTTATTTGAAATTAGCATTGGGAGATAACACTTTCAAACATTGTAAATCCTGAAATTCACTTGGCTGAAACCCTCAAAGCCTTCTGCAGAAAAGAAAATTTTTAAATCATAAAAGGTTTTTTAAAACTCTCAAACAGAATAAAAGATGATAAATTTGAAAGTAGTCATTCTGGCCGGGGGCAGTGGCTCACGCTTGTAATCCCAGCACTTTGGGAAGCCGAGGCAGGTGGATCATCTGAGGTCAGGAGTTTGAGACCAGCCTGGCCAACATGGTAAAACTCCATCTCTACTAAAAATACAAAAATTAGCCGGGCATGGGGGCAAGTGCCTGTGATCCCGGCTACTCAGGAGGCTGAGGCAGGACAGTCGCTTGAACCTGGGAGGTAGAGGTTGCAGTGAGCAGAGATAGCACCACCACACTCCAGCCTGGGCCACATGAGGGAAACGCCAAGAAAGTGGTATTTCTTGGTGCCTCGTTTGGTATGTCCCAATCTTAGAGGGCTGAGTTGGATGAGGCACTAACAGTTTTGTGTTATTTCTTTCCAGACATTTTCTATGTACATACAAGAATATGCAAGAAAATATTGCATGGCTATCCTTAAAAAAAAAACCCCACAAACAAGTGGGATTTCGCAATATGCATATATATTGTGCACTTTACTGTTTTCACTTTCATATTTCACAAAAATATCTCAGGTATCTTTTCATATCAGCACCTTTAGACCCTCTCCAGTCTTTTTTTTTTTTTTTTTTTTTGACGGAGTTTTGCTCATGTCTCCCAGGCTGGAATGAAGTAGCACAATCTCGGCTCACTGCAACCTCTGCCCCAGGGTTCAAGCAATTCTCCTCCCTCAGCCTCCCAAGTAGCTGATATTATAGGCACCCGCCACCATGCCCGGCTAACTTTTGTATTTTTAGTAGATGGGGTTTTGCCATGTTGGCCAGGCTGGTCTCAAACTCCTGACCTTAGGTGATCCACCCACTTCAGCCTCCCAAAGTGCTGAGATTACAGGTGTGAGGCACCATGCCTGGCCCTCTTCAGTCTTTTTAATGGTTGTGTGCTATTACATGGTAAAGCTGTTCCATAATTTATTTAGTAATTCCTTTTTGATGGACACCTGGGTCTTTCCCAGTTTGGCTATTACAGACAATGCTGCTACGAGCAACCTTTGTTCACACATGAATTTTGCTGCTGCTTGGCCCAGTCCTTTCTCAAGACCAATTGCTACCTCCCAAGTATACCTCACCCAAAGCTCTCTTCTTCCTTCTTTGCTTCAGACCTAGGTACTCAAACTGCTTCCTCTTCTTTGGAGGTGGCCACCCATCCTCTGGGGTCCTTTCCTCTAAGCCTGGCTTAGAAGCAGCATGTAGCTTCCTAAACTCCCTGCTGTGTTAATGCATCTGATGACCAGCACACAGACATTATTAGTTTTAAGTGTTTCCTGCCATCACTCCTAGAAGCAAACAAGGAATAGCAATAACAAGTGTGGGGTAAGACAAAGCTTACAAAATTTTTGTTTTTGTTAGTCTTTGGCTATGGTTTCTGTCTACCTTACAAAATAGTAAGTGGAATGCCCACTTTCTAACGTTCGCCTATCACATTTCTGAGCCCAACATTAAGAAAACTCATATTGATTCTTTTTTCCATAATATGCCTTCTTCCCCAGCCTGAAAATGTCTTCTTTTTTTTTTGAGACAGAGTCATGTTATCCAGCCTGGAGTGCAGTGGCTCAATCTCAGCTCACTGCCACCTCCGCCTCCCAAGTTCAAGCGGTTCTCCTGCCTCAGCCTCCTGAGTAGCTGGGATTATAGGTGCCTGCCACCATACCCAGCTAATTTTTATATTTTTAGTAGAGATGGGGTTTCACCATGTTGGCCAGGCTGGTCTGAAACTCCTGACCTCAGATGATTCGTCTGCCTCCCAATGTGCTGGGATTATAGGCATGAGCCACCGCGCCCAGACCAGAAAATGTCTTCTATTTTTTTTTTTATTTCTTTTTAAGATGGAGTTTCGCTCCTGTTGCCCAGGCTGGAGTGCAATGGTGCGATCTTGGCTCACTGCAACTTCCACCTCCCAGGTTCAAGCAGTTCTCTTATCTCAGCCTCCTAGGTAGCTGGGATTACAGGTGTCCACCACCATGCCCACCTAATTTTTGTAGTTTTAGTAGAGACGGGGTTTCACCACATTGGCCAGGCTGGTCTTGAACTCCTAACCTCAGGTGATCCATCTGCCTTGGTCTCTCAAAGTGCTGGGATTACAGGTGTGAGCCACTGTGCCCAGCCAAATGTCTTCTATTTTAGGAGAGCACTCTGACTCTGGGGGTCCTAGACTGGGTTCTCAATTCAACAGGTCTCCATCTCCATCTCGTCAGTTCTGGCTGCCCCTGTGTGTTTGCTTAAACCAACATATACATTTTAATTATTATGCAACATCTGTAGGTTGGATGCAACATTCTATAAGTAATGAACAGCCTGAAAATATCAGAACTTTTGAGTCCTAAAGCCAGTCCTAAGTGAGTCACACATAACCTCCTGGTACCTATAACATAAGGTCTGCAGAATGCATAATTTCTCTAGCCCTGTAGAGATGGGGTGGTGGGGGCTGCAGAAAGAAGGGGCAGGTTTCATGAGAAAAGGTAATCCCAAAGTGAGTTTTGAGCATGAGTGCTTCATGGGTCGGTACATGTGTGGACACCTGTTGTTTGCCATTTGTTCTGCCGAATTGGAGACACCCAGAATCCCTCAGGCTGATCCCTGGGCTTTCCACACCTGTCCACATCTGAATTTTTCATTCATGATCTAAGCCAGCAGCACTCTAAGGGCCTCTAGAAATTAAGGTGCGGAATTTTTAGGCACGCTCTACAAAACAAAAACAAAGGACATTTTCCTGCTCCTGACTACTCAGGAAAGGTTTGTTTCTGCTCTGGTCATAAGAAGAACACAAAGTGAGAATTTTGTGCTAGGAAGAGTACAGAAAGAGAACATTATGCTAAAGAGCATGTGAGACTCCGGCACGGGAAACTGAAGATTCTGGGGAAATCTTAGAACGGATGGTTTAGGTTTACCACATGTTGGGACATCAGACTAAAGCCTGTTTCAAGAGCAAACAGAAGAGAAAAGAGACAGATTTGATGAGTGACCTGGAGAGGACTGGGGTGGAAGTCCCACAGAGTGGCTAGCTTAGCTCCTTAAAATGCAAAGAATGTTCTCAGGCTCATCTGATGCAATGTATTTCCTTAATGTCTCCGGTGGTTTCTGGCTGGGAAGTTAAATGCCTGGGAAGGAGGGGCTGGGGAAAGAAGGAAGAAGGAGGGCACTATTGACTAAGGCCCAAACCAGGACTAAGTGACCACTGGGGATTACTCCTGGAACTTTAGTCAGGAATGTTCAAGTGCCACATAGGCTAGCTCTGCCCTGCATCAACTGTGTCCTCTTGCCCAAGGAATCACCTTTTGAGGAATGGGCCTTGTGTCAAAAAATCAGAGGAAGTTGGGGCTAGGCAAGCAGACAGGCTGGGGTAACTAACCCAGTTGTAAGAGCTAGCCTCCATAGAGAATGTACCACCCCAATTTCAGTGGACCGATGTTTCACTGAAACATCATAATTCCTCAGTCGTAATTCTAAAAAAGGCATTAAGATATCCAGGGTAGGTCAACAAGGCCTTCATACAAGTATGCCAAGTGCCTACTATGAATAAATAAAATAGTTCTTAATAATGAGTTAATAAATAGGAATAATCTGAATTAACCTTTATTGAGCTACTAGATATCAGACACTATTAAGTGCCTTTTTTTCTTAAAGAGACAGAGCCTTGCTCTTTCACCCAAGCTGGAGTGCAGCAGTGCGATCATGGCTCACTGTATCCTCCAACTCCTGGGCTCAAGCGATTCCCCTACCACAGCTGGGACTACAAGTGCACAACATCTCACCTGGATAATTTTTAAATTATTTTGCAAAGATGGGAGTCTCCTTTTGTTGCCCAGGCTGGTCTCAAATTCCTGGGTTCAAGCGATCCTCCCAACCTTAATCTCCCAACATAAGCACTTTGTATATGCTAACTGATTTACTACAAGCCATTAAGATGGGTACTATTACTATCTCCATTTTACAAATGAGGAATCTGAAGCACAGAGAGGCTAAGAACCTTCCTGAACAGTAACAAAAGCTAAGATTCAAGCCTAGGCAGTCTGACTTCAGAGCCCACTACTCCTAATCACACTGTTATAGCACCTCCTTTTTTTTTTTTTTTTTTTTTTTTTTCAGACAGGGTCTCGTCACCCAGGCTGGAGTGCAGTGGCGCAATCATTCACTATAGCCTTGACCTCCTGGGCTTAAGCAATCCTCCCACCTTAGCCACCTGAGTAGCTGGGACATAACACCATGCCTGGATTTTTTTTTTTTTCTTTTGTAGAGACAAGGTCTCATTATGTTGTCTAGGCCGGTCCCAAACTCTTGAGCTCAAGTGATCCTCCTGCCTCAGCCTCCCAAAGTGCTGAGATTACAGGCATGAGCCACTGCACCCAGCCTATACTGCCTCTTGAGAGGAACAGACAGAGCCCTGTCTAGTTGAAGCTTTCAATCTAGAGAGAAGACATATATACAATAAATTATTTTAATTAGAGGTCATAAACATTATAGTAGAGACATAGTGAATATCAGAGTTCAGCCTGGAACAACCAGGCCCCTTTAGAGATGTCAAGGAGATTTTTACTAGGAGAACAAGTAACATTACATACAAGTGGCTTGCACAAAAGCCCGGAAGTATGAATGAAGCTGATGTG
The DNA here is from genome assembly GCF_001604975.1 of Cebus imitator. Classification (NCBI taxonomy): domain Eukaryota; kingdom Metazoa; phylum Chordata; class Mammalia; order Primates; family Cebidae; genus Cebus; species Cebus imitator. The sequence continues at coordinate 3,194,548 of NW_016107386.1, read as the reverse complement.
TTCAAAGGATGACCAGTAGGATTGTCCTGAATGGCTCAACTAAGATGCATGGGGAGGAACAGTATGATGACACAGCAGAGGTACAGAGGGACCAGATCATAGAGTAGGTAGCATGGCAAATGTTAAAATGTGTTAGGGAGTTTGGTTGGTTTTGCTGTTGTTGATGATGATGATTTGGTTTTATTTGCCTGTCGGTAATGAGTTTGGAAGTAGCATGCTCAGATTTGCTTATTGGAAAGATAGTTCATACTGCAGTATATAAGATGAATTGAAGAAGGGAAAAACTGAAAGACAGGAAACCAATTTGGAAGCTGTTTCAAGAGACTTTGCAAGGACTGACTAGGACCTGTAGATGGGTGCAGCAGAAGAGATCGAAAGGAGTACTCAAAATATGTATTTTTTAAAAATTCTACAAACCAATAAGAAAAATATAAACAACATAGTAGAAAATGGGTGAAATTTGCAAATAGGCAATTAACAAAAGAAGAAAGTCTTTTCTTTTTGACCCCCAAAGATGTCAAAAGAGATATTTGACCTAATAATTAAGGGAATGCAAAATAAAACAATGAGAAACCACTTTCACCCTTCAGATTACCAAAAACAAAAAAGGATTATGATTTCAAATATTGGAGCAGACATAAGGAAAACGGTGCTCTCATACATTGCTAGTGGGACTGTACGTTAATTCAGTCATTTACGGAAAGCAATTTTGCAGTATACAATAAACTCTGTAATGCAAATACCCTATGACCCAGTAATTTCCCTTCTAATTATATAACCCATAGAAATTCTTGCACATGGGCAAAAAGAAACATGTACAGATATGTCCATGACAGCACTGTTTATAATGGACAAATGTGACATACTAACTGCATACATAAATAAAATGTACATGTATGCATGTTTTTAAAATATGCGAAATAATCCTATTTATTCTTGATGATTAAATATATGTGTATATCAAAATGTTTAGTGGACTTGAAAACCACAATAGTGGTGGAGTAGAGAATTAAACTGAGGGTGATAGTGGAAAAAGGACCTGTAATGTTTTATTATAAAAACAAAAAGACTAGCAAAAAAGTAAATGGATAAATGTTAACAGTTGTGAGTTCAGAGTGGCACATATGTGTTTGTAATATTATTATTTGTGTTTGTCTATTCCTCTTACATTTCTAAAAAAAAATCATATAGGAGTGTGTATGTGCAGGGGAGAAAAAGGAAACAAGTGCTATTTAGTGTGAAAATCAGTGAGACTTGGTGATGATAACATGTAGCATCTGAAGCTGACAGAAGGAGGGATTAGTAGAACTCCCACGTTTCTGGCTTGGGTGACAGGTCTGGGAAGATGATAAAATCACTCACTGAAATGAGAATAATGGAGTGGATAGCATCAAATTTGGGGTTTGGGGAGGGAAGATAGAGTTATGTTTCAAACACATTGAGTTTGAAAACCCAGTAACAGATGTTTCTTCTACCAAATCCCCTATCAGGCTACACACTGGCTCCCACACTGCCCACAAGGAGCAAGTAGGAGTGAGGATTTCTCAGTGAGGTCCTAAGAAAGGGAGACAGAGACGTGAGCAGAGGCTGGCAGGCTAGCAGAGGTAGCAGAGGCCATCTGGCAAGGTCTTCTCTGAAAGCACTGAAAATAGCACCTTGCACAACTTTTCATCTAAAAACACTGGTCCTTTTTTTAAATGAGATATGCAGGCATAAAAGATATGGATATGTATTCACATAAATCTTTGAAAAAATTATATGCAGTTGATAAAATGTAAATTTTACAAATAAGGGAAAACCTCTCTCTCTAAAGGCAACCACTGTCATGAGCTTCTTTACCTATGAGCAAGCTGGACATTTAAAAGAGCCAATGGCTATGGCCATAGCACCCTGCGGCCATACCAGCCTGAACGTACCCAATCTCATCTAAAAGAGCCAATGGTCTATATCTATCAAAAATATAAAATGTACGTGTCCTTTGACCTGACAAGTCTCATTTTAATGTATCTTAGCTATATACTTCCATGTTCACAAAGATGGATGTATAAAGGTATTCACTGCAGCATTATCAATAGCAAAAGACTGAAAGGGAACTAACTAGTCCAGTCATAGGAAACTAGTTAAATAAATACTCATTCACAGTAGAATACTAGGCTGCAGTTAGAAAATCACTCAAGGGCTGGGAGTGGTGGCTGACACCTGTAATCCCAGAACTTTGGGAGTCCAAGGCAGGTGAATCACCTGATGTCAGGAGTTTGAGACCAACCTGACCAACATGGTGAAACCCCATCTCTACTAAAAATACAAACATTAGCCGGCCATGGTGGTGCATGACTGTAATCCCAGCTACTCAGGAGGCTGAGGCAGGAGAATCGCTTGAACCCGGGAGGCAGAGGCTGCAGTGAGCTGAGATCGTACCACTACACTCTAGCGTTGGTGACAGGGCAAGACTCCATGTAAAAAAAAACATTTTTTTTTAAGGCCACTCAAGTGAAATAGTGGGAGTGAAGAAGGAACAAAGAAATCTGTAACTGGTTGTGATCAATTAGCTAGGTATTAACTCACTTAAAATTCACAAAAACTTATGAGGCAGATACTACCTGTGTCATCATTCCCCATTACATATGAGCACAGTAGTACAGAGAGCTTGGGTGACTTGGCCAAGGTCAGATCTACTGAGTGGCAGGGCTGGAATGTGAACCCAGGCAGTAGAGCCCTAGGCCTTGCAGGTTTAACCACAAAACATCCTGTGTATCCAACTCAGACTTCCTAACTGCAGGCTAATATTCTGCTGCGTACTTAAGCATTTATTCAACTAGTTCCCTGTTGCTGACTAGTTAGTTCCCTTTCAGTCTTTTGCTACTGATAATGCTGCAATGAATACCTTTCCACACCCGTCTTTGTGAACATGTCTAAAATCCATCTTTATGAACATCCATCTTTGTGAACAAATCTAAAATATATTAGAAGGGGAATTGCTGAGTCAAAGGGCACGTTCATTTGATATTTTTGATAGATATCAGCCATTGGTCCTTTTAAATTCCTATAAGTATTGCTCATAGGTAAAGTATAGCAATTTCTTTAAGTATGAAGCCTCGAGTGACATTCTTGCCTACTCTCTGTAACACTCCTCTGGGCTCCAAAAGCACTCACGATTTCCTCCTTTTTGGCTCCAAGAGACATATGTTTTAGGAGAACATGATCTCATAGCACTACAGAAATAAACAAATGTTAGGGTATATGTCAAGACACTAGGGGCTGCATGCTTTGACTGCAGGTCTGTCATGTCTCACCCCACCACTCCCCAGGGGATGACAATGAGAGGAGAGGAGGCAACCCTGGGCTTGCATTCCCATATGAAAGCTGTAGCCTGGAGAGGCTGCCCCCATTTAGTGGGGAATGTGCCCTCTGGTTCTACAGTACCGCCTCTCTCCTCACAGAGGTTCAGTACTAGGTGCCATTTATCATCATGCCTGTGCAGACACTAGACAAAGACCACCATTTGCTAATTTGTAGGAATGTGGTGAAGATTGAGTCAGTACTCATGAAGTGCTTATAACACTCCCTGGCCCATAGTAAGGTTCAGTAAGCGTTGGCCATTGTCATCACTGTTGTTAAGAAATATTTCTGTAATGCCAAGGCTCTATAAAAGCTAGGAAAATGGACCTGATTCACTTACTTCAGTTACCTACCTAGTCCCTGTAAGCATAAGTGGGAGACCCCTCTTTGTTTTTGTTTTTGTTTTTTTCCTCCAGCCCTCCAGAGGCAGAGGGATTTGGGAGTTGGTCCCAACTTAACCCATAGGTGTGCCTCTAGGAATGAAACAAATAACCCTAGAGGAGATCCCTCTTTGTACCACTTGAAGCCAGAAATCTAGAATTTCGTGTAAAATCTCTTGGTTTTTCAATGTTGCTCCAAACTGGCCAGGTGCAGCAGCTCATGCCTGCAATCCCAGCACTTTGGGAAGGCAAGGCTGGAGGATGGCTTGAGCTCAGAAATTCAAGATCAGTCTGGGCAACAAGAACCTGTATCTAAAAAAATTTTTAAATTAGCTGGCATGGTGACATTTGCCTGTAATCACAGCTATTCGAAAGGCTAAGGTGAGAGAATCACTAGAGCTCAGGAGGTTGAGACTGTAATGAGCCATATATAATTTTAGCTATAAATTAAAAGTAATTTCTGGGTACAATCGGAAATTACTTTGAGAGTTCTTTACTTTATGGTAACATTCTCTGTAACTTAATGACCTTTTGTTCTCAGTCCCTGCCTGCTGCACCCCCGCCTTGGCTGTTCAGCGCCACCAATACACAGAAGCATGAAATATGAACACAGATTATAGCAGTGACTTTTAAATATTTTGATCATGGCCCACAGCAGGGGCCACAGAAATACCTTTTACATCACTACCATATAATATATATATACAATTGAAGAAGTAAAAATTTTGCAAAACAACGCATGCGCATATATTGTGTGCAGTGAACAGACATTCTCTACTCCATTGTCTTTTTCTTTTTTAAAAAATGTGGTCTGTAACCCATTACTGTAACCCATTACATCAATTTCAAAATACTCTACGGAGTTGCTTACCTGGTGGGAAAAACACCCTAAGTATGGGCTAGAATCCCTAAAATCAATAATTTCCCAAAGAGTTTCTTATATTTCAGATGTACAAGTAATATCTATGCCTATCAGTGCCTATTACCACCACTGGTAAACAAGATAACTCTAGAAAAAATTTGAATATATTTATATTTTTTAAACTAGTTATATATTTTTACTAATAGTTTTCACAGTTATCTTTCATTTTAGGAAATTGATATTAATTTTCCACTTATAGGAATGATTGAATGTTTTCTCCTAAAATAAATGTACTTAAATTTAAAAAGCAATTTAAAGAAAAATATTAATAGTATAGGAAATATTCAGACATGTCAAAAATCACAAATACGTGTCTCATGTATCTGAAGTGTGGGAAACCATCTCGCACCATTCCATCATGATAGAACAAGAAATGAACTTTCCTTCATATTAGATCTCCTTTGCAGAGCTCTGCTAATTACTCCCAGAACGTTAGGTTACATGACATGACATTATTTTACGTTTGGCTTTTCCCCAACAGCTGCTTAAACCAGGGAGGTCCTTTTTCTAAGCACTTGGGCAGTTTTTAGTTTGGCATCCTTTTACAAAGTGATTTGTGTGGATCTTGAGAGGCTGTGAGCTCGCCATCCCTTCTTGAGATCGTCACGTGGTCTTTCTCTGTCAGGCTTTCAAGTTAATTATTTCCTGTTTTTCTGAGTCTGTTCCTTATCCTCCTTCCCAGGCCACCCTCTACCCTCACCTTCATACACACTACCCCCCTCCACCCGCCCACAGTTCCAAAGCAAATCAGTCTTTGTCTCTTGGCCTGCCCTAGAACACCTCCCAACAAGAGCCTTGGAGCTAATTAAATTGCGGCAATTTCAGAGCAAAAATTTATTACTGGGTACAATCAGAAATTACTTTTAGTGTTCTTTGCATTTCGGTAACATTCTCTGTAACTTAATGACCTTTTGTTCTCAGTCCCTGCCTGCTAAGGTACTGTGTGAACCAATCTGCCCGAGCTGTTTTCTCTCTGTGTGACTGCTTAAGGTCTCTGGCATGAGTTATACTGTCACTCCTCTCGGGAACTCCCACGTTGGGCTTGACTTTCCCAGCAAACTTGATCTGTTGTTCATGTAACATTGTTTCTGCTGCTGTCCCATTCCTTCTCTTCAAGGCCAGAGCTCCCTCCTCCTGCTGTCTTTAACAAGGCGGAGTGCTAACCTGAGCTGAGCTGTACCCCACAGAAGCTCTGTGCATAGAAGCCCCTTCCATTTCTGCAATCCTTGCTTCCTCATCCCAAGCCCATGCCCAGAAATCCTCTCAAACTAGCCTTTTATGGTCATCCAGCCTTATTTTCCCTCTCTTTTTTCCCCAAATCCCAGCTGATGTTTTGTCTTAAGTCTCTAATTGGGTTTGGTTACAATGTTCAACGTCCTTTCCCCTCATTGCCCTGCTCCACTCCACTCTAGTTTTCTCTCCCCTGTTAGCTCATCCTGAGCACACACCTAAACTCTTCAAATCTTTTGCCTAGTATACAGTTTCCTGGTCATCTCTTTTTAGCCCACTAAAACTGAAGTGTAAAAAGCCCTTACAATAACTGTGTATGTGTTTTTGTGCTTGGTATATACGTGCACATTTAAACTAGGAGAAAGGATATAAACACAAAATAGACTGTCCAACACAATTTGGGGGTTGGAGGTGGAGGAGAAGAGCCCTAGGCCCTAGAAGCTCCCTGGGTTTCTTGTTAGTATGAACATATTTCACCCTGCAACCCAAATCTGTACCATTTTCACACACAGCTTAAACAAAGAATCTTGATGTGTATTGAGGATTTAGATAACTACTTCCTGTTAAGAGATTTCAAAATTGTGTTTTCATTATGACTCCATCTCAATTTATTGATCAAGGGATTTCTTGCCTCACTTAACTCCATAATCTGTTGCTCAGATTAAGAAAATGAGCAAACTATTGTTTGGCAGTTTGAGTACAGACTTTGGAGGCTAGAAGATTCAAGTGCTATAATCCAAGAAAAGCAACTACATGATCATGCAGAATGTGTCTTTATGCATTTCTCTTTATCGATTAGGCATGCAATGAAATGAATTGGATTAAATGTTTTGTAGATATGCTCTGTTGTAGTACAGAAACTTCCTAGTGTAAAAACATCCAACAGAAAGCACTAAATCAAGAGATAGGAAATAATACATGTAAAAACAAATGTGTGAGTCATTCAACACATTTTAAGCATCTATTATGTTCATTTGTATGTAAAAAACGTTAGATATAGTAAATTCTCAGCTGTCAGGAGCAGAAAAGTATCCTCTATTTTGGCATTTCTCTTCTTGCACCACCACTACCTAGTATACAGCTGTGCATATGTGCTTTTTGGGTGAATGAGAGACCTGTATGTTCACTGTTTACCTTTGACCCTCTACTTTGCCAGCTTGTGGGCCACTTTATTGCTTATTAATTCTTTCTCCTGGGGACTAAAGGGGAAGGGAAAAGGAGGTGAACTTGGAGTCAATCCAGCATGCTTAGTGACCAAAACAGTTCAATTTCGTTTTTCATAATTTTAATTAATTTATTTATGTATTTTTGAGACGGGGTCTTGCTATGTTGTCCAGGCTAGTCTCCAGCTCCTGGGCTCAAGCTATCCACCTGTCTTGGCCTCCCAAACTGCCGGGATTACAGACGTGAGCGACTGTACCAGGCCAACAGTTCAATTTCTATATAATAAACTTGAAAGACCTGTCCAAATTATTTTATATCATTTAAGATTTTGTTCCAGCCAACTGATTAAACAACTCTGTCAATTAAAGCTTGGATATCTTGAGATTGATACTTTGGTTAACAGTTATTGCAACAGTATTTGACCAGTCCTGGAAGATTTTGTAAGAAGTAAAATTCACTGTAACGATTTATCTGGAAGAAAGGGAACTATAATTTGCTCAGTACCTGTTACATGAGAAAATCTGAACTGTGCAGTGTACACTGCTTTATTCTTTTACGGTTTACAATTACCCAGAAAAGTGAGTAAAATGCCCATTTTACAGATGTGGAGGCTGAAATTCAGAGATACTCTGACAGTCTCTCGGTTTATAAGGAAAACCCTGGCTAACAGCCTCCAGAGCACAAGCCCTTTACAAAGGAGGTCTGGAGATTGAGGGCAGCTTTTACTCATCTATGCTGCCCACGCTTAACATGCAAAATTAAAAGCTGACCTTGTGTTCCTTTAAAAAATCTCCAAGGATAGGCCGGGCGCGGTGGCTCAAGCCTGTAATCCCAGCACTTTGGGAGGCCGAGGCGGGTGGATCACGAGGTCAAGAGATCGAGACCATCCTGGTCAACATGGTGAAACCCCGTCTCTACTAAAAATACAAAAAATTAGCTGGGCATGGTGGTGCATGCCTGTAATCCCAGCTACTCAGGAGGCTGAGGCAGGAGAATTGCCTGAACCCAGGAGGCGGAGGTTGCGGTGAGCCGAGATCGCGCCATTGCACTCCAGCCTGGGTAACAAGAGTGAAACTCCGTCTCAAAAAAAAAAAAAAAAAAAAAAAAAAAAAAAATCTCCAAGGAAGCTGGCTGCAGATTTCATGGGTAACTCATGAGAAACGAAATGCTTTTGTGGATTAAAAACTGTCTTTATTCCAATGGAGTTTTTTGAGTTTTTTTCTTCTTAAAGAGAAAAAAAAAAATCTACCGCTGACACTTAACAAGAACCCTCGTAGAATGGACAAGTCTTCGTATTGCGCTGTGCAGATCCCCCAGGAAATTGTGACAGTATTATGGCACTTTGGCCTAAGATGTTAAAGAGACGATGTAATGAACAGCTGGGGATTTCTAACACACCACTGTGTGACACAGGAAACCCAAGTGATGGCTACCCTCACCGACGGCAGCTGCCGGGCTCCGGTTTGCTATAGCAAACCCTCACCCCTTGCCTTCAACCAGGCTGGTGTCGTCAGTTGTCGCAGTGCCAGCAGCCGCCCGCCTCTTTCCGCCCCCGCGCGCCCGCCAAGGCCGAGGCGGCCCCGACCGGAGGCGCGCGCCCCCGGTGCATGTGACGGGGTGGGAGGGAGAGTTTTCTTCCTCCCCCGTCCCCAAGCCCCGCCTTCTCCAGAGAGGCTACGGCTTCCTATTGCGCCACCACCGAAATGACCGCGGCACCACCCAATCACGACGTGACTCATGAAGTAAGACCCGCCCCTTACTGATCCTCAGGTTCCTTCCCGCTCACACCGGAGTCACTTCCGAAGAGAGAACCGCCATGAAGATAGAAGGGGGTGCCGCCCACCTCTGCTCCGACAGCCTCCCCAAGTCCCAGCAGCAAGACGGCAACCACGCACCCAACTTATCCAGCTACGGCTCATGCCGCCGTCGCCAGCGGCGCCGACATGACAAGGCGCTGCATGCCCGCTAGGCCAGGTTTCCCCTCATCCCCAGCCCCGGGGTCGTCGCCCCCGCGCTGCCATCTGAGACCCGGTAGTACCGTCCCTGCTGCAGCGGGAAAGAGAACAGAGAGTCCTGGGGACAGGTACCGTGCAGAGGGGTTGAGAAGGGGCCGGGTCGTGGGGGCAAGGGTAGGAGGGGAGGACTGCAGACCGCCGCTCTTCCAGTTCCCGCCATCCTCCGCGAGTTCAGGCGTTGGCGTTTGGGGGCCTGGCAAACCCCCGCCCCGCCTCCGCGCGGGGGCTTCTGGGTGTTGGAGTTTGCTTCTCTGTAGTTGGGCAGCTGCTCTTGGTCTAGTGATCACCACCTGGACGGCTACGGAGAACCCGCCTTAGGTAGAATGAATGTGATTTTTTTCCTTTGCGAGTGTTTGACCCGGGACCCTAACTGCTTAATGCATATTTAGGTCGTTTTCTGTACGTTGTCAGTTCTACTGATGCTAGTGGTTTAGTAATATAAACCTTTTCTATGTTGTGGGTGAAATTATGTAACCTGTGATGAGGGGAATCCCTTCCACGAATTACTTTGTAGCCCAGTGTGCACGCAAATTCATACTTAAAAGAACTTAGAGATTTGAAATGTGACGTGTTTTCTCTTTCAGTAACTTCACACCTCTCCAAGAGGCCAATTTTTTTGTAAAGATTTTGCGGGAGCTATGTAATAAGATGGGGAGTTTCATCTAATGAGTCCTCTGACAATAAAACATGTTTAAATTCCTTACGAACTTGGTGCTGTCTTTTATTTTAAGTTAAATCGTAACAAGTTTTAACAATATTCATGTTCTCATGCTGTGGTACAGGTTCACAAGCCCTTATCTTAATTCTGAGAGCCGGAAAGCTATGAAAACCAAACGTTTTCAGTAAGTTTGGCACCACATCTTATATGGCAGCCAGACCTGACCAGAACTAATGTAAGGCTGTTTATGGTCTTTATCCCATTAAGCGTAAGTATTCGTGTTTTGCTGGAGAAATATCAATGAGTTTGATTACAGATTGCAGCACCAGACCCCACTGGGAACTTTTCATAATATATCCAAGTTATCCCCTTCCGAAAATCAGATAAATTCAGAATTTTAAAACACATTTGGCCCCAGAAGGTTCAGATAAGGGTTTGTGAAGCTGTTATAATTATGGTTTTCTTAGCCAATTATTAAATAAGCAGTGGACATTTGTGTGCATAGGAACTTAGAGAATGTACCTCTTGAAAGTTGCATTCATGGTTATTTTACAGGTTTCTTGTATGTTTTACCCAAAACCATTTTTTCTCTATCTGGTATATTAATCAAAAAGGAGTCTGAGGTACAATATTTTAGGGAAGAGATACAGTGTTACATTTAGTAAAATGTATTACGAAGTATCTTGTTTGCAACAAATTAGCTGCTTCTGGGTCCCTTCCTATCTCTCTTCAGTCGATAACAAGGCATCATCCTTCTCACCTTTGCTGAACCTCCAACAGTTTCTTCCTTAACTCTGGTGGAGTTAATTTGCCTAGTATAATTTATGTAAACAAATGCATATCTTCTTTCATAGCCTGTCGCTCATATTCATCTCATAAGCACTTACCTTTTATACCAATATCTCAAAAAAACATGAAGGACTTGGTAAACCATTGAAGATGTACATTGCTTTTCTAATGTGACCAGTAAAGTGTACAGGAAGCTTATTAAACTTCCAGAAACTTGGATTGTTGGAGTTTTTACTGAACTTGCCAACCTCATAGTGGATAAATATTCAGGGAAACCAGTAGTCTATCACTTATTCTCTTTCAGTAAAATGATACGTTTTAACAAAATTTACCAGAAAGTTAATTTTTTGCTCAGCGTATCATAACATCCCCCTTTTTGCAGCTGACAACTCTAAATACAGTGAACAAATCAGAATACAAATTCTGATAATGGGTTTCTATTTCACTTTAGCCTTACTGCCAGTATCGGAACTTGATTAAACCAGACAGTGAAATCCAGTCTTTAGGGTACAGAAATCCTTAAAAATTAATTTGGTTTTTGTTATTCTTGTTAACTTTCCTCCTTTTCTCCTGTGTTTTTCCCAAGCAATGAGTTATTTTTGTAAATATCTTAAGATTTTTTGTTAGAAAATTAAGAATTTGAAATTAATTATTACAACTCATTCTAATTTCTACTGTTACTGAGATTAACATCTTAAAGTAATGTATAAAGAGGGTAGCATAAGTTCAGTACTTTTATTTTCTTTGTCCAGCGAACTCCTCTTCACCTGGCTCCCTAGATCAGCCAAATCACCCATATTGCCATTCTACCATCTACAGTATTGTTCTACTTTTGTTATGAGAGTCTGTTCGGGTTTTATTCCATTTTAGAATCCTCATTATTCATTTGGCATACATCTATTGAGTTTTGTTTTGTTTTAGCTTTTCTAAATTTTAAAATGCAGCTGTGCTTAGATACTAAGTAGTTATTTTATATGAATGTCTGGAGAGAGTAGGTTCAAATGCTTATACCCAAGTTGTTGCATTCTACCATGTAGCAGTGAGCGTTTCAGTCATAAGAAGCACTCTGTACTAATTCCTTGGGTCTACATGCCTGTCTTTTCTATTTACTATAAATAATATAAACTTCAGTTGTATTTTTATAAATGAACTCCTATAGGAAGTGATGCGTTATAATTTCAGTTTTTTAAATGAACAGCTTAGCAAAGCATTATTATCATTGTCAAAACTTTATTAGTTAAACTGAATAGTGAAATCCAGCCTTTATTTTATAACTCTTTCTCCATTTAATCTGAATTATGGAGGTTTTAATATTTGCTTATATGATGCCATATTATGCTTTTATTTTCAGGAAGCAGTCAATTATAGATTTCTTCAAACCAGCTTCAAAACAAGGTATGTACACTATTGGTACAATTTTTGTAGGCTATTTTGGGGGTGAGGAGAGAGACAGATTCAACTTTAAAACCTACTCTAAGCTATTTTAGTAAATGTAAAATTGAAAATATGAAGATACAGTTTTTTTTTTTTTACAAGGATAAGCAAGTTCTAAATATGAGGAAAGTCTTTTTGCTGTTATGTTTTCATATGTTTAAAATATTACTCTAGTCAAAAATTTAATGTTCTTAATGTATACTATTTTTACTCTCTAATACAGTAATTTATAGAGCCATAGGGAGTCTATATGATGTACCAAAAGAGAGCTTTATGAAAGTAAGGCTTTTAACAAATAGATCCTGTCTTAATTTCTCTTATACCCCCCAATAAAGTGTGTATCATTATCCAAGTTATTGGTTTGAAAATTTTTGTGGTAACATTAGTGTAGTTTAATTTAGTATTTTAAACATTAATAATTGAGATAAATATTAAATATTTTTAGTAACATGCAATTTGTATGTGTTTTAATTGGCTATTTAGACAGACACATGTTGGATTCACCACAAAAATCAAACATCAAATATGGAGGAAGTAGATTGTCCATCACTGGGACAGAGCAGTTTGAAAGGAAACTGTCCTCACCAAAAAAATCTAAACCCAAAAGGATGGCACCAGAAAAGAGCCCTATTATCGAAGCTTTCATGAAAGGTGTTAAAGAGCACCGTAAAGATCGTGGTGTGCATGAGTCACGTCGGCCTTGTGTGTCACTAGCCTCCAAATATTTAGCCAAAGGAGCAAATATCTATGTTCCTTCTTCATATCGCTTGCCAAAGGAGATGAAGTCACTAAAGAAAAAACATCGATCCCCAGAGAGAAGGAAATCACTGTTCATTCATGAAAATAGGGAGAAGAATGATAGAGATCGAGGCAAAACCAATGCAGACTCCAAAAAGCAGACCACAGTGGCAGAAGCTGACATCTTCAAGAACACCTCCAGAAGTCTCAGCAGCAGGAGCAGCCTGTCCAGGCACCACCCAGGAGAAAGCCCATTGGGAGCTAAATTCCAGTTGTCACTAGCTTCTTACTGCAGAGAACGAGAACTAAAGAAGTTGAGAAAGGAGCAAATGGAGCAGAGAATCAACTCTGAAAATTCTTTCTCAGAAACAAGCAATCTTTCCTTTAAATCTTCTAGTATAGAAAGAAAATACAAACCAAGGCAGGAACAAAGTAAACAGAATGACATCATACCTAGAAAGACTAATCTTTCAAACGTGGTATGTGCAGTAATTATTGAATTAGCGTTGCTACTGCTATATCATATTTAGAATACTAAATTTTAAAATATATAAGAGTTGTTACATCACATTGATGTCTTTCCTTAAGGAAATACTTATACGCAATTTGTGTAGAAGCTGGTTTCACTAGGTTTCCTCCATGCCCTTCACTGAACTCAGTAAAGCAGTGTTTCTTATCCTTAAATTTTTTAGACCAAGAACGAAGATCTTTTTTAGGCAGAAAAGTAAGCTTCTTTTTAAAGGCAAGTATAGTCTTATTTATGTGTAGACAGTCTTGCCCTGTCACCCATGCTGGAGGGCTGTGGCAAGATCATGTCTCATTGTAGTCTCAAACTCCTAGGCTCAAATGATGCTCTCACCTCAGCTTCCCAAATAGCTGAGAGTAAAGGCATATGCCACCATACCTGACTAATTTTTTTATTTTTTGTAGAAACAGGGTTTTCCTATATCGCCCAGTCTGTTCTTGAACTCCTGGCTGCAAGCAATCCTCCTGCTTCCTGCACTTTGGGAGGCTGAGGTGGAAGGATTGCTTGAGCTCAGGAGTTTGAGACCAGCGAGAGCAACATAGGGAGACCTTGGCTCTACTAAAAATTTAAAATTAAAAAAATAAAAACAGTCATGGTGGCATGCACCTGTTGTCCTAGCTACTTAGGAGGCTGAGGTGGGAGGCTCGCTTAAGCCCGGGAAAAGGTTGCAGTGAGCTTGATCACACCTTTCTACTCCAGCCTGGGTGACAGAGTGAGACCCTGTCTCAAAAATGCAATGTTCTAATATAATATTAGTCTTGAATTGTTGATATAAACATGTAAAGCAGCATTATAAAAAACTGAGTTCCTTTTTATATTTTCACATTTTTGTGATATAAATATCCTTAATTTTTATGATAAAAACCTTAAGATCTTTAAATGTTTTATTATAGACACTAGGCTTTACCTCCAAATATGGGTCCTTGCTTTATTCAATCTAGAAATCTGTGTTTAAATATTAGGAAGAATGCCTTCACGTTCTTTACTGTCCCCAACACTTAATTAATTTTATCTCATTTTGCTCATAGGAAAATGGACATCTCTCAAGAAAAAGATCCTCTTCTGATTCATGGGAACCTACTTCAGGTAAAACCAAAATTAAATTTCTGAATTTCTAAATAAATTTTCATCTTAATGGCTTTTTAAAACAAATTTGTTTAAATATGCAGTTCCCTTCTTGGGGATGAATTCAGTGTCTCATATTAAGAGTTTGGTAAATTATATTTAAAAAGAATGGTCCCTGAATTTAGTACTTATAATTCGGGTTTGTTTTTAAGGCAGGGTCTCACTCTGTCACCCAGGCTGGGATGCAGTGGCATGATCACGATTCACTGTAATCCTTAACCTGGTGGGCTCAAGTGATTGTCCCACCTCAGCTTCCTGAGTAGCTGGGACTACAGATGTGGGCCACCATGCCTGGATAGTTTCTTGTATTTTTGTAGAGATGAGGTTTTGCCGTGTTGCCCAGGCTGGTCTCAAACTCCTGGGCTCATGTGATTCTCCTGCCTCAGCCTCCCAAAGTACTGGGATTACAGGTATGAGCCACACCACACCTGGCCTAGTATGTATAATTTGTTATCTGTCTTGAATCTTCTCTCTACCTTCTTCAAGAGTTCCTAACAGTATGTTTCTCATACTGGTATTCAGTGTTGTCTCTTTCTGAATCCTTGGCTACATCAAGAAACATAATATTATAATCTTGGAGTCGTAGACTGAGGTCTTGATACTATCTTGAGGATGCTTTGTATAAGGTTGAAACTGTTACCATGATCCAAAACAGTGTTTTCTAATATTTCAAATACAAGGATCCCTTTTTAATATTAAATTTCAGGGATATCTACATGACATTAGTTTGTACTTTTAACAAACCTACTGTTAATTCAGTACATTTTATTTTACTAGAAAATAGAAGATTAAAAAATCAAACACTGCAGAAGTTTGCAAAAAGAAATGAAAGGTCTCCACAACTAACAACAGTTAATAGTCTAGTGTATCAGATTTTCTTCCTGATATGACTATACATTTTGAAAAACAGACAAATTCTCAGATTCAGTAAAATATATTGGACATGATAATAGCTGACTTTTATTAAGTGCTTATAGTGTGCTATGCCATTTTATGTGCTTTTAATTCATTTGATTCTCATAACTTTATACAGTGGTTTACTTTTAGAAATGGAAGTACAGAGAGAGAGTTCTAACTCCTTCTTCAGGTTTCATCTACTACTTCATTTTATTTATATTTTAGAGGTGCATTGCATTTTGACTAAGCACTCTCGACTAGTAAAATCAATCTTGAGCCAAGGCTGAAACCGTATTTTACCATCATAGAACGAACTTCTAGGATATAAGAGTAAATCTAAAATTGTATGTGTTTTTTGTTTATTTGATTTTCATAATGTTGCTGATTTTATGACCAAATTTTGGTGAATTTTGACATTGTTGTGGAAGAACAGGAATTTCTCAGCCAGGAGATTGCTTCTGTACTCGCTGCCTTGCACATTTGTAATACTAAATACATGATCACTTTGCACCAAAGCTAATATAAGAACAAAATATTACTTTGTATAAGGGCCTGCTTCTGGTGGTGTGGCTGCCACATTATTCCTTTGGTTTTTTTCTCTGATTTAAGATTTTAAAAAATCTTTTCATTTCCTGGATTTACAAATTTCATTCATGGTGGCTGAAGCAGTTTCATTTATATAATCCCACATAGCAAAATTTTTGAGTTCTACGTGGAAAAGATGCTTTCTACATATTTTTAGAGGCTGATTTATGATGGTTGCCTTCCCTTACATTTTTATTACTAATATTTTTGCATGTATTTCATAATAATTATAGCATTATATGCTTAAATAAATATACATTTATACGTCAGTCAACTAACATCAACAGAATTTCAACATATAAAGGACAAGGGGATATTTCACTCTAGATAGCATGAAGAATGCTTATTGTGTCTGATAGCAAAGTTATTAAAAATCCAGGCCAGGCACAGGGGCTCACTCCTATAATCCCAGCACTTTGGGAGGCTGAGGCAGGAGGATCACCTGAGGTCAAGAGTTTGAGACCAGCCTGGCCAACATGGTGAAACCTTATCTCTACTAAAAATACAAAAATTAGCTGGGCATGGAGGTCCACACCTGTATTCCCAGCTACTCAGGAGGCTAAGGCAGGAGAATCGCTTTAATCTGGAAGGTGGAGGTTGCAATGAGCCAAGATGGTACCACTGCACTCCAGTCTGGGTGACAGAGCAAGACTTGGTCTAAATAAATAAATAAGTAAATAAATGGTATGTCGTGTTCATCTTATTATTCCACTTATCAATTGTCATGGTGATGTACGTAATCACACAGTCATTAATCACATATGAGTTCAGGGACTTCAGAAGTAATGGTAGAATAGGGATTTGGCCCTTTGGCCTTCTAGCAGTAGACCTTTGGCCCTGTCTTTTGGCTGACTTCTGAGGTGAAATTTAGTCCATTGCTAGTACATTTCATAACTGATTAATAACCAGTCACCTATAAATGGCCATTGGATTTTTCCTTTTTCTTGAGATGGAGTCTCACTGTCTTCTAGGCTGGAATGCAGTGGTGCAATAGCTCAATGCAGCATTGAACTCCTGGGCTCAAGCAGTCCTCCTGCCTCAGCCTCCTGAAGTGCTGGGATTATGGACAATTGCCACCATGCCCAGCCTTTTTTGTTTTTTAATCTTTTTACAACTCAATCCCTCTGTCATATGAGTATTTTATGTATTAGTATATTTGAAATATTTGAAAAACTGTAAAACAAATATTCTCTACAGGCTGAACAAAGGATACAAAGAGAATTATGAAAATTTTGCAATTAATCACCTGACCTGAAGGGCTTGCTAAAGGGGATCCTACCTGCAGTACCAATTCACTTTTCTCTAATTCTAGCTGATGAAACCTCTTAATAAGCTGACTTGTCCTAAGCATCTTCCACAAGCAGTGTTTGTCTCCTCCTGGAGGAACCCTGGATAATTCCTGAGCAAATCAGGAATTTCTCCTCATTTCTAGTTTTATTTAAATTATCTGACTTCTCTAGAAAAACCAAACAAAACTCATACTGGCAGCTCTGTCGCTCTTTTTTTTTGTAATCCCATACTTAAAAGTATAGTAATCAGTACCCCAGATCTTCTCTTTGGTTTAGTCATTTAATTTCTCATCCTGTGACCCCTGTCCTTTTTTATAAGACATTTGACCCCAGAAAACTGAATGGGATGGAATGATTTCTTCAGGCAATGGGAGATATCTATAAAAGAACATTTCTTTTTTTTTTTTTGAGACGGAGTTTCGCTCTTGTTACCCAGGCTGGAGTGCAATGGTGCGATCTCGGCTCACTGCAACCTCCGCCTCCTGGGCTCAGGCAATTCTCCTGCCTCAACCTCCTGAGTAGCTAGGATTACAGGCACGTGCCACCATGCCCAGCTAATTTTTTGTATTTTTAGTAGAGACGGGGTTTCACCATGTTGACCAGGATGGTCTCAATCTCTTGACCTCGTGATCCACCCGCCTCGGCCTCCCAAAGTGCTGGGATTACAGGCTTGAGCCACCGCGCCCGGCCTAAAAGAACATTTCTTTATGTATTTGTTTATTAATTTCATTTTTATACATTAAATTTTCCAGATTATATATTGATCAACCTATACAAATAATAATTGCCTAACTCTCAAGTTTGGTTTTGGGGGGCTTTATTTTACTTATTTATTTTGACACAGGGTCTCACTCTGGTACCCAGGCTGGAGTGCAATGGCATGATTACAGCTCACTGTAGGCTTATGGGGCTCAAGCAGTCATCCCACCTCAGCCTCCCTAGTAGGTGGGAATACAGGCCCATGCCACCACACCAGCTAAGTTTTGTATTTTTTGTAGAAACAGTGTTTCGCCATGTTGCCTAGGCTGGTCTCGAACTCCTGAGCTCAAGTGGTCCTCCCATCTCAGCCTCCAAAGTGCTGGGATTATAGGTGTGAGCCACCGGACATGGCCAAAAGATAAGAAATGTTCTAAGTAGAGAAGAGATTGATGGGGTTATGTTTTTTGGAGAGGTGGGGTTTTGCCTGAGCTCAAGAACTTCCACCTCGGCCTCCCAAAGTTCTGGTGTTACAGGCATGAACCACTGCACCCAGCTGTTCTGAGCTTTTAAAGCAAACTCTTGGGGAGTGGAGACATCTATCGATGTGCAGAAAATCTGATTTAGGGAATATTGATTCACAAATAGTGAATTTTTTGTTTGATTTTTGTTTTGTTTTTTTGAGGTGGAGTCTTGCTTCGGTACCTAGGCTGGTCTTGAACTCCTGGGCTCAAGTTATCTTCCCACCTCAGCCCCCTGAGCAGCTGGGACTATATAGGCACACACCACGGCACCAGACAAAATAGTAATTTTTTTTTTTCTTTTTTTTTTTGGACACAGAGTCTCACTCTGTTGCCCAGGCTGGAGTGCAGTGGCATGACCTGGGCTCAGTGCAACCTCTACCTCCCAGGTTTAAGCAATTGTCCTGCCTTGGCTTCCCAAGTAGCTGGGACTACAGGCACAGTGGTCACGGCTGGCTAATTTTTGTATTTTCAGTAGAGATGGGGTTTTGCCATATTGGCCAGGCTGGTCTTGAATTCCTGACCTCAAGTGATCTGCTTGCCTCGGCCTCCCAAAATGCTGGGTTTACAGGCGTGACCCACCTTGCTCAGCCCACAATATGAATTTTTAAAAACTGGTTCACTCAAATGTATGTGTTATTAAAGTATTTCTGGGTGGGGCAATGATAAACATAGCTTGTATTAGTTTCCTAGAGCTGCCATGAAAAAGTACCAAAACCAGGGTGGCTTAAAACAACAGAAATTATTGTTTCACAGTTCTGGAAGCTAGAAGTTTGAAATCAGGGTATCGATAGTGTAAGGCTGTCCAAAAGGATGGAGAGGCAGACCCAGGATCAGGCTTAGCAAGTTTCTTTCAACCTGCCAGGCTGGCTACCTCACCACAGACAGTGAAGGCAGCGACCTGGCTTACAGACTATGGGAGTTATATAGGGGGCTTGCAGGTAGCCAGGTGCTCTTCTAAGAAAAATCTCATCTTGGTTCTCAGGGGCCAACATTCTACTTAATTGGTCAACACCCTGGGTTAGAGAGCCGGGTTCGACCACATCCTGGAACCTAGGTGCCCTGTTTACAAGGCTTGAGGCTGTTTTTGTTATGAGCTCGGCTTAGCAGGGGAGAGTGGGGAGGAGGTCTATGGGCTTGCCTTGCTGTGACCCTAACATTCCAGCCTTTTGTTATATATAAAAGAAAGGGAAAAGGGGCGCCATTTGTTTCTAGCTACTTCATGCTGAGTAGGGACGCTGGTTGGGGTGAGGCTGGCTTGCAAGTTGGTAGTCCTAGAACACCATCATGTCTCGCATTGTGCCGCAGGTAAAAGCTTGTGATTGATTCTGCAAAAATTGGGTGAAAAGGCATAAGAGGCAAGGGCCAAAGACCAAGAGGAGGAAGAGTTATAGCAGGGCCGAGGAGGGGAAGCAGCCAAGGGGCCCAGGAGCTGAGACACCAACCGGGCCAGGAGGGCCAGGCAGAAGAATTGTTTTTGGTTTTGTTTCTGGGTTTGGTCTTTGAGCTTTTTGATAGCATTTTGTACTAACCTAGATTTATTGAGGTAGAAACAGCATTTTTTATTTAAAAAGAGTCAGAGACTTCCTTTTTCAGCAGTGAAGAGATCTAGGCCTCTGTGGTTTTTGTAGCGTGTCTGCTGTTAAACAGCCTAGTTGCTTTTGGAGGTGAGTGCTGGAGTTTGCTAACTTTTTTTAAGTGACAATTGGAAGTTTGGGAGAGTGACTGGAAATATGATAATGAGGTTCTTAGGCTTCCTGCTTCTAACCTGACACTAGTTGTGACTTTAATGGCTACTAATAAGGGAGTGAGCAGTATTGTTTTTTTTCGGAGCGGGGCAGGTGTGTGGTGTTGCAGGGACAGGGACCTTTTCGGTTTGGCTTGACAAGGTTAATGTTGGTAAGGTAGACTAGGGTGCAAGTACCTGTCTAGTTGGTAGGGAGACAAGTAGGTTGTGGATTCACAGAGGAACAAGATGCCCAAGGTGTTAATGTAAACAGACAAGTGGATTGAAAATAGGTGTTGGAGTGTGTAGCTTCCTTGTTTGGAGGGTCCAGCTTTAGTAACCTAGAGTGAGGAGGAGAGAGAGACCCCTTTGAGAGCTCCTGTCTGGGGAAGGGGTTTCCATGTTGAGAGGCAGTAGAGGAAGTAATGCGGAGGGGCTGGTTAAAGAGGCCATTAGCTTCAGGGGAAGCTGAATAATTTACTTGGAGTGAGGTATGGGAAGAGGAATGGGAGATGGTTTGAGTTGAGCCACAGGCGGAGGGAGGGATGCTGCCTACACGTATATGTTTGTTGGAAAAGGTAACACATAAGGGGGCTTAGCCAAGTTTTGGGGTGTGGAGGGTTGTGGGACTTTGGGAGAGCAGAGGCAGTGGGGCTGACTGACTGTTAAAAGAGTTAGGACCTTGAGGAAGAATTGGAGTCTGTATCTGGGGGAAGGAGTTGATAGGGGTTGTATGGGGAGGTGGCCTCTTTTAGAGGGTTTATGAGGTGGCTGATAGAGTCCTATGGATAGTTAAACTCTTTCTGCAGATGAGCAAGAAGTAGGTAAGACTTTTAGTGTGATAAATAGGTAGGGGAAGAGAAGTAAGGGCGAAGGAGAAGGTACAGGGGGCAGGCACTGATAAGAGATGTTAGATTTTCCCTGGTTTATTCTTGAGGGAGGATGAGTTTTTTATTTTTGACTATCCAGTTCCCTTGGAAGGAGGTTCCTGGCTGTAACATGAAGCTTTCTCAGTGGGGGAATACTGGGGTTAGGTTGTAGGGGTGATGAGGAGAGGGGCAGGGGCAGAGGAAAGAGAGGCTTCTTTTGCTGCCTCATCTGCTTTTCTGTTTGCTCTTGAGATTTTATCGGATCCTGTTTGGTGTCCTTGGAGGTGTATAACTCCTGCCTTAGCTGGGAGTTGTGCAGCTTGGAGGAGTTGGTAAATAAGAGGACCATTAGTGATGCGGGTTCTTGCCTTGAATGGGAGGAGGACATCGAGGCATGATAAGGAAAGGGTGTGAGAAAATGGTATTAGATAGGGAGCAAGTGAGGGGTTTGGTGGGTTCAAGATAAGTCCATCAACCTCTACAACTGAGACCTGTGAGGGATGAGTTCGTCCTGAAAATTTAAGTAAAGCCGAGTAGGTGACCTTGATATTGATTGAAAAAAAAGATTGGCTTACCTGCTACTGACAGAATTACCCTGGGCTCCGATACAGTGATGGTGGATGGGGCCAGGGACCCTGGGCCCCGTCAGTCTTCAGCGGCTAAGCCAAGGAGCTGTGGGAGTGCAAGCGATTCTTCACCTTTTGTCTTGGTGAAGGGGTTACGGGTTGGAGGTACAGGCTTTTCTGTCTGCCTGTTGAGAGGGCAATCAGACTTCCAGTGGCCTGTCTGCTGGCAGACGGGGCAAGGGCTTTTTGGCGCCTGTGGCTTGGGACATGCCTGCACCTAATGGCTTTCCTTGCTGCCCTTGAAACATGCCCTCGGAGGTGTACTGCTATAGGCTCTTTTGTGCCCCTGGGTGCCGTAGCCAGGCTGTTCAGTTTGGCAAATGGCTGCTGATAGAAGCTGGTATTTAGCACGATCTCTTTGGGCCTTGTCTGTTTTACTTCGTTTATCCCTGTTATTGAAGACCTTGAAGGCCAGGTTAAGGAGGTCTTTTTGTGGGGTTTGAGGGCCATCTTCAGCCTTTTTGAGTTTCGTCAGATGTCTGGAGCAGAATAGGAGATAAAATGAGTGTTAAGAACTATGGTGGCTTCTTGATGGTAGGATTAACACAGGTGTATTTTTGGAGGGCCTTTGTAAGGTGGGAAAGAAACTGGGCAGGATTTTTGTCTCCCTTTTGGGAAACTTGAGTTTTTCAAAATTCATAGCCTTATGGGCAGCTTTGTTAAGGCCTTCAATAAGGCAAGTACTTATATGGTTATGGGACTCTTGGCCTGGATCTGTGGGCTGGTATTCCTAGGCTGGCTTTTCCCTGAATGGTGGCGGCTCCTACAGGCTTAGTAGGATTTTGCCAATGAAGATTGTCAACAGGTGCTTGGGCTGTGAGCCACACTCTTTCCTTCTTTTTTGGAAGGAGGGTAGAAGAGAGGATAATATAGAGATTATGCCAAGTGAGTTCATAAGACTGGGTAAGATATTTAAATTCTTTGACGTAAGTGTCTGGATTGGAGGAGAAGGACTCGAGACGCTTTTTGATTTGGGAGAGATCAGATAGAGAGAAGGGGACATGAACACAGACAATGCCTTCCATCCCTGCCACTTCTCTAAGGGGAGTAAGGGAGCTGGCTGCGGGGGATACCAGGTCCTGGAGCAGGTGTGGGCTAGAGATGGAGAGGAGTCAGAGTCAGAAGCAGGGGGATTGGAGAGAGGAGAGGACAAGAGGAGAGCTGGAGTTGGGGCATAAGGCAGAGGCCCAGGGTGTCCTGATGGAGGCTCGGGGCGTTGGCTAGGAGGAGGGAGGTCAGCTGGATGGAAAGAGGACGCATCATCCCCCACTCTGTGGGAGGGGTTGAGTCAGGTTTTGAGTGGGCGAGGGGGATTTGGAAAGTAGAGCAGGACTAACAGAGAGCAGGCGGTTCCAGAGAGTAAAGAAAGCCTGAACATAGAGAACCTCAGACCATTTACCAGACCGAAATTGTCAAGGTCCCGGAGAATATTGAAATCGAAAATACCATTCCCAGGCCCCTGAGAACCATTATCTAATTTATATTGGGGCCAGGCCATATTACAATAGAAAATTAATCTTCTTGGGCCTGACTTCAGACCAGGGACCAAGGGTGTCCAAATTTCGGAGGAGGCATCCTAAGGGGGTAGTCTTAGATGGAATGAACTGTCTGGACCCCATAGTGAAAGACCGGAAGAGGAGGAGGAGGCTGCCGAGGAGAAGGAAGACAGGAGAGAGCGTTCTCTGCCCTGTTTTCTCTACCTGAGACAGTGAATTCGAAACAGTCACTGTCGAATTAGGCGTCCCCAAGGTGACAGGACTGAGGTCCCTGGGGCTGGAAGGGTGTCCTCAGCCTAGCGCTGGAACTTTCGGACAGAAAACGAACAGTCAAGAAACCCGAACAGAGGCAAAACCTCTATTCAGCTTACTGCTGGGAGGTGATGATTTGGATGAGATAACCGCAGTTGCCAATGGAGGTCTGGGGTTTCCCTCCTGGGTCTGGAAAGGGGTTCGGAATGGGGAGGCTAGCGGGGGGAAGAGAGAGAGAGAGAGAGAAAGAGCAGCCAGCACCTACTCCCGTCCCAGGTTTCAGCACCAAAATGCAAGGTTGACCAAAAGGATGGAGAGGCAGACCTAGGGTCAGATTTAGCAAGTTTATTTCCACCTGCCAGGCTGGCTGCCTCATCACAGGCAGTGAAGGCAGGAGCCTGGCTTACAGACTATGGGGGTTATATAGGGGGGTTGCAGGTAGCGAGGTGTTATTCTAAGAAAAACCGTATCTTGGTTCTCAGGGGCCAACATTCTACTTAATTAGGTCACATCCTGGGTTCAAGAGCTGGGTGTGACCACATCCTGTAACCTAGGTACCCTGTTTACAAGGCTTGAGACTTGTTTTTGTTATGAGCTCGGCTTAGCAGGGGAGAACAGGAAGGGGATCTATGGGCTTGCCTTGCTGTGACCCTAACAAATAGGGTCATGATGTCTCTGGCAACTCTAGGGGAAAATACTTCCTTACCTGTTCTGGCTTCTGGTGTTCACCTGCAATCTTTAGCACTTCTTGACTTACAGCTGCATGACTCCAGTCACACAGCACCTTTTCCTTGTGTATTTTCCCTTTATATTCCCTCTGTGCATGTCTGTCTTTGTCTTCAGATTTTCCCTTTTGTAAGTACACCAGTCATACTGCATTGGGACCCAACGTGATTTTTTTTTTTTAATGAGAAATTCACATTTATCTGCCTTCAACTACTTATCCTATATGTGTTTTAAATTTAGAAGTATTACATTTCTGCAACCAGGTAGTCCTAGGTTTAAAATAATTTCTATTTGACGGAAAGTGCCTATGGAATCCTTAACTTGGTACAGATATGCAGTTGTTTGTTTGAGGGAGTGGCAACTTTAATTCTGTTAAGATCGTAAACTTTTCATAGCTTTGGAATGAAAATGAGAATTTGTCATTAGTTTTAAATTTCTTGAACACCAGTATTTATCCAGTTGATAAATAACATATTTTCTTTTTCTTTATTCCATATGTGGTGACTAATCTCAGCCTTAATACTTAGAATTTTAAACATTTCATTTGGGTGTTCTAGATACTCACTGAATAAACTTTACTAAAGTTGGAAAGTATATTTTTCACTAATCTAACAAAAATTAAATTTTAGCAGGCTCTAAGCAGAATAAATTCCCTGACAAAAGAAAAAGGAACTCTGTGGACTCAGATCTGAAAAGCACAAGAGAATCTATGACACCAAAAGCAAAAGAGTCCTTCCTTGAGAAGCGTCCTGAGGGACCACATCAGAAAGAAAAATTTATAAGACATATTGCACTGAAGACACCTGGTGATGTGTTGCGCTTAGAAGACATATCCAAGGAACCGAATTATGAAACTGATTGCTCTTCTGCAGGCTTGGCACCTTCAAATTCTGGCCACCATTCTTCCAGGAATAGTGACCAAATCCGAATGGCTAGTACCAAAGAGACTAAGATGCAGAAACCCCACTTACCTTTACCTCAGGAAAAGTCTGCAATTAAAAAAGCTAGCAACCTTCAGAAAAATAAAACCGCTAGCTCCATAACATCAAAGGAGACAAAACTACCTTTACTTTCCCATGTTCCAAGTGCTGGTTCCTCTCGGGTGCCATTAAATGCTAAAAATTGTACTCCTCCAGTTTCTAAAAAAGATAAAGAGCGTTCCTCATCTAAAGAATGTTCTGGGCATTCTACAGAATCCACCAAACACAGGGAACACAAAGCAAAGACTAATAAGGCCGATTCTAATGTATCTTCAGGGAAATTTTCTGGGGGATCTTTGCGCTCAGAATATGGCACTTCTACAAAGTCTCCCCCAGCTGCTTTGGAAGTTGTGTCATGTATCCCAAGCCCTCCGGCACCTTCAGATAAAGCCCCTTCAGAAAAAGAGAGTTCAGGAAATTCTAATGCGGGTAGCAATGCACTGAAAAGAAAACTAAGGGGTGATTTTGATAGTGATGAAGAAAGTTTAGGTTACAACCTAGACAGTGATGAGGAAGAGGAAACATTAAAATCACTGGAAGAAATAATGGCTTTGAACTTCAATCAGACTCCTGCAACTACAGGAAAGCCTCCTGCTCTTTCCAAGGGGCTTAGATCCCAGTCATCAGACTATGCAGTAAGTAGTTCGTGACATTTATCTTTACTTGAAGAGGGAAAGATGATTAGTGAAAGGGGTGGATTATTGGAACTTACTTTAAAACTTAATGTTTACTGTAACCGATAATTGGACTGAAAATGGAGTAATTCTTGTTTGGTAAATGAGTTTTCATTATCTTTAGTTTTATTACTGTGAATCAGTGGTCTCCAAACTCTTTCGATCACACACACTTCTGTGAGTAAACAATTTTTGAGCATGTACCCCAACATATGTGTATACCTTTAGATTATATATATTTACCACTATAATACTGTGTACTTTCTAAAGCATATGCAAAAACAGAATTTAAAAGGAAGAAGAAGAAAAAAATAACTATTTTCCTATAGAAGTTATGTAGAAGTTACTATAGACTAAGTTCTACTGGAGTTTCTATAGAAGTTCCATATAAATAGAAGTTCTATTATTTTCTTCCTGCACCCCAATGGATCACCTTGCACACCCCCTGCTTTGGAGACCACATCTGTAAATGAAGGTAGAGTGTAGAAATGTTGTTGATTGTGGTGTGCAATTTTATTTATAAAGTGCTTCATTCTATCTTGGGAATAAGCTGAATTCTAGGATGTCTGTAAAATTTGGTGGGGAAGGTGTTAATAGTCCATGGTAACACCTAAAAATTAGTAGTTTGCTTCTACTAAAATCGAATTTGAAAGTAAAGACAAGGTAGCCACAGAATTCTTAAGTGTTTGCAGTCAGATCTCAAAGTTAGCAGGGTTTTATAAGTACTTTCCTAATAGGTAGTAAAATCTAATTGTTTGCAATGCAAAATAATAGATTTAAAGCATGATGGTGAAAATTATCCTTTAAGAAAGGTGTTATCCTGTCCCAGATTATAGAAATAGAAAATAGTCTTTACTATCCTTAATTACTTAAAACATCCCAGTTCTACTGAGACATGTAGTAAAGTATTTCTAAATTTTCTTCTTCTTTTAGGAACCTGTTCATTCTGGAACTTACACAAATACCTTAGAGCGTCTAGTGAAGGAGATGGAAGACACACAAAGGTTTGTTAGCATAAAGATTAATTTGCTAAATTTAACATTCTGCTTGTGTGGCTTACTTTTAATTTACCTTTTTTAAAAATCATGAGAAATTAGCATGCATTTTAGGCTAGTATCATTTTGATAGTTCTGTTGTCAACTGTGTTAGAGTAAGATATGTTGGCCGGACACAGGGGCTCCCACCTGTAATCACACCACTTGGGAGACCCAGGCAGGAAGATTACTTGAGTCCAGGAGTTCAAGGCTGCAGTGAGTCGTGATGGTGCCACTTCACTCCAGCCTGGGTGGCAGAGCGAGACTCAATCTCAAATGAAAAAAAAAAAGAGGCCAGGTGTGTTGGATTACTAACATAATCCAGTACTTTAGGAGGCCAAGGCAGAGTTTGAAACCAGCCTGGGCAACATGTTGAAACCCCATCTCTACAAAAAATACAAAAATTGGCCAGACATGGTGCCACACGCCTGTGGTCCCAGCAACCACACAGGCTGAGGTGGGAGGATCACCTGATCCCAAGGAAATCAAGGCTGCAGTGAGCTGTGATTGTACCTCTGCACTCCAGGCTGGGTGACAGAATGAGACCCCATCTCAAAAAAAAAAAAAAAAATAAGATGGGCTTTCTTGTTCATAGACTGGATCAAAAGATCCAGGTTTTTATATTATACTGCACTAACTAATGATATAAATTCCTTCTGTTTATTACAACTAGTATCATAGCTGAAATTCTTGATCAAAAGCATGGGTAGAATTTTGTGTGTGTGTTTTTTTATGGAAAATACATATAAAATTTACCATTTTAAACAATTTTACATGTACAGTTTAGTGGCATTAAGTATAGTTATATGTTGTACAACTGTTACCACCATCTAGCTGCACAACTTTTCATCTTTCCAAACTGAAACTCCATACCCATGAAACAATAACTCCCCATTCTCCCCTTCCTCCCACCTTCAGCAACTACCCTTCTACTTTGTCTATGAAATTGACTGTTTTAGGTACCTAAAATATAAGTGGTATTATATTTGTCCTTTTATGACTGTCTTATTTCATTTAGGACAGTATCTTCAGAGTTCATTCATATTGTAGCATGTGTCAGAATTCCCATTCTTTTTAAAGCTGATTATTTCATTGTATTATGTATATACACATTTTTTTCCTCATCTATCAGTGGACCTTTGGATTGCTTCCACTTTTTGGCTACTGAGAATAATGCTGCTATGAACATGGGTATACAAATATTTCTTCAAGTCTCTCCTTTGAATTCTGTTAGGCATATACATGTAAGCGGACTTACTGGATTCTATGGTAATTCCATTTAAATTTTTGAGGAACCACCACAGTTTTTCACAATGGCTGCACCACTGCACACCTGCACCGACAATGAATAAGGGTTCCAGTGTCTCCACATCTTAGCCAACATGTTATTTTTTTCTTTGTTTTTCATTTGTTTGTTTTGATAATAGCCATCCTAATAGTAAAGTGGTATCCCTATTGTTTGGTTTGCCTTCCCTGGTGGCTAATAATATTAACATCTTTTCATGTGCTTTTTGGCCATTTGTATAACTTCTTTGGAGAAACCTGTTTTCCAATTTTGTGCCTGTTTTTAATTGGGTTGTTTGGTGCGGGAAGGGTTTGTTCACACAGGTAGAATTTTCTGAAGTATTTCTAAATATTTCTATCAAGTTACTCTTGAGAAAGAAGTTTAGAATTATGATGAACACCTCCCCCACACACATGCACATGCATGAGAGGGAGATATCAGAAAGCTGAGGCTTGTAATGATCTTAATGAAATTTATGTGACTTTATGGTCAGGTTTTGCTAATAAGAGAGGAAAAATATATTCCTTATTAATTCAAAGAATATCCTTGAACAGCCTGGAGAACTTCACTAACAGCTCAGCTGACTTCATTACATAAAAGTTGGTATGTGCTACATGTCTCAAACTTGATAAGTAGATAACTTTAGGAATTTTGCAGATGATTAATAGTTCAAAAGCTTCCCCATCTCTGAATTTAATTAGAGAACTTATCTGTATTGTAAAATTCTTTAACCATTTCATGAATTCATATGATCTATGATACGAAATCTGAAGTTCCTCCTTTAAAATCAAGCACTTCACAAATGAAAGACAGGGTACTAGTTAAATCAAATGATTGACCCTTTTCTGTAATGATAGAACAGTACATTTACTAGTTATTTACTCTTCAGCTGTACTTATCTACTGTGTAAGGCTGGGGCTAAGAACCTTGTTTAAAATAACTTAATCTTGGAGAGGCAGTATAAGTAAGGACTCTGGAGCTAGACTCTCTTGCTATGAATCCCACATTTTTGCATTACAAGCTCTTGCAAGTTACTTTGCTTTTCTAGTATCTGTTTCCTTATCTATAAAATGGGTAATAAACTACTATATGGGGTTGTTGTGAGAGTTAAAAGAGCTAATATATAAAGCCCTTAGTACAGTGCCTGTCACATGTTAAGTGCTTAGTAAGTGTTAGGTGTTGTGGTGATGATGATGACAGCCACAACTACTGCTGCTAGAAAGCCTAGTTAACATTATCAGGTTGTTGGGCATCTAGAAGGCAAATGAACTTTAAAGCTTAGAGAGGATAATCAAATTAGTGATGTTTACTCTTTGCCATTTTCCTTTCCATTCTCTAAATGGTTTGGACAGATCATTCTTGAAGTTCTAGCTTTAGGAACACTATTCTAATGCCACACTGGTAACTGGGTAAAAGCCTAGCACCTAAAATACATCTGTTTTTGTGAAAATTGTGTATCATTTACTTGGTATATTCTCCAAGGAAGAAAGAAAGAAAGAAAGAAAGAGAAAATTATATATCATGATGTATTTGGAACACATAATTTGACCTATAGTATAACAAAATTTGTCATACTAAGGGTTTTCTTTGTGCTGCTTTTAGATATAAAGACTTTTAAAATTTTTTTAGAGTAAACTTAGAACATTCTTTCCAATTCTCAGGCTAGATGAACTGCAGAAGCAACTACAAGAAGACATAAGGCAAGGCCGAGGCATTAAATCCCCACTCAGAATTGGAGAAGAAGACAGTACAGATGATGAGGATGGCCTCTTAGAAGAGCACAGGTACAGCATTTTTCATAATGTATTTTACCCTATTAAGTTTTTACATTTTTTAGTTTTGTTTTTGTAAAATAAACAGTCAATTGATGGCTGTAAGTGAATAGTCTTTGATGGGTTTCTAATCTGTCTGTGATGGGTTTGAAAGGCAAATGTTAGGGCCAAGTTACATCTTTTATTTTTTCTCCTAGTTACTGTTTCTTTTCACACAGACACAATTAGTGGCTTTTGACTAACAACTACAAAAAGTGGAAGAAGCAAAGCATACTTTTCTCATGCTAGTCTTCTACTTTGGGATTAACACTGCTTTAAAAAATAGTTTTCTTTGCACCCAGCTTGTGAATACAAAACTATATGTAGTGTTGCAATTTGGTATTGATTGACTTTTTTTTAATGTTTCAGGGAATTTTTAAAGAAATTTTCAGTTACAATTGATGCTATTCCTGATCATCATCCAGGTGAAGAAATATTTAACTTCCTGAATTCTGGAAAAATTTTCAATCAGTATACCTTGGATTTAAGAGACTCTGGTTTTATCGGACAAAGTGCTGTAGAAAAACTTATTCTTAAGTAAGTAGAAAAATAGACATTTTACTTTTACATGTATAAAATGTTACTCTAAAAGACTTCTGACTCATGTAATCTTCTAAAAAGTTAATTTCTATTATGACCTATCAAGTTTCCTAATCCTCTTATTACTATTGAGCTTTATGTTTTCTTCTTTAATTATAGGAAGCAGTGTAGGATAGTTGTTTGACATATTGCATGACTTTAATAATTAGGATTAAGTTTAGTATATAATAACAGTGACTATCAAAATAACAGTGGTTTAAACAAGAAGTATATTTGAAAGAAATATAAAAGTAGGAAGTCCAGGGCTGGAGTGCTGGTTTTACCATATAATCTTTCTTTTCCACCGTTCTTAGCACCTAGCTTCTAATAGCTCAGAGCTCCAGTCTTTATGTTCAAATTCCCAGAAATTCCACACAACATTTCCACACACTAGGTTAGGTTGATAGAATTTAGTCAATATGGCCACACTTGGCTACAAGGGAAGCCAAAGAGTGATGTTTATTTCAGGAGGCCTGTGTTTGCAGCTACAAATCAGGGTTCAGTCACCAAGAAAAAAGGCAAAAGTAGATGCTGAGGTGTGCAACTAGTAATCTCTACCATAGTGCCCAAACTGATCTAATTTCTCTCAGTGCGCAATACCTGAGGTCTGGGGAGATCACATCAGTTCTGGTGCCAATATTTTGAAGTACTTACCCAGTCTCAGACTTGATAGGCTCTCTCTCAACACTACCAGCAAATGTAGCTTTATCCGCCAGTTAAATGTGGAGCCAGGCCAACAGATGGGATCAGCTTTAGGCCATCAGTTGAGTTTATTTTATGAGTAACTCATCCATATTGGTGTAGAGCCCACCTCCATGGACTGAAGATGGTTTGCTTGCTCACTTCCCTGATTATGTCAGATGTGGTGGTGGTGATGGAAGTACTTTGCCATGAAGTTAATAGTCATGTTGATTTTACTTTATTTTTTCAGATCAGGAAAAACAGATCAGATTTTTTTGACAACACAAGGTTTCCTTACGTCTGCTTATCACTATGTCCAGTGTCCTGTACCTGTGTTAAAGTGGCTGTTTCGGGTAAGAGGAATGTTTGGAGGCTTATAGTTGCCTCCCTACTATATTTCTAAGTAAAAAACTTTTACATATAGTTTTATTTCCACATTACTGTAGAAAAAATTAATGTAGCACATCAAACTCCTGATGTCAGTGGCTTAGAATGTGGCAAAAAGAGTCAATGTAAAGAGATTATAAAGGAAGTGAGAATGTGGATAGTTGTACAGGACAGTCCGTGTTTCCTAATCCTCTTATTAGGTCTGATTCCTGATCAGAATCAGACCTAATTGCTCCTTGAATTGATTGAAGAAATTAAATATTTATTCACCTGGATGATGATCAGGTGCCTGAACCCTTCATCACACTGGTAAATCTCTATTATAGTTAGTTTTAGAAGGAGCCTTCTAATGCTTACATGCCTACATTTCTTTTTAACTTTCTGGTTTTTGCCCCACCCCTCCCTAACTTTTTTTTTCATGTTTATGGCCGTACCTATATATATTTTCAGAATTTTAATTGTATACTAATATTTCCCCAGTCATATGTATAGGTTTTTATTTTTTGGATACAAATCGAACTGAGTGTTTGTTTTCCCCATTCATATTTAACGTTTAAATCCACTTAAATAATTATCTTAAATTTAAGATAAGATAATTCAAGAAAGTTAATTCAGTTGGTAACTTTTAAAATATCAGTGGTTATCACTGATGCAATGTATAGTCCTGGTGTAACTCTAGATACTTTGGACCTTCATGCAGATCATCGTAGAAGTTTCTTACTCTTGACATTCGTAACGGCCGGGTGCAGTGGCTCATGCCTGTAATCCCAGCACTTTGGGAAGCCAAGGCAGGCAGATCACTTGAGGTCAGGAGTTCGAGATCAGCCTGGCCAACATGGCAAAACCCTGTCTCTACTAAAAATACAGAAATTACCCAGGCGTGGTAGCGCGTGTCTGTAATCACAGCTACTCAGGAGGCTGAGGCAGGAGAATTGCCTGAACCCAAGAGGTAGAGGTTACAGTGAGCCAAAATTGTGCCACTGCATTCCAGCCTGGGGGATAGAGCGAAACTCTGTCTCTGAAAAAAAAGACATTTGTATGGGAGGGCATGGAAGGGGCTTTTTCCAGTATAATAGTTTCTGTCTCAGCAAGTACTGTAGTAATTACCCAGTTAGATTGGAATTATCCTTCTTCCAAAGACAAGAACGATTATGAATGACAAGTTATTCTTGGCAGTGGCTCATGCCTGTAATTCTAGCACTTTGGAATACCAAGGCAGGAGGATTGCTTGAGACCAGGAGTTCGAGAGCAGCCTGGGCAACTTAGCAAGACCACATCTATTTAAAAAAAAAAAAAAGTTATTCTCAGGTTACTGAGTGTTCCACTTTAATAAAATCCTAAATGTATGAAAAATATACATTCGGGAAAAAGGAATCATATTGTAAAAGAGTCCTTTACAATATGTGAGTGTTTGCCCCAGAAATCCTATAACAAAAAGGAAAAAGTATCGATGGTATCAAAGAACTACAGCTATTATATATGAAGCGAAAGTGGGAAAAACATGGAGTTTCTACTCTGGGCTTTATAAGAGCATTTCAAGGAATCTCGTAGTTGGTGAGAACTGGAGAGATATTCCAGTACAGCCTTGCGTTCATTGTTTCATGTAGTTGGCATATTGAGTGCCAGCTGTGCCAGTCACTGGAGAGAACAGCAATGAAGAAAATCAGTGTCTCTGATCTCATGAGGCCCACATGCTAATATAGAGGCGATAGACAATAAACAAGTTTGTGTGTGTGTACACATTTATAAGTGTATTATGTCAGATAAGTGCTATGAAGAAAATGTAGGGTAAGGTAGAGAGAGTACCAGGGTGAGAGAGAAAGTTTGCGTTTTTAAAGTATAAAGTCATTGAAAGTTTTGCTGTTAAGGTAAGATCCAAGTAAAGGAGTAGCTTGTCAATGTCACTCCTAAATTGTTCCTTCACTGCCCCCTGACCTCCACCGAAAGTGGATGGACACATGCTCCAGGTAAGGCCTGTCTTACCAGCGGTTTTCAGTGAGACTCTTACCCATCTGAAAAAACCTACAGATTTCTACTTAGTACAATTCAAAACTAATCACACCATTGCACTCCAGCCTGAGCAACACATCGAGACCCCATCTCAGAAAAGCCCCCAAAACTTCTTTACTGTTACGCCAGGGCTTCATTATTCTCTAACTGTATATATCGTTTCTTTTTTTTTTTTTTTTTTTTT